>NC_064828.1:111371253-111726753 GCF_024166365.1 Elephas maximus indicus | reverse complement strand
GGAGCCGGAGGTGGAATGTGGTACATGAGGAATCATGTGGGTGCCAGGCTGTCAGGGGGACATTTCTGTCACTGGGTCATCTTTGAGTATGTCCTGGACTAAATACAGTCCCTTGAGCATTTTTCTCCTGGTAAGCAAGCAACTATGGTGCGGAAATAATTGGGTTACTCTCATCTTCTTCCAGCTTCAATTCAGGGAAGCTGACTGGCTGTGAGTGGGGCCCCAGAGACCTGGGGGGGTGCCAGCTGCACCCTGTGTGGCACCTAGAACAAGGTGGATTCCCTCAGCCTGATTTCCCCACCTCTAAAGTGAAGCATGGGACTAGAGTTGTTCAGAGTTCTTCCTTCTGACGTCCCAAAACCATGGGAAATGTAGCTGAGCTCCCTAACCAAGTGCCAAGGTCCCCCAAAACTGTGGACCCCTTTTCAGAGTGCTGTTTTTTTTTTCCCCCAATGGACTTCTTAGAGGCACAATATTTTCTCCCTTGGGGCTGAGTTTTTTAAATAGCATGTATTGTGTTTTCTTTTCAATATGGAAAAACACAGTGAGTGAATAAAAGGTCCATTATCTGTATCCAGATAACCCCTGTTGACATTTTCTAAAACGAAGTAATACCTGTGATAAGAAACGCAAAGGACACAGAAAGGGATAAAATGAAAAGGAAAATCACTGTCCCCAACCCCTTTCCTAAGGGAGTCCAAGTTATCATCGTGGGTAGCAGAGAAGTCAGAGGCTGAGGGTCAAAGCCAAGCACCCCTAGATACCACCTCAGGAGGGTAATAATCAGCACCTTTTATTTCCCTATTCACTCTGACACCAGCTGCAACACACAGCACTTCTTGCTCTGACCCTAAGCACCCAGAGCTAGGTCAGAGCTCGCAAAGTTAAAAGGACACAGTCCTCAGCCTGCCAAATAGGCAGATGCCACCTGAAAGCTCAGGAACCCTCTGGGCTCCTTTGCTTCTGACTTGCTGGCTCCTGCTACTCCCTTGGATTCAGTAATTCACTGGCACAACCCACAGAACTCACAGCAAGAGTTACAGTTCCAATTACAGCTTTATTAGAGCAAAAGTGTACGAACGAGGAGACTCGTAGGATGAGTTCTGGGAGGCTTCCCGATGCCGAGCTTCCACATCCAAAGGACATGCTACCCCCCACGGGCACCGATGTCTATCACCAACCAGAAAGCCCGTGGAGCTTCCTTGTCCAGATGCTTTACTGGGGCCTCACTGCATAGTTATGAGTGATTAAATCCTACTCCTCTCTCTGAGATCAGCTAGTGTTAGGCTACCAGATAATCTTTATGCTCTGGCCAGACTCATTTTCAAAAATTCTTAGGTGTTATTTAGATAACAAAGATACCTCAGTTACTCAGGAAATTCCAAGGATTTAGAGTTCTCTCTCAGGAAACAAGGGCAAAGGGCACATTACTTTGGGTAAAGTTAAATTTTTTACCTTGCACACCTGCCTGACTTGGGCAGATTCTTAACCTCCCTGAGCCTCAGTTTCTTCATCTGCAAAGTGGGTATTACTAATACCTCATGGGACCATGTAAGGATTCAATGAGTTCAGGAGCATAAAGGAACTTAGAGAAGCTTGATACAGAGCAACTACGCTTTACCATGTTTGGTACTAGTATAAACAATTACTGTGTATCCGTCTAGAAACATGGTTGTTAAGTTGTTAGGTGCCCTGGAGTCTGTTCCAACTCACAGCCACCCTATGTACAACAGGAAGAAACACCGCCCAGTCCTGCACCATCCTCACAATCACCGTTATGCTTGAATCCATTGTTGCAGCCACTGTATCAATCCATCTTGTTGCGGGCCTTCCTCTTTTTTTTGTTGACCCTCTGCTTTACCAAGCATGATGTTTTCCTCTGAGGACTGATCCCTCCTGATAACATGTCCAAAGTATGTAAGACGCAGTCTCTCCATCCTTGCTTATAAGGAGCATTCTGGCTGTACTTCTTCAAGACAGGTTTATTCGTTCTTTTGGCAGTCCACGGTATATTTGGTATTCTTAGCCAACATCACAAAACAAAGGCGTCGGTTCTTCTTCAGTCTTCTTTATTCATGACCCAGATTTCACATGTATGTGAGGCGATTGAAAACACCACGGCTTGGGTCAGGCGCACCGTAGTCTTCAAGGTGACATCTTTGCATTTTAACACTTTAAAGAGGTCTTTTGAAGCAGATTTGCCCAACGAAATGCACTGTTTGATTTCTTGACTGCTGCTTGCATGGATGTTGACTGTGGATCCGAGTAAAATGAAATCCCTGAGAACTTCGATCTTTCCTCCATTGATCATGATACATTTATCTAGAAACATATACCATCATACATTTCTTTTTTCTTATCTCAAAAAAGACTCACGCTTTGTTCAGCAGACATCTTGCTGTCATCCCCCTCGTTTATCTTAGGGATCCGTCACCACGCACGCAGACTGGCACACCCTTATATTTTCCTAGGAGCTGCCAAGTGTGCAATGCAGCCTTTGGACCCACACTTTCCCGCTCTCTGCTGTTACAAACCATGCTGGTGGTATGCCAGGACATCAGGAAGGTAGATTCCTAGAAGGGCAGATTCTAGCCCACTGTGCGTACATGCATCAACTTGTAGGAGAGCTCTATTTCCCTACTCCACAGTCGGATAGTTGAAGCCTATTCTTTTCGCCGTTTTCATCACCTGTGGCCTCTGGAGTTCCAATGCCAGGGTGTGTCCCCAGGAGCCTGGTGATGCGGGGGAGGCCTTGGGAGGCAGTTGGGGACCGCAGTTCCATCATGGGGTAGCAGAGACGTGGAGCCCGCAAGTGGGTTCTGGGTTGATGGTGAGACCCTTGGTTCTGGGCATAGGTGGCTTCCCATCTTGGGGCTCCCTGGGAGGGAAGGCAAGAACCACTCTCTGCTGCTTGCTTCTGGCACCCCACCCATCTGGCTGCCCTACACACTTTATAGACTGACATCCTGCCTTTGGGCCCAGGCAAGTTGGCTGAGTCATGGTCAGCCTGCTTTCCCTCGGGCTTCCCTGAGCTGACTCTCTGTCTTCATCTGGGGATAGCCCAGACGCTGCCGTGGAGCCCTGTGTGATCTGCCCAGCAGGCTTCAAGTCCAACCTGAGAGTGGCTGGCTGGGGAGACAGCCCAATGCCATTCAGAACCAAGCCTGACAGGACTGTTGATGGGTCAGACCAGGCCCACTACCCCAGGACCACAATATGGTGATGCAGACCTGCCTTTGCACCTTCACTGGCTTAGAGAAAGTTCCAAAAACAAACTTCAAAATCATTCCCAGTGAAGGAGCACCACCGGGAGAAGGACACGGCCTCCTAAGGTGACAGGTGGGACTCATCCCACCTGAATTCTGCATGTTGGTTGAACAGACCCCACCCTGTGTCTAGCCATTGCCACCCACGGGGCCTGCCAGTGACTCCTAAGCTCTTCCCTTCTTCAGCAGAGGCTGGCCTAGCCCCTCCCTCACAGGGTCCCCTGGCTCATGTGCCACCATTTTCCATTTCCTTGTCCACCCCACCCCATCCCAGCACCCAGATTATGTGCTTCTGGAGGTCAAAGGTTGTGGTCTTTCCATGACTGTGACTCCTTTGCTCAAAGCAGTGCTTGGTACCTGGAGACAGTTGTAAAGTCAGGGATGGAGGAAGAAACGGGCATGATGACTATGGTTGTTAGATGCCGTTGAGTCAATTCCAACTCAAAGTGACCTCATGTGAGACAGTAGAACTCCCCCACAGGGTTTCCTAGGCTGTAATCTTTACCGGAGTAGATAGCCAGGTGGAGATCATCTGAAGACCTGGTGTTGGGTCTGGGTTCAACCCCAGGCCCTGGGATCTTGAGGCTATTCCTTCCCCTCTCTGTGCCTCAGTTTCCTCATCTGGAAATGAGGGTATTGGAATGACGGGCTTCAAAGGCCCTTTGCAATCCTGCCATTTGTGGGTTTTAATGTTGCAGAGAGGGACGGTGGAGCGGGGGCTCTGAGGGGCAGTACAGCCCCTGTTTGTGTGCGTGCATGGTGGAGGAAGGGGCAGCCTCTGCATGGGATGCCACGTGCAGACCGCCCGCTGGACCGCCCCCCACGTCACCCTGCGCCAGGACAGTTCCCAGACTCCACAGACGATGGGAGGGCACAAGAGGACACGCTCGCCCTGACCATCCAGCCCTGTTAAAGAGTAAAAATTCCATTTGTAAACAAGATCGAATTATTTGGTTGTGAAACCAGGGTCCATGGAATTTAAAATAATTTAATAGGAAACAATGTCATTTCAAATGCTGGCCAGCCAAGAACCTGGGGGATGGGGGGTGCTCTATCCTCCCAGGGCCAGACACGTGGAAACCCAGCCTCAGAGAATAAAAACAAGTCATTTGTTCAGCAGCGTGGTTCTGAGGCAACGGCCAGCCGGGGCTCCTGCCCTCCTAAGTGGACAGTCCAGACGGGCAGATGAGACAATGAAGGGCCATGCCAGGCAGCAGCAGAGGAGCATGGGGGGCAAGGAATCCAAGCCAAAAGGGAGGCCCAGGCAGAGCCAAGGGGACCCTGCTGTGGGCCAAGGGGGTGTCAGCCAAGGCTTCTAGGGAGCTTGGGTGTTTCAGTGAGAAGCCAGGGGGCCAGTGCTATAAAGAAAGAAGAAAGCAGCACCCTCAGCAGAGGAGGCAGCAAAAGAGGGGTGTTCCAAGTGAGAATGATCGTTTCCAGTCCCAGCTCGGTTTTGCACTGCCCGCAGGGCCTTGGCAAGCAAGTTGTTCCATGCCTCAGCTTGCTCATCTGCAGAACGGGAATAATAACAATCCCTACTCCCAGGGCTGTTGGGAGGGTTAGAAATAGTTCATATGAGGACCCCAGAAGCTGATGCCACCGACGATGGGCAGAGGTGCTCCAGGCGGAGGCTGCGAGGTGCTCGGTGCTGTTGCACATGCCTGCAGGGGCAGAGCGGGGGGCAGGGGCTCATGCCAAGCCCTGCAGGTACCTGGTGCCCCTTTAGCTCTTCACGGGCTTTTTGCCCAGCTGGCTCACCATCCTGGCCCTGTTGCCTGGCATAGGGAATGGAGCAGGCACCTCCAGCCAGGCAGGGACAGGAGTGCCCTCAGGCTGGTGCTTTCTGGGGAATGGTGGGGCAGGACTCAGTGGATCTGGTGTGGTGCACTCTGCTCTCACATGGTTGCCTCAACATAAGCAGGGCTGCGAATATCTCAGGCCTGCAAGAGTAACAAAAACAAACGCAGGGAAATCAGACAAAGAGCATGCAAATGCTAACTTTCATGTCACTTCCAGAAACCACATGTTCACCAAGCCACCTGCAGGCTCTCCAGCTCAATGGGGAGATGGAGGCATGCTGTGTCTGGAAAACTCAAGCTGGCCTTACAGCTGCGGGGAGAGGCCCGTCACGCCTTTCCTCCCTCACTCGAACTCGGCACCTGCCGCCCAGCTCTCATGGGAGGCTGCCCTGGATGGTGCAAATGGTTAAGTGCTGGGCTACTAGCCAAAAAGCTAGTGGTTTGAATGTACCCAGAGGCACCTTGGAAGAAAGACCTGGCTATCAACTTCCAAAAGATTACAGTCTTGAAAACCTATGAAGCAGTTTTACTCTGGCCACATAGGGTTAACATGAGCTGGAATCAACTCAAAGGCAGCTGGTTTGCTTTTGTTTGGGGTTTGAAGATTTCGAGGGGCAGGGGGTGCCTCGTGGCTTGAAAACACTTGGGAGGCAGTGGGGCTAGTGGGAGTGTCTCATCACTCCAGCTGCAACCTTGGGCATGTCCTCTTGCCTCGCCATGTAAAACGGGGTCTCCTCACTAAAGAGTGGCAGCTCCAGGACTCAAACCAGGCCTCCCAGCTCTCCAGCTCTCTCCCTGAGGGCAGGCAGGACTTGGGTGTGCCCCAGGAAGGGGTGAAGGAGGGGCGTCCAGGGAGCCTAGCCACCCGGCCCTGTACAGGTGAGCAAACTACCTGTGTACTTGGGGAGGGCCCAGGTCCGTCCTACCCTTTGAGCCAGTGGTGGTGGCGGTGCTGAGAAGCATTACTTTTACTCCTACCAAAGCCTTGCCAAGTTACATGGTTAAGGCCAGGACTTTGGAGCCATTTCCTTGGTTTCACAATTGAAGTCGTGACTAGCACATATTACATTTTAAAAAGCTCTCCTGGTAAAAATCTAAGCTGAATTATAAATACATAGAAGTGTGTTCAGGGGGTACATCATTCCCCGTGGCGGTTCCATAATCCCAAGGTCCCAAGAGGATGTGGAATTCTATAAAAACAGTGACGAGGCGCCGGTCCCGGGAGCTGCCCTTTGAATGCAGCATTACGGCAGCAGCCCTTACGTCCGTCCTTCTGTCTGTCCTTCCATAATTATGCAGATTACAAAATCCCTTCATGCTCCACATCTGGTTGGGCGCTAGAACACTGATGTGGAGGGATCAGCACAGGGGTCCTGGAGCTTCGGGGCCATCAGAGAGTCCTCTTTGGGTGCAGATGCCATGCAGAGCCCGAGGGGCCACAGTGAGGCGGGGAAGCTGCTGCTTACTGTGCAGGCACCTGTACACCTGCCGGAGCCTCGCCAGGTGCTTGGCATACAGTAACTTGTTCTGACACCACTAGATACTGGATTTTGGGTGGCACCATTGAGACCTGAAAGGACTTGCCTAAGGACAGGCACCCGATTAGGGATGGAGCAGGACTGGATCTCAGCCCCCGTGCTCACTGCTGCCCAGAATGCTGACATCACACCCACATTTCTCTGGCTGGGCAGCCCTGGTGGCCGGGTCTCCTGTCACGCACACTGCCCCCTAGCCTCCCAGCCACAGCTGATTGCACTGGGTCGGGCCTCACCCAGGACAGCCCATTCATTGCTGCTGTTGTTAGGTGCTGTTGAGTCAGCTCCAACTCAAGGCTACCAAACGTTGCCCAGTCCTGTGCAATCTCCATGATCGTTGGTATGTTTGAGCCCATTGTGGGTATTGTGTCAATTCGTCTCATGGAGAGGTTTCCCTCATTTTGTCTGACCTTCTACCAAACACAATGTCCTTTTCTAGCAATTGGTCTTTCCTGATGACTTGTCCAAAATAAACAAGCCAAAGAAGTCTTGCCATCCTCACTTCTAAGGAGCTTTCTGGCCATATTTCATCTAAAACTAATTTGTTCATTCTTCTAGCAGTCTACACCAACACCAAAATTGGGACACATCAATACTCTGGTCTTCCTTATTTGTTGTCCATCTGTCGCATGCATATGAGGCGATTGAGAAGGCCACGGCTTGGGTCAGGTACACCTTAGTCCTCAAAGTGTCATCTTTAGGCTGGACAATTGGGCTCTCTCTCTGAGCATCTGCATTAAGAAGTGAAAAGAGATGGGGCAGTTGACAATCGGGCAGACCACAGGGCCCCTGTACACACCAGAGCTTTGGGGCAAGTTGGGAAGAACGTGGGAAGGACACGGGTGAGGAGGAAGGAGGAGAAAAGCATAGACGGAGGAGAGAGAGTCGAGTGAGAGGGGCCCAGGGTGATGACGGGCCACTGCAGCTCCACTCAGCACCGAGTCCTGCGAGCACTGGCAGCAGATGCCCTGTCTGGGCAGCCCAGCCCTGCCCCACCTCCATCACACACCCCATTTATTGCTTTAGTGGCACTTACGGGTCTGTGGCTGCCCTGTTCCTGAAGTCACGGGTGCCTGCACTTGTCAGTCTCTGCACCCCACGCACGCCGGGGCCAGTCAGCCTGGCTTTCTGCCTTATCACCAGTGCCCGGCCCAGGCCTGGGCAGAGGGGCATGAAGTAATGATTTGTGAGTTTAGGCACCTCTGAGGGACCAAGGCAGAGGCCCAGTAGTACAGTGGTTAAGACTTGGGCTGCTACCCAAACTATCGGCAGTTTGAATCCACCAGCTGCTCCTTGAAAACCCTATGGGGCAGGCAGCTCCATTCTGTCCTACAGGGTCACTATGAGTCAGAATGG
The DNA here is from genome assembly GCF_024166365.1 of Elephas maximus indicus. Classification (NCBI taxonomy): domain Eukaryota; kingdom Metazoa; phylum Chordata; class Mammalia; order Proboscidea; family Elephantidae; genus Elephas; species Elephas maximus. The sequence goes on along the minus strand of NC_064828.1, from coordinate 111,718,797 downwards.
ACTGGATGGCAATGGGTTTTGTTTCTGGAAACCCTGGTGGTGTAGTGGTTAAGTGCTACGGCTTCTAACTAAAAGGTTTGCAGCTCGAATCCACCAGGGGCTCCTTGGGAACTCTGTGGGCCAGTTCTACTCTGTCCTATAAAGAGACTCAGGGAGTCGGAATTGACTCGAGGGCACTGGTTTATTTTTTTTGTTTTTGAGGGACTGAGGGAGCTGCCAGCTGACCAGACCCCGAGGTTTCACTGGCTCCTGGCATGACTTCGTACTTGCAGAGCAGGTGATAGGCAGGATGAGGCAGCTGGTTCAGCCAAGCATTCACCTTGGGCCGCATGGAGCCTGGAAGTGTCAGTGCAACTAGAGACACTTTTAGGATACAATGAACTCCTGGACGAGTATTGATTTTTCCTCAAAGTCCAGGGCCTGTCTGTCTGGGCTTCCTCTCAGCCCCCACCCCCAGCTGCACGATAAGCCCTCAGAGACTCAAGGCGTTGAGGCCCGTGGCTCCTTGCCCCACAGGTTCCCGAGCCAAGGCTCTCCCTGCCGATAATGCAGCAGCAGGAACATTTCAGCCCCACGGCAGTGGCCGTGCTGTGACAATGTGGGCATCCGAAGACAAAGCCTTGAGGACGTGCTTTGCAAGAAAATGTTCACAACTCTGGAGGAAGGGATCGTAGCTGGGTTTGGGGAGCATTCCATGAACCTCTCTGTTCTGGGGGTTCTGAGGGGAGCTGGACAGGCCCTCAATGCCTGCACATTCAGGCGTGCAGAGGGTGTGCAAGACAGACCCAGAGATGATCCCAGCAGTGTAACGAGCACAAAAAAAGCATGTTCAGGGCACCAGGAGAGAAGGCTCAGCTCTAAACGGGACTCAGCAAAGGCGTCCAGAGAAAGAAGCCTCTTGGGATTTTCATTTGGCATCTCCTGAACGCCTGTTTTATTGGAGCCCATGGGGCCTTAATGGAATTACTCAGCTTTCGGCAATAATGAGTTTGTCTAGGTCGTGGAGGAAAGTGCTTTTAAAGTTATTCTTCATTCTTTTTTATTATAGCAATGGCTTACAATGCTTGAAACGACATTTTCCTTAATTCAATTACCAATAGAGTGAGCTAAATGCATTTGCTGCAGATAATTAAGAATCTTTATAAATATAAAACAATTATCCCATCAAAATACAGTGCAAAACGTTATTATTCGAGCTAGCTTTTCCATCAGAGTTCCCTCCCGCCCCTTTTTTCAGAGCAACCCAAAAGCACTCAGCACTGGCTTTCTGACCTCCTCTGGGAGTGGTGTGGTCTGGGTGCGGCGTGCCCTGGCTGTCCTCCTGTGTGCTCTCAACGCCGTGGAAGTGACTGCCCACATCCGCCCCTCCCCGACCAACTGCGAGCTGCTCATGGTTCATGCTGTCCTCACTCACCCCTCCTACCCTATCCTTGGCTCAAAACAGGTCCCAGAAAATGATGGGACACAGAGGAGACTAGGGAGATGTGGTGACGAAGTGCAATATGGTACCCTGAATCCCAGATGGAAAACCGGTGACATTCAAACAAAGTCTGGGGTTTGGTTAATAATGGGCTCATGTCAGTTTCTTAGTTTTGGCAAATACACCGTGATAATGTATTCTATCCTGGACTCAATCATACCAACAATCACGAAGATGGTGCAGAACTGGGCAACATTTTGTTAACGTTTTGCATAAGATCTCCACGACTTGGAGCCTACCCGATGGCAACTAACAATGATGCACAGAATTAGACGGCATCAGGTGTTCAGGGGTGGAATTCTCGAGACCCGCATTCAGTTCCGGGCCACTGCACCTCACACACACACACCACCCATTTCTCAGCGAGGCGCTCGTGTCGCTATGATGCCAGACAGGTTCCAGCAGTGCTTCCAGACTCACAGGGATGAGGAAGAAAAGCCTGGTGGTCTGCTTCAAAAAATCAGCCAATGAAAACCCTGTGGATCATGACAGTCCAATCTGAAATTGATCACGGGGATGGTACAGGACCCGACAGAGTTTCATTCTGCTGTAAATAGGGTCGTCGTGAGTCGGTGGCCAACTGGACAGCAACTGCAACAACAAGTATGTGATGGCGACAATGGGGAAAACAGCGAGGAGTGTAGGGGCACTCTTTGTACTAAATCTGCAAGTCTTCTACAAGTCTAAAGTTATTCCTAAATAAAATCTTTATTTAAAAAAACAATGTGACTGGGCAGAGTGAGAGGGAGCCATTGCTCGGGGGCGTGAGCTTCTGTTAAGGGTGATGGAAAAATCTGGAAACAGATACTGGTGATGTTTACGTACCATGGTGAAAGAAATCAAAGTCACTGAATTGCACATGTAAAAACCGTTGAAATGGCAAATGACTTGTTATATATATACTCACTGCAATTAAATATAATAATAAAGCAAACAAACTAAAACAATGGGAGAAACTGGGTGAGGGGTATGGGGGGACTTTCTGTACCATCTTTGCAACTTTTTTACATCTAAAATATTCCAAAATAAAGAATTTTTTTTATCAAAAAAAAAAAAGAGTGATAAGCAGTAGATGTGTGTGTGTGCGCGCGTGTGTGTGTGTGGAATGGGGCAACAAAGAGCCAGGGTATTAATGTTTTCTATTCTAAGTTTTAATCACAACTTTGCTTTTAAATATATGCACAAGCCTTAGTGTAAAAAAAATAAAAATTAATTATAATTTTTTTTTTTTTTAATGTTAAAACAGTGTGGCTAGATGAGCGAATGAAAAGCAGAAACTTGCTTTGCTCCAGGAGTCCCCATCTTCAGGAAACCCACCTCGGCCCCCACCACATCCACCTGCAGCCTCAGCCCCATTTTTCTGTTCCCCTTCGCAATTGTCTGTAGTGCTGGCTCGACTCCCCCTACCTCTCCCAGCCCACTCCAAGGAGCAGCACTAACAGCTGTTGAACTAGATGTCCTGCCTGAGAAAGCTTGCTTGTCCTTAGAGAAACCCAGCTCAGTGCAGCACTATCTCCATTTCCCTCGCAGGGAAGGGAGGCCCAAAAAGCCTGCAGGTTGCCCAAGGCCACCAGCTAAGTGAGTGCACCAGCCTGACCACAGCAGCTCTGGCCTCTGGGCAAAACAATACTCTGTGCACGCCCACCCTGCCCTTGCCCGCACACCATGCCCCTCCACTGCGTTCTGCCGACGTTTCTAGAGTGGATCAACACAGACAGAGCTTGAGTCTCTGAGCTCCTGCGGGCGGAGGGTGGGGTGTGTGCTCACGACAGGGCGGAAAAAGCACCGAGCCACAGTGGCTGTGTGCAAGACACAGACGTTGCCTCGGTAGTATGTTGGGGCCACATGAGGGGATATGTTGTTGGTACCTAATCTGATGGATCCCTGGGTGGCGCAAATGCTTAAGCACTCACTACTAGCCGAAAGAGGTGCCTCAGAAGAAAGGCCTGGCAATTCTGAAAGCCTTGAAAACCCTATGGAGCAGTTCCACTCTGCAACACATGGGGCCACTGTGAATCGGAATTGACTCGACAGCAACTAACAGCAGAAGCGCCATCTCATTTGATAGTGCTTTTACGAAAGCAGTGCTTCATGCTAGACGTTCCAGAACCATCTGTAGCCCTGCAGTCACACAGCAGCCTTCACAGGCCTTAGCGGAATCTCCCTTCGACCTCCCAAGAGCGTGGGCTTGGGAGCGCATGGCTTCTGTGAGAATCCCAACTCAGAGCCGCGTTATGACTTTCACACCCCCCCAACCATAATTATATCGATATTAAAAATTATTTCCACAAACGGGCAACGCCTGCCCAAAAGCAAAGACAAAAAGGCAGGAAGGGACAGGAAAACTTTATGAATGAACACGGAGAACCCGGGGTGGAAAGCGGGAGGGTGCTGACACATTGCAGGGATGGCAACCAATGTCACAAAACAATGTGTGTGCAAGTTTTTGATTAACTAATCTGTGCTGTAAACTTTCACCTAAAACACAATCAAAATTTTAAAAATTGTTTTCAATAAAAAGTTGAACACGTCAACATTTTTTTTTCTGTTTTACCAAAATTTGATAGCTGTCTGAAGGCCCCTAAAAGTACGTGGGCCCTAAGGCACTGTGCCTGCTGCCCCTAATGGAGATGTCGGCTCTGGAGTCCACACTCACCTACTAAGTGACCTGGGGCAAGTTACTTAACCATCTCGTCTTCAATCCCTCCTCTGAAAAACAGGGGTGATGATACCCGCTTTGCAGGGCTTTGATGAGGATTGCTTAAGCTAATGGGTGTGAAAGCACTCGTTTCAGCCTGGCCCCCAGGAGAAGATCAATAAACCCCGCTGCTCTTGTGAAACCTTCCTGCCATTAGAGCAGGCAACCATATTTCAGCCTTCTAATCATTCTCAAGGGAGCCTCGACTTTATTCTCCAAGTAAGACTTCTTGATTTCTTTCTGCAAGCTTTAATCTATTCTGCTTTCTCATTACCTGAAGCTCAAAGTACTTAAATAGTGTCTGGGGTCCCTCTACATAGCCCTAAATGCTCTGCAGATCTACCCCCGACTGCCTAAGAAACACTTGGCGGAGTTTCCCATTGAGCCTTTCCAGGTCTTCTAATCCCTCCTCCAGGCCACTGGCTAAAGATCCGTCCTTGTAATCAATGGAAGGGAGGGTGTTTATGAAGGAAAGGGGATTTGAATGATATCCGGGCTGAATGCAGAATTTCCCCCTGTTTACATTCTCTCCCTCCCTGGGCTGCTGGCAGACCATGCCTGGGGGAGCGAGCTCAGACCTTCAAATGCCAGAGATTCCGTGCGTGAGGGGGCTGGAAAACTGACAAAGGCTCTGGCATCTCCTTGTTAGGACTGAGCTTCTACCTCGGGCCCTCACTGAGTCTTATTTTGCTAATGAGATCAGACAGGCTTGTAATTTGTAGGTAACTGTAATTGCTAAGGCTGGAGTAGAGACTCCTCAGGCCCTGGCTTTCCACACTTTCTGCCCACTTTGTTTACCTTGGGGAATTAGGCAAGAGCAGGTAGAAAGCTCCAGGTCAAGCTCAAGCTATTGCAAGAAGCTGACTCACACTTACCCGCAGGGTGATCCGTCCTCTCATTCCTCTAGTGGGCTATTGATTGATTCATGTTTCCAGCAAATAGTTACTGAGCAGCTAACACATTTCTAACTTTTCCACATTTGTAGGCCCTTGCGCAGCCTGGGCCTCCTGCCACGCCCACACCCCAGCCGCTGACCAACTGCATGCCCCTCCAGACCAGGTCGAGGTTGCCTCCTCTGGAAAGCCCGGACCAGCGCTCCCTGCCAGACTACACACCCACCGCTCCCAAGAAAGGCCTATGACGCAGCAGAAAGCTCGTGGGCTGTGGAGTCAGGTCTGACTGGAAAGCAAGGCTCCTAGACATTCCAGGCTTGTGGCCTTGAGCAAGTTCCTGAAACGTTCTACCCGGTTTCCTCATCTACTGATGGTGTTAGGCGCCATCAAGTCGACTCTGACTCGTGACAACCCCAAGTACATGACCCTACGTATGACAGAAGGAAACTTTGTCCGGTCCTGCGCTCTTCTCACCGGTGTTGCAGTCACCGTATGTTTTGAGTGCCTTCCAGCTTAGAGGGCTCATCTTCCGACACTGTATCAGTCAATATCCTGTTGTGATCCGTAGGGTTTTCACGAGCTAATTTTCAAAAGTAGATCACCAGGCCTTTCCTCCTTGTCTGTCTTAGTCTGGAAGCTCCCCTGGAACCTGTCCACCATGGTTGACCCTGCTGATATTTGAAATACCGGTGGCATAGTTTCCAGTAGCATGCCACAGTCTAATAAGCATCTAATTGATGTTTTAGAAGATAATAGAAAGAACAGGGCTGAGGGACAGGGGTAATTGAAGGTACAATGGCTAAGCATTTTCCAAAATTGGTAATAGTTGTGTATCCTTAGATTCAAGAAGCCTAGTGAGTCTGTAACAGGATAAATAAAAATAAATCTGTGCAAGGACACATCGTACTGAAGATGCAGGATAACAGAAACAGAAGAAAAGCAGCCATTTATTCATTCATTCAGTTACAAAAGAAATATTATTGCACACCTACTAGGTGCCGGGCACTGTATATTCACCCCTTGGAAGTTGTTGTTGTTGGGTGCCATTGAGTCAGTTCCAACTCATAGTGGCCCTGTGTACAACAGAACAAAACACTGCCCTGTCCTGTACCATCTTCACAATCGTTGTTACACTTAAGCCCATAGCTGCAGCCACTGTGTCAGTCCATCTCATTAGGGGTCTTCCTCGTTTTCTCTCACCCTCTACTTTACCAAGCATGATATCCTTTTCCAGGGGCTGATCCCTCCTGATAACATGTCCAAAGTATGGGAGACGTAGTCTTGCTATCCTTGCTTCTAAGGAGCATTCTGGTTGTACTTCTTGCAAGACAGATTCGTTCGTTCTTTTGGCAGTCCATGGCATATGCGATATTCTTCTCCAACATCACAGCTCACTTAGGATACATCTGTGAAAAAACACAAATCTTTCTCATTCTCGCAGGAGAGACAATGAACATAATTAGTAAATTGTACAATATGTTTGAAAGTGATAAGTGCTGTGGGAAAAGGAACAGGGTAAGGGGTATCTGGAGTATGTGCGCAGTGGGCAGATGTCAGGGCAGAATGCAGTGTTCAATAAAATGTCAGAGAGGCCTCAATGGAAGGTAAAATTTGAGCAAAGACTTGAAGGGAGGGAGAACTCAAGATAAATGAGGGAAGTGTATTTCAGGCAGAGGAACAGCTACACTGTTTTGGCCGTTTGTGTATCTTCTTTTGTGAAGTATCTGTTAAAATCTTTTGTCCAATTTTTAAATTGAGTTGTTTGTCTTACTGAGTTGTAAGATTTTCTTATATATTCTGGATATATCCGCTGTCAGTTCATGTATTGCAAATATTTTCTCCCAGTCTGTTGCTTGTCTTTTGATTTTCTGAATAGGTCTCTTTGAAATGCAGGCGTTGTTCACTTTAACGGCATCCATTTTTTATGAATTTTTACTTTTATGTTCTTGATTTTTTGTGTCCTATTAAGAAACTTTTGCCTACTTCCAGGTCACAAGTATTTTCTCTATGTTCTCTAGAAGTTTTATGGTAGTACCTTTCATTTTTAGATCCATGCTTCATATTCATTTCAAGTCATTTTTTGTATAAGGTGTGAGGTAGGGGTTGATATATATATATATATATACACACACATATATATACATATACATATACACACACACAGAGCTCACAGCTTCTCCTCACATGGAGCCCTGGTGATGCAGTGGTTAAGAGCTCGGCTGCTAACCAAAAGGTCAGCAGTTTGAATCCATCAGCTGCTCCTTGAAAACCCCATGGGGCAGTTCTACTCTCCTTAAAGAGTTGCTATGAGTCAGAATGGACTCGATGGCAATGTGTTTTTCTCCTCACTTGACTATCTCCTTATCCAACATTTTGCATTTACATTAATGGTAAAAAGTCTACTCTCTGACTATTTTGTGCGTTCACTACGTACGTCTGGCACTAATGAATGCTGAAGAGTGAGACGGAAGTAATGCTGTCTGTGATGGTTAAGGCTATGTATCAACTTGGCTGGGCCATGATTCTCAGTGGTTTGGCGGTTATATAATGATGTAATTTGGCAGTCATGTAAAGATATAATTTGGCTGTTACGTAATGATGTAAACTGGCAGTTATGTAATAATGTAGTCATCTTCCATGTTTTTGATTTGATGTGCTACTCCCCATTTATGCATAATGCTAATTTCACACAATAACCCGGTCTTTGGAACCTAACCATGTCAATAAGTGAGGAGAAGTTGTGCCTGTGTGTGTGTGTGTATATATATAGAGAGAGAGAGAAAGAGCCCTGGTGGGGCAATGGTTAAGTGCTCAGCTGCTAACTAAAAGGTTGGCAGCTGGAACCCACCAACAGCTCCACAGGAGAAAGATGTGGCAGTCTGCTCCCATAAAGATTACAGCCTTGGAAACCCTATAGGGATGAGTCAGAATAGATTTGACAGCAATAGAACATATATATAGAGAGAGTTGTTATTGTTAGGTGCCGTCGAGTCGGTTCCAACTCATAGTGACCCTATGCACAACAGAACGAAACACTGCCCAGTCCTGCACCATCTTTACAATCGTTGTTATGCTTGAGCCCATTGTTGCAGCCACTGTGTCAATCCACCTCGTTGAGGGTCTTCCTCTTTTCCGCTGACCCCGTACTTTGCCAAGCATGGTGTTCTTCTCCAGAGACTGATCCCTCCTGACAACATGTCCAAAGTATGTAAGACACAGTCTCGCCATCCTTGCTTCTAAGGAGCATTCTGTTTGTACTTCTTCCAAGACAGATTTGTTCATTCTTTTGGCAGTCCACGGTATATTCAATATTCTTCATCAACACCACAATTCAAAGGCGTCAATTCTTCTTTGGTCTTCCTTATTCATTGTCCAGCTTTCACACGCATATGATGTGACTGAAAATACCATGGCTTGGGTCAGGTGCACCTTAGTCATCAAGGTGACATCTTTGCTTTTCAACACTTTAAAGAGGTCCTTTGCAGCAGATTTACCCAATGCAATGCGTCTTTTGATTTCTTGACTGCTGCTTCCATGGCTGTTGATTATGGATCCAGGTGAAATGAAATCCTTGACAACTTCAATCTTTTCTCCGTTCATCATGATGTTGCTCATTGGTCCAGTTGTGAGGATTTTTGTTTTCCATATGTTGAGGTGCAATCCGTACTAAAGGCTGTGGCCTTTGATCTTCATTAGTAAGTGCTTCAAGTCCTCTTCACTTTCAGCAACAAGGTTGTATCATCTGCATAACGCAGGGTGTTAATGAGTCTTCCTCCAATCCTGATGCCCTGTTCTTCTTCATATAGTCTTCTTGGATTATCTGCTCAGCATAAAGACTGAATAGGTATGGTGAAAGAATACAACCCTGACACACACCTTTCCTGGCTTTAAACCAATCAGTATCCCCTTGTTCTGTCTGAACAACTGCCTCTTGATCTATGTAACGGTTCCGCATGAGCACAATTAAGTGTTCTGGGATTCCCATTCTTCCCAGTGTTATCCATAATTTGTTATGATCCACACAGTCAAATCCTTTGCATAGTCAGTAAAACACAGGTAAACATCCTTCTGGTATTCTCTGCTTTCAGCCAGGATCCATCTGACACCACCAATGATATCCCTGGTTCCATATATACATATATATATACACACACACATACGTATGTATGTATACATTAAAAAAAAATACACATATATATATACTCACACACACACATACATATATATGTATATATATATGGTGTTGTTTTTAGGTGCTGTTAAGTTGGTTCCAGTTCATAGAGACCCCATGTAGAACAGACTGAAGCACTGCCTGGTCACGTACCATCCTCACAATTGCTGTATGACAGTACAACAAACCGACAGACACGTGGTGGAGATATATATATACCCACTTGTTCCTGCACCCTTTGTTTTCAAGATTTTACTTTTCCCAATGATTTACCTTGAACTTTTTTTCCAAAAATTAATTGACTGTATATTCATGGGACTATTTCTGGGCTCTCTGTCTTGTTCTTTTGATCTAGATGTCTATCTTTACATCAGTACCACACTATCTTGATTACTATACAGGTATACCTTGTATTATCGTGCGTCACTTTATTGTGCTTCTCAGACATTGCTTTTTTTTTTTTTCCACCAATTGAAGATGTGTGGCAACCCTGCACTGAGCAAGTCTATTGGCACCATTTTTCCAACAACATGTGCTCACTTCGTGTCTCTGTGACACATTTTGGTTATTCTCTCAATATTCAAACTTTTTCATTATTATTATACCTGTTATGGTGATCTGTGATTAGTGATTTCTGATGTTACTATTGTAAGTGTTTTGGGGCCCCACAAACTGCACCCACATAAGACAGTGAACTTAATCTATAAATGTTTTGTGTGTTCTGACTGCTCCACAGACTGGCTGTTCCCCCATCTCTCTCACTCCTCTTGGGCCTCCCTATTCCCTGAGACACAACGATATTGAAATTAGGCCAATTAACAACCCCACAATGGCCTTTAAGTGTCCAAGTGAAAGGAAGAGTCAAAGGTCTCTCACTTTAAATCAAAAGCTAGAGATAATTAAGCTTAATGAGGGTCATGGATTGAATCGTGTCCCCCAAAATATCTGTCGACTTGACCAGGTCATGATTCCCTTATATGATTGTTTACTATTTTACCTTCTGATGTGCTTTCCCGATGTGTTGTAAGTCCTATCATTATGATGTGATAAGATGGTATACTGATGAGGTCTGTAAGATTAGATAGTGTCTTAAGCCAATCTCTTTTGAGATATAAGAGAGAGAGGCAAGTAGAGAGACATGGAAACCTCATACCAACAAGAAACCAGCACCAGGAGCAGAGTGCGTTCTTTGGACCCAAAGTTCCTGCCTGAGATGCTCCCAGACCAAGAGAAGGCTAATGACAAGGACTTTCCTCCAGAGCTGACAGAGAGAGAAAGCCGTCCCCTGGAGCTAATGCCCTGAATTTAGACTTCTAGCCTACAAGACTGTGAGAAAATAAATTTCTCTTTGTTAAAACCACCCACTTGTGGTATTTCTGTTATAGCAGCACTAGATGACTAAGACAGTGAGGAAGGCATGTCAAAGGTCCAGACAGGCCAAAAGCCATGCCTCTTGTGCCAAACAGCCAAGTTGTGAATGCAAAGGAAAAGTTCTTGAAGGAAATTAAAAGCACTACTCCAGTGAACGCACAAATGCTGAGAAAATGAAAGAGCCTGATTGCTGATGTGGAGAAAGTTTTAGTGGTCTGGATAGAAGAACAAACCAGCCGCAACATTCCCTTAAGCCAAAGCCTAGTCCAGAGCAAAGCCCTAACATTTTTCAATTCTATGAAAGCTGAGAGAGGTAAGGAAACTGCAGAAGAAAGTTTGAAGCTAGGAGAGGTTGGTTCATGAGGTTTAAGGAAAGAAGCCATCTTTACAATATAAAAATACAAAGTGAAGGGGGCGGGGCCAAGATGGTGGAGTAGCCAGACGTTTCTGGAGAAGACTGTTACAACAAAGACCTAAAAAAACAAGTGAAACAATTACATTTATGACAAACTAGAAGCCCTGAACATCAAAGGCAAAGTTAGAAAATGGCAAGGGGAGGGAGAGACAGTTCAGAAGCAGAGAGAAGTTGCTGGACCTGAATCACCAGGAACCCTCAGGCTGTGGTGGGCTGGTGGTAGCATTCAGCCTCAGATTCCTCAGGGAAAAACAGCCAGCCACACAGCCTACTCATAACTCCAGAACCAGAGAAGAATGGCACTCTCGGCAAAAGCTAAGTACTTGTGATAATTTTACCAAGCCCCTAGCCCCAAGCCAGCTTCAGTGGCTGTTGATTTCCCTAGGCCTGAGGTAGGTTCTGTTTTGCATACTGAGCCATTCTTCCTGACTTGGAGAAGGAATAAATTCACAATTGGGGAAAAAGATAATCTGCCAGCTCCACTAACCTGGGGAGCTCAGGACAGAAGCGGCTCCTGTCCAGGCATAAATGTTGCATGGACTCTGAATACCTTTCCCTCCTGCATGGACTTCTGTGGGCCTATTTCAGGAGAATAGGCCCTTGGTGGCAGACTACAACTCTTTCAGATGTGCAGTGGAGAGGTGGGTGTTTGATGTTTGACACTGCATTGCCTATGAAACAGGGTCCTCACCTACCCATATCAGAGGCCTAAGGACTGGTGGCTCCACTCAGGTCACCCAGCCACCTGGAACAGTGTTTGAAGGATAACTGGTACCTCCCAGTCCTAACAACCAAAAGCATTGGGTGCCCAAGGTCCATCTGCAGAGCCCACCCACCCGTGAGCTCCAGGGAACAGGGACACACTTAGCTAACAGAAACTCAGGGAACAGCTGTCAGCACCCTGCCTTGTTCAGAGCTTGACCCCCTGCTGCAACCAGATACCAGTACCCACACCAATCACCTCTGGCCCTCTAAGACTGTCAGACAGAGCCTGTAACACACACTTGATGACCAACTACCTGGACACTTCAGCTGAATCCAGACAAGAAAAGTGAATGGACTCCTAGGCTCATATATCTGGTAACATCTCTAACCATCTGGTGACAGGACGATAGAGCTTCAAAGGCAGAAATAATCAAGCTAGCTCACTCAAGTAACCTATTTAGAAATATTAAATCAAAACAAAGCAATAAGCTAGGATATAGCAAGCAAAATAAAATAAACTAATACAATAACTTATAGCTTGCTCAGAGACAACAGTCAATATCAAATCACATAAAGAAGCAGACCATAATCACTTCTACAAGCTCTCAGAACAAAGAATCAAGGGATCTTCTGGATGACGGTGCCTTCCTGGAATTACCAGAAGCAAAATTCAAAAGATTAATATACAGAACTCTTTAACACATCAGGAACAAGATGAGGAAGGAGATGAAGCAATACACAGAACAAGCCAAGGAACACACAGATAAAGCAGTTGAAGAAATTAAAAAGGTTATTCAAGAACATAACTAAAAATTTAATAAGCTGCAAGAATCCATAGAGAGACAGCAATCAGAAATTCAGAAGATTAACAATAAAATTACAGATTAGACAACTCAATAGAAAGTCAGAGGAGCAGAACTGAGTAAGTGGAAGGCAGAATTGGTGAAATTGAAGATAAAGCACTTGGCACCTCTATATTTGAATAAAAATCAGATAAAGGAATTTTTAAAAATAAAGAAACTCTAAGAATCGTGTGGGACACTATCTAGAGAAATAATCTACGAGGGATCGGAGTACCAGAACAGGGAGGGATAACAGAAAATACAGGGAGAATTGTTGAAGATTTCTTGGCAGAAAACTTCCGTGATATCATGAAAGATGAGAAGTTATCTATTCAAGATACTCATCAAATGCCACATTAGGTAGATCTTAAAAGAAAGTCGCCAAGACATATTATAATCAAACTCGCCAAAACCAAAGATAAAGAGAGAATTTTAAGAGCAGCTAGGGATAAACAAAAAGTCACCTACAAAGGAGAGTCAGTAAGAATAAGCTCAGACTACTCAGCAGAAACCATGCAGGCAAGAAGGCAGTGGGATGACTTATACAAGGCATTGAAGGAAAAAATTGCCCACCAAGAATCATATATCCAGCAAAACTGTCTGTCAAATATGAAGGTGAAATTAGGACATTTCCAGACAAACAGAAGTTTAATGACTGTGTAAGAACCAAACCAAAACTACAAGAAACACTAAAGGGAGTTCTCTGGTTAGAAAATGAATAATATGAGATATCAGCCCAGGACTAGAACACAGGACAGGGCACCCAGATGTCAAACCAGATAGGGAAATCACAAAAATAAATCTAGATAAAAAAAAAGAATGCTCAAAACAGGGAAACAGAAATGTCATTATGTAAAAGAAGAAAACATTAAAACAATAAACAGGGACTAAGAAATGTAGTCATAGATCTTTCATACAAGAGGAAGACAAGGGAATATACACAAATAAAAGTTAGGTTTAAACTTAAAAAAATGGGGGTAAATATTAAGGTAACCACAAAGGAGACTAACAATCCTATTCATCAAAATAAAATACAGGAAAAAAATAGAGACTCAGCAGAAACAAAATCAACGACAAAGGATAAGAGGAAAAGACAAATAAAGATAAACTACTTAGCACAAAAAATTAAGTGGGAAAAGAAACTGTCAAAAACACACCAAAAAAAGACATCACAATGACAGCACTAAATTCACACCTATCAATAATTAGGCTGAATGCAAATGGACTAAATGCACTAATAAATAGACAGAGAGTGGCAGAATGGATTAAAAAAAAAAAAGACCCGTCTGTATGCTACCTACAAGAGACACACCTTAGACTAGAGACACAAACAAACTAAAACTCAAAGGATGGAAAAAAGTATATCAAGCAAACAACAATCAAAAAAGAGCAGGAGTGGCAGTATTAATTTCTGACAAAATAGACTTTAAACTTAAATCCACCAAAAAGGATAAGGAAGGACACTATATAATGATTAAAGAGACAATATACCAGGAGGATATAACCATATTAAGTATTTATACACCCAATGACAGGGTTACAAGATCCATAAAAGAAACTCTAACAGCATTGCAAAGTGAGATAGACAGCTCTACAATTATAGCAGGAGACTTCAACACACCACTTTCAGTGAAGGACAGAGCATCCACAAAAGAAGCTCAATAAAGACACGGAAGATCTAAATGCCACAATCAACAAACTTGACCTCATAGGCATATATAGAACACTCCATCCTACAGTGGCCAAGTATACTTTCTTTTCAACTGCACGCGGAACATTCTGTAGAATAGACCACATATTAAGTCATAAAGCAAGCCTTAGCAGAATCCAAAACATTGACATATTACACAGCATCTTCTCTGACCATAAGGCCGTAAAAGTAGAAATCAATAACAGAAAAAGCAGGGAAAAGAAATCAAACCCTTGGAAACTGAACAATACCCTGCTCAAAAATGACTGGGTTATAGAAGATATCAAAGATGGAATAAAGAAATTCATAGAATCCAATAAGAATGAAAACACAGAGCCTTTGGGACACAGCGAAAGCGGTGCTCAAAGGTAAATTTATATCAATAAATGCACGCATACAAAAAGAAGAAAGGGCCAAAATCAAAGAATTATTCCTACAAGAGATAGAAAGAGAGCAACAAAAGAAGCCCTCAGTCACCAAAAGAAAGCAAATAATAAAAATTAGAGCAGAATTAAATTAAACAGAGAACAGAAAAACAATTGAAAGAATTAACAAGACCAAAAGCTGGTTCTTTGAAAAAATTAGCATTGATAAACCATTGGCCAAACTGACAAAAGAAAAACAGGAGAGGAAGCAAATAACCTGAACAAGAAATGAGATGGGCGATATTACAGCAGACCCAATTAAAATTGAAAGAATCATATCAGATTGCTACGAATAATTGTACTCTAACAAATTTGAAAACCTAGAAGAAATGGATGAATTCCTAGAAACACACTACCTACCTAAACTAACACAAACAGAGGTAGAACAACTAAATAGACCCGTAACAAGAGACTGAAAAGGTCATTTAAAAACTCCCAACAAAAAAAAGCCCTGGAGCAGACAGCTTCACTGGAGAGTTCTACCAAACTTTCAGAGAAGAGTTAACACCATTACTACTAAAGGTATTTCAGAGCATAGAAAAGGACAGAATACTCCCAAACTTATTCTATGAAGCCAGCATATCCCTGATACCAAAACCAGGTAAAGACACCACAAAACAAGAACATTACAGTTCTGTATCCCTCATGAACTCAGGTGCAAAAATCGACAACAAAATTCCAGCCAATAGAATTCAACAACATATCAAAAAAATAATTCATCATGACCAAGTGGGATTCATACCAGGTGTACAGGGAGGGTTCAACATTAGAAAAACAATTAATGTAATCCGTCATACAAATAAAGCAGAAGACAAGAACAGCATGATCTTATCAATTGATACAGAAAAGGCATTTGACAAAGCTCAAGACCCATTCATGATAAAAACTCTCAGCAAAATAGGAATAGAAGGAAAATTCCTCAGCATAATGAAGGGCATTTATACAAAGCCAACAGCCAAATTACCCTAAATGGAGAGAGTCTGAAAGCATTCCCCCTGAGATCAGGAACCAGACAAAGAGGTCCTTTATCACCACTCGTATTCAACATTGTGCTGGAGGTCCTAGCCAGAGCAATTAGGCTAGATAAAGAAACAAAGGGCATCCAGATTGGTAAGGAAGAACTAAATGTATCTCTATTTGCAGATGACATGATCTTATATACAGAAAACCCTAAAGAATCCTCAATAAAACTACTGAAACTGACAGAAGAGTTCAGCAAAGTATCACGATACCAGAGAAACACAAAAAAATCAGTTAGATTCCTCTACACCAACAAAAAAGAACATGGAAGAGGAAATCACCAAATCAATACCATTTACAGTAGCCCCCAAGAAGATAAAATACTTAGGAATAAATCTTACCAGAGATGTAAAAGACTTATACAAAGAAAACTACAGTACACTTCTGCAAGAAACCAAAAGAGAGCTATATAAGTGGAAAAACATATCTTGCTCATGGATAGGAAGACTTAACATTATAAAAATATCTATTCTACGAAAAGCAATCTATAGATACAGTGCAATTCCGATCCAAATTCCAATGACATTCTTTAATGAGATGAAGAAACAAATCAAGTTCATACGGAAGGGAAAGAGGCCCCGGATAAATAAGGCATTACTGAAAAAGAAGAACAAAGTGGGAGGCCTCACTCCACCTAATTTTAGAGCCTATTATACCACCACAGTAGTCAAAACAGCCTGGTACTGATACAACAACAGATACATAGACCAATGGAACGCAACTAAGAATCCAGACATAAATCCATCCACATATGTGCAGCTGATACTTGACAAAGGCCCAAAGTCAGTTAAATGAGGAAAAGACAGTCTCTTTAATAAATGTGCTGGTTTAGCTGGATATCCATCTGCAAAAAAATGAAACAAGGCCCATACCTCACACCATGCACAAAAACTAACTCAAAATGGATCAAAGACCTAAATATAAAATCTAAAACGGTAAAGATCATGGAAGAAAAAATAGGGACAAGGCTAGGAGCCCTAATACATGGCATAAATAGTATATAAAACATTACTAACAATGCAGAAGAGAAACTAGATAACTGGGAGCTCCTAAAAACCAAACACCTATGCTCATCCAAAGACTTCACCAAAAGAGTAAAATGATTACCTACAGACTGGGAAAAAGTTTTTAGCTATGACATTTCTGATCAGCGGCTGATCTCTAAAATCTGCATGATACTGCCAAAACTCAACTACAAAAAGACAACCCAATTAAAAAATGGGCAAAGGATATGAACAGACACTTCACCAAAGAAGACATTCAGGTAGCTAGCAGATACAGGAGGAAATGCCCATAATCATTAGCCATTAGAGAAATGCAAATCAAAACTACAATGAGATTTCATCTCACTCAAACAAGGCTGGCATAAATCCAAAAAACACAAAATAATGAATGTTGGAGAGTTGTGGAGAGACTGGAACACTCATACACTGCTGGTGGGAATGTAAAATGGTACAACCGCTTTGGAAATCGATTTGGCGCTTCCTTAAAAAGCTAGAAATAGAACTACCATACGATTCAGCAATCCCACTCCTTGGAATATATCCTAGAGAAATAAGAGCCTTTATACGAACAGATATATGCACACTCATGTTCATTGCAGCATTGTTTACAATAGCAAAACGATGGAAGCAACCAAGGTGCCCACCAATGGATGAAAGGATAAATAAATTATGGCATATTCACACAATGGAATACTACACATCAATAAAGAAGGATGAATCTGTGAAACATTTCATAACATGGAGGAATGTGGAAGGCATTATGCTGAATGAAATTAGTCATTGAAAAAGAACAAATATTGTGTAAGACCACTATTATAAGAACTCAAAAAATAGTTTAAACAGAGAAGAAAATATTCTTTTATGGTTACAAGAGTGTGGAGGGAGGGAGGAGGGAGAGGAGTTTTCACTAATTGGATAGTAGATAAGAACTATTTTGGGTGAAGGGAAAGACAACACACAATACAGGAGAGGTCAGCACAAATGGACTAAACCAAAAGCTAAGAAGTTTCCTGAATAAACTGAATGCTTCGAAGGCCTGCATAGCAGGGGCAGGGGTTTGGGAAGCATGGTTTCAGGGGACATCTAAGTCAATCGGCATAATAAAATCTATTAAGAAAACATTCTGCATCCCACTTTGGAGAGTGGTGTCTGCGGCCTTAAACACTAGCAAGCAGCCATCTAAGATGCATCAATGGGTCTCAACCAACCTGGACCAAATGAGAATGAAGAACACCAAAGACACACAAGGGAATTATGAGCCCAAGAGACAGAAAGGGCCACATAAACCAGAGACTACATCAGCCTGAGACCAGAAGAACTAGATGGTGCCCGGCTACAACCGATGACTGCCCTGACAGGGAACACAACAGAGAACACCTGAGGGAGCAGGAGAGCAATGGGATGGAGACCTCAAATTCTCATAAAAAGGCCAGATTTAATGGTCTGACTGACCCCAGATGTCTAGGCCCCCAGACCCTCTGTTAGCCCAAGACAGGAACCATTCCCAAAGCCAACTCTTCAGACAGGGATCGGACTGGACTATGCAATAGAAAATGAAACTGGTGTAGAGTGAGCTTCTTGGATCCAGTAGACACATGAGACTCTGTGGGCAGCTCTTATTTGAAGAAGAGGTGAGAGGGCAGAGGGGACCCGAAGCTGGCTGAATGGACATGAAAATAGAGAGTGGAAGGAAGGAGTGTGCTGTCTCATTAGAGGGAGAGCAACTAGTATACAGCAAGGTGTATATAAGTTTTTGTATGAGAGACTAACTTGGTTTGTAAACTTTTACTTAAAGCACAATAAAAATTAAAAAACAAAACAAAGAGAAGCAGGAAGTGCTGATATGGAAGCTTCAGCAAGTTGTTCAGAAGATCAAGCTAAGCTAATTGATGAAGGGGCTACACTGAACAACAGATCTGCAATGCAGATGAGACGGCCTTATATTGGAAGATTTTATCTAGGACTTTCATAGCG
Organism: Elephas maximus indicus; assembly: GCF_024166365.1. Classification (NCBI taxonomy): domain Eukaryota; kingdom Metazoa; phylum Chordata; class Mammalia; order Proboscidea; family Elephantidae; genus Elephas; species Elephas maximus. The sequence goes on along the minus strand of NC_064828.1, from coordinate 111,700,109 downwards.
AGAGAGGAGAAGTCAGTGCCTGGCTTCAAAGCTTCAAAGAACAGGCTGACTCTCTTGTTAGGGGCTATTGCTGCTGGTGACTTTAAGTTGAAGCCAGTGCTCATTTACCATTCTGAAAATCCTAGGGCCCTTAAGAATTAAGCTAAATCTACTGTGCCTGTGCTCTATAAAAGGAACAACAAAGCCTAGATGACAGTACATCTGTTTACAACATGGTTTGCTGAATATTTTAAGCCCACAATTGAGACCTCCTGCTCAGAGAAAAAAGGATTCCTTTCAAAATATTACTGCTCCTTGACAATGCACCTAGTCACCCAAGAGCTCTGATGGAGTTGTACAAGGAGATTAATGTTGTTTTCATACCTACGAACACAATATCCATTCTGCAGCCCAAAGATCAAGGAGTAATTTTGACTTTCAAGTCTTATCATTTAAGAAATACATTTCATAAGGCTACAGCTGCCATAGATAGTGATTCCTCTGATGGATCTGGGCAAAGTAAATTGAAAACTTTCTGGAAAGGATTCACCATTCTAGATGCCATTAAGAACATTCATGATTCACGGAGAAGGTCAAAATATCAACATTAACGGGAGTTTGGAAGAAGTTGATTCCAGCCCTCACGGAATGACTTTGAGAGATTCAGGACTTCGGTGGAGGAAGTAATTGCAGATGCGGTGGAAATAGCAAGTGAACTAGAATTAGAAGTGGAGCCTGAAGATGTGTCTGAATTGCTGCAACCTCAGGATAAAACTTTAATGGCAAAGGAGTTGCTTCTTACGGATGAACAAAGAAAGTGGTTTCTTGAGATGGAAACTACTCCTGGTGAAGATGCTGTGAACATAGTTGAAATGACAACAAAGGATTTAGAATATTACATAAAGCAGCAGGGTTTGAAAGAATTGACTCCAATTTTGAAAGACGTTCTACTGTGGGTAAAATGCTATCAAACAGCATCACGTGCTACAGAGAAATCTTTCATGAAAGAAGACTCAATCAATGTGGCAAACTTCACTGCCGTCTTATTTTAAGAAATTGCCACAGCCACCCCAACCTTCAGCAACCACCACCCTGATGGGTCAGCAGCCATCAGCATCGAGGCAAGACCCTCTACCAGCAAAAAGATTACAACTCCCTGAAGGCTCAGATGATGGTTAGCATTTTTTAGCAATAAAGTATTTTCAATTAAGGTATGTACATTGTTTTTTTAGACATAATGCTGAGCAAATAATCTGAGAAGCTGGACTATCTGAAGAAGAATGGGGCATCAGGATTGGAGGAAGACTCATTGACAACTTGCATTGTGCAGATGACACAACCTTTCTTGCTGAAAGCGAAGAGGACTTGAAGCACTTACTGACCAAGATCAAAGAATACAGCTTTCTCTATGGATTACACCTCAACATAAAACAAAAATCCTCACAACTGGACCAATAAGCAACAACATGATAAATGGAGAAAATACTGAAGTTGTCAAGGATTTCATTTTACTTGGATCCATAATTAATGCCCATGGAAGCAGCAGTCAAGAAATCAAACAATGCATTGCACTGGGCAAATCTTCACCCAAAAGACCTCTTTAAAGTATTAAAAAGCAAAGATATCACTTGGAGGACTAAGATGGGCCTGATCCAAGCCATGGTATTTTTCAATCACCTCAATGCATGTGAAAGCTGAACAATGAATAAGGAAGACTGAAGAAGAATTGACGACACATTTGAATAATGGTGTTGGCAAAGAATATCGAATGTACCAAGACTGCCAAAAGAATGAAAAAATCTGTCTTGGAAGAAGTACAGCCAGAATGCTCCTTAGAAGCAAGGAAGCGAGACTGTCTCACTTACTTTGGACATGTTATGAGGAAGGACCAGTCCCCAGAGAAGGACATCATATTCGGTAAAGTAGAGCGCTGATGAAAAAAAGAAAGACTCTTGATGAGATGGACTGACACAATAGCTGCAACAATGAGCTCAAGCATAACAATGATTGTTGAGGATGGCATGAGAATGGACGGTGTTTCTTTCTGTTGTTTATAGGGTCGTTATGAGTTGGAACCGACTCTATGGCACCTAACAACAGCAACAACATAGTGTAAACGTAGCTTTTATATGTACTGGGAAACCCCAAAATTCTTGTCACTGTCTTTATCACTGTGGTCTGGAAGTAAACCCACCATATCGCTGAGGTATGCCTGTACTTTATAATAGGTCTTAAAGTTGGATAATATAAATCTTCCCACTGTTTTTTTGTTTTTTTTTTTTCAAAATTGCTTTGGCTACTCTAGGTCCTTCGCATTTCTATATAAATTTTAGAATCAGGTTCTCAATTTGTAGAAAAAGACCTATGTAATTTTAATTGGGGTTACATTGAATCTCTAGCTCATAGAGAGCAGAACTGACATCTAACAATATTGAGTCTTAGAATCTATGAACATGGTATATCTCTTCATTTATCTGTGCCATCTTAAATTGCTTTCAGCAACATTTTGTAGTTTTCATTGTACAGAATTTTCACATATTTTGTGAAATTTATCCCTAAGCATTTTATATATTTTATGCTACTATTATTATTTTACCAGAACACTTTATTTCAGATATAACAGCAATTTTAGAATTGACAAGTTTAATTCTTAACTGCACCAAGTAAACTTAGCCATTTAAGTATTTTTAAAGTTATTCCCTCCAAAAAACTGAGGGAGCTTTTCTTTTCCACCACCAAACACCATGGTTTCCCAATAGTTCTGTTTTTTGGAGGACTTTCAATTGATGAGTAAACTGTTTGGGGACATTTCTGGACTTCTTTCCCCAAATGAAAAATAATCTGAACAAATTATATATTACATAGATTTCTCTGCAGACTCTTTTCTTTAAAACCTAAATGTAATACCATACAGTATAATTTTTACCTAGTCACCCCACAGCAAAAAAAAATCTGTCCTGAAAAATATGATGGGCATATTCTATGATTTTTACTGTTAATAGAGTTATTGTTTTACCTCAAACAAGATAATTTTTATCATATGTCAAAAGACACTACTCAACATGGGGCACTATTTCAATATTTGCTGACTCATAGGTATATGAACTAAGGCCCATTTTCTACTTCCTCCATATCCTCCACCTCTTGAATAAATGGATGCAATTATTTAATACAAGTTTGATGTAGGACAATTAACTCCTTACGAACATTTACAATTTAGGTTAAGCCATTGGTTAGTGTGGAAAAACAAATTCTATTCTGATGGGGAAACTACATAAAAAACACAATTCAAAATTTAGGTTTTTTTTCTTTTCTCCTTAAATAACATGCACTTAATTGTCATGAGGCAGCTATTCTGTTTTCAATAACCACATTTAGGGATACATTCATAGGACTGATTAGATAGTCTGGTCAAATGGTTATAGAAATAGAGACAGTGTCATCTCAGAAGACTCATTTACATATCAAAATCTATTTTGATACCTGGAAGTTTAGAAAAAAGCTGAAATCTTCAAAGAAATTGTGCTTTCTGTAACTCAAGCACTCTTCTCTCAGGAAGAGCAAGCAGAAGTTTACCCAAGAAGGTTCAAGGTGCTTAATGCTAAACCTTTCTCCTCAGATTTGGACTGCTTAAGAAACCAGTACTCGAGTGCTGGGGGCCAAGATGGCTGACTAGGTAGAAGCTACCTCTGATCCCTTTTGCAACAAAGACTCGGAAAAACGTGAATCGATCACATACATGACAATCTACAAACCCTGACCGTCAAACACAGATCTAAAGAGTTGACCTGAGTGACAGAGACTGAGAACGAACAACCACGGGGAAGCAGCGACTGTTTTCGGAGCCTGGAGCCAGCGTCCCAGTCAGGAAACCTTGGCGCCGGGCTTTGGACTGGGCGCAGGGGAGCTGAGCACGGCATCCTGAAATGGCACAAACAGGGGATGCAGCCCTAGCCCCTAGAAGTGACCTCAGCAGAAGCCCAGCCAGTGCACGCAGGCAACGCAGCGACACAGCTCACAGGAGGAGAAGTCACCGGGAGGCAGCGACTGGTTTTGGAGCCTGGAGTGCGGCATCCCAGCCAGGGAACCTTGGTTCTGGGCTTTGGACTGGGAGTGGAGGAACTGACCACGGCTTCTGAGACAGCGCAAGCACGGGACGTGGACCTGACCCTCGGGGGCAATCTCTACCCAGCCAGCACACAGTCAACGTGCCCCTCGGGAATCTCAGATAAAACAGTCATCCCAAGCAAGATAAGTAACTTTGTCTATATTCTGGGGTGCTACTCTCTCCTATTTATCTGAACCCTCCCCTCCCCATCCCAGGCGGCTTCATTAATATTGGAATTTCCTGAGCCAGAGAGTGAAGTGCTCTGTGGTTTTTCTTTCTTTTTTGGTCTTTTCCTAACCCATTCTCCTGGCCTGAGAGAAAAAAAAAAAAAAAGAGAGAAGCAGCTACAAAAAACCCAGGGACCAAAAATCCTTCCCTAATTGGACTAAAAATACAGAACCAGCTCCAGCCAAACATATGTGATCCACAGTCTTGGGCTTTCACCCCTACAGGGAACAAGGTGGCTATTATAATGCAAAGGCAATTCTGATAAGGATCTGACTGTAATTGTTTTAGCGGATTACTGGAAAGACAAGTTTCCCATGTCTGATATCTCTGAGTATTCAACAGAGCCCTCACTGACCCACAACAGGGAACTGAGGGCTGAAGTTCCCCCCAGACCACCTAGCCTCCTGCCTTAGGGGTCTAAGGAGGGTGACGTCTACCAATCTGTAGAGGTACTTGCATTGGAGGCCTAAGGTACAGCTGCAGAGCCCACCCACCAAGGTGCTTTAGGAATAGAGACACACCTATGTCACTGGCACTTGGGGGAAGCCTGTCAGCATCCTGACCCCCCTGGAGTGAGAACCCCTGCTGCTACTAGAGTCTGGTGCACACAACTATCACCACTACCTCTCTAGGTGGATAAGCGACAGTCTGCACCACACACTTGATGACCCAAAGTCAGATTCTACTCAAGAATAGTGAATAGACTCTTAGGCTTATATATCTGGTAACAGCCCAAATCAGCTGGTAATAGGACATAAGTGAGTCAAGGGCTACAACAATCAGGACAGTGCAATCTAGTAGCCCATCTACGTATATTGAAAGAAAACAAGATAAGACTCAGTGAGCAAATATAGAATAAATCACTACAATATCTTAGAGATGGCTTGGAGACAGCAGTCAATATCAAACCACATGAAGAAGGAGACCATGATGGCTTCTACAACTCCCCAAACTAAAGAATCAAAATCTTTCCCAAATGAAGATACAATCCTGGAATTGCCAGACACAGAATATAAAAAACTAATTTACAGAATGCTTCAAGACATCAGGGATGACCTCAGAAATGAAATAAGGCAATCTACAGAAAAAGCCAAGGAACACACTGATAAAGCAGCTGAAGAAATCAAAAAGATTATTCAAGAACATAGTGGAAAAATTATGCAAGAATCCATGGAGAGACAGCATTCAGAAATCCAAAAGATTAACAGTAAAATTACAGAATTAGACAACTCAATAGAAAGTCAGAGGAGCAGACTCCAGCAATTGGAATGCAGGGTGGGGGATCTGGAGGACAAGGGAATTGACACCAACATAGCTGAAAAAAAATCAGATAAAAGAATTTTAAAAAATGAAGAAACCCTAAGAATCATGTGGGACTCTATCAAGAAGAATAATTTTCGTGTGATTGGAGTCCCAGAACAGGGAGGGATAACAGAAAATACAGAGAGAATAGTTGAACATCTGTTGGCAGAAAACTGACATCATGAAAGACGAAAGGATATCTATTCAAGATGCTCATCGAACCTCATTTAAGATTGATCCAAAAAGAAAATCACCCAGACATATTATCATCAAATGTGCCAAAACTAAAGATAAAGAGAAAATTTTAAAAGCATCCAGGTTTAAAAGAAAGGTCTCCTGCAAAGGAGAATCAATAAGAATAAGTTCAGACTACTCAGCAGAAACCATGCAGGCGAGAAGGCAATGGGATGACATATATAGAGCACTGAAGGAGAAAAACTGCCAGCCAAGGATCATATATCCAGCAAAACTCTCTCTCATATATGAAGGCAAAATTAAAGCATTTACAGATAAACACAAGCTTAGAGAATTTGCAAAAACCAAACCAAAGCTATAAGAAATACTAAAGGAAATTATTTGGTCAGAAAACAAATAATATCAGATACAAGCACAACACAAGGTCACAGAATAGAACATCCTGATATCAACTCAAATAGGGAAATCACAAAAACAAATTAAGATTAATTTTAAAAAGAAAAAAACTCTCAAAACAGGGAATCATTGACGTCAATATGTAAAAGATCACAATAATCAAAAAGAGGGACTAAATACAGGAGGCATAGAACTGCCATAAGGAGAGGGAAACAAGGCGATATAGGACAATACAAGTTAGGTTTTTACTTAGAAAAATAGTGGTAAATATTAAGGTAACACAAAGAGTTATAACAACTCCATAACTCAAAATAAAAACAAAGAAAAACATAACGACTCAGCAAACATAAAGTCAACTACTATGAAAATGAGGAACACACAATTTACAAAGAAAAACGTCTCAGCACAAAAAAGTAAGTGGAAAAATGAAATTGTCAACAACACACATAAAAAGGCATCAAAATGACAGCACTAAACACATGCTTATCTATAATTACGCTGAATGTAAATGGACTAAACGCACCAATAACGAGACAGAGAGTCTCAGGCTGGGTAAAGAAACACAATCCGTCCATATGCTGCCTACAAGAGACACACCTTAGACTTAGAGACACAAACAAACTAAAACTCAAAGGATGGAAAAAAAAATTATCAAGCAAACAACAAGCAAAAAGAGCAGGAGTAGCAATATTCATTTCTGACAAAACAGACTTTAAAGTTAAATCCACCACAAAGGATAAAGAAGGACACAACATAATGATTAAAGGGACAATAGACCAGGAAGATATAACCATATTAAATATTTATGCACCCAACGACAGGGCTGCAAGATACATAAAACAAACTTTAACAGAACTGAAAAGTGAGATAGACACCTCCACAATTATAGTAGGAGACTTCAACACCCCACTCTCGGAGAAGGACAGGACTTCCAGTAAGAAGTTCAATAAAGACACGGAAGACCTAATTGCTACAATCAACCAACTTGACCTCATAGACTTATACAGAACACTCCACCCAACTGCTGCAAAGTATGCTTTTTTTTCTAGCTCACATGGAACATTCTCTAGAATAGACCACATATTAGGTCATAAAACAAATCTTTGCAGAATCCAAAACATCGAAATATTACAAAGCATCTTCTCAGACCACAAGACCATAAAAGTAGAAATCAATAACAGAAAAATTAGGGAAAAGAAATCAAACACTTGGAAAATGAACAATACCCTGCTGAAAAAAGACTGGGTGATAGAAGACATTAAGGAGGGAATAAAGAAATTCATAGAAAGCAACGAGAATGAAAACACTTCCTATCAAAACATCTGGAACACAGCAAAAGCAGTGCTCAGAGGTCAATTTATATCGATAAATGCACACATACCTAAGGAAGAAAGAGCCAAAATGAGAAAACTGTCCCTACAACTTGAACAAATAGAAAGTGAGCAACAAAAGAATCCATCAGGCACCAGAAGAAAACAAATAATAAAAATTAGAGCTGAAGTAAATGAATTAGAGAACAGAAAAACAACTGAAAGAATTAACAAAGCCAAAAGCTGGTTCTTTGAAAAAATTAACAAAATTGATAAACCATTGGCCAGACTGACTAAAGAAATACGGGAAAGGAAACAAATAACCCGAATAAGAAACGAGATGGGCCACATCACAACAGACCCAACTGAAATTAAAAGAATCATATCAGATTATTATGAAAAACTGTACTCTAACAAATTTGCAAACCTAAAAGAAATGAATGAATTCCTAGAAAAACACTACCTACCTAAACTAACACAATCAGAAGTAGAACAACTAAATAGACCCATAATAAAAAAAGAGATTGAAACGGTAATCAAAAAACTCCCAACAAAAAAAAAAGCCCTGGCCCGGACGGCTTTACTGCAGAGTTCTACCAAACTTTCAGGGAAGAGTTAACACCACTGCTACTGAAGGTATTTCAAAGCATAGAAAATGACGAAATACTACCTAATTCATTCTATGAAGCCACCATATCCCTGATACCAAAACCTGGTAAAGACACCACAAAAAAAGAAAATTACAGACCTATATCCCTCATGAACATAGATGCAAAAATCCTCAACAAAATTCTAGCCAATAGAATTCAACAACATATCAAAAAAATAATCCACCACGACCAAGTGGGATTTATACCAGATATGCAAGGCTGGTTTAATATTAGAAAAACCATTAATGTAATCCACCATACAAATAAAACAAAAGACAAAAACCACATGATCTTATCAATTGATGCAGAAAAAGCATTTGACAAAGTCCAACACCCATTTACGATAAAAACTCTCACCAAAATAGGAATTGAAGGAAAATTCCTCAACCTAATAAAGGGCATCTATACAAAGCCAACAGCCAACATCACTCTAAATGGAGAGAGCCTGAAAGCATTTCCCTTGAGAACGGGAACCAGACAAGGATGCCCTTTATCACCACTCTTATTTAACATTGTGCTGGAGATCCTAGCCAAAACAATTAGGCTAGACAAAGAAATAAAGGGCATCCGGATTGGCAAGGAGGAAGTCAAATTATCTCTATTTGCAGATGACATGATCTTATACACAGAAAACCCTAAGGAATCCTCCAGAAAACTACTGAAACTAATAGAAGAGTTTGGCAGAGTCTCAGGTTATAAGATAAACATACAAAAATCGCTTGGATTCCTCTACATCAACAAAAAGAACATCGAAGAGGAAATCACCAAATCAATACCATTCACAGTAGCCCCCAAGAAGATAAAATACTTTGGAATAAACCTTACCAAAGATGTAAAAGACCTATACAAAGAAAACTACAAAGTACTAGTGCAAGAAACTAAAAAGGACCTACATAAGTGGAAAAACATACCTTGCTCATGGATAGGACGACTTAGCATAGTAAAAATGTCTATTCTACCAAAAGCCATCTACACATACAATGCACTTCCGATCCAAATTCCAATGACATTTTTTAATGTGATGGAGAAACAAATCACCAACTTCATACGGAAGGGAAAGAAGCCCCAGATAAGTAAAGCATTACTGAAAAAGAATAGCAAAGTGGGAGGCCTCACTCTACCTGATTTTAGAACCTATTATACAGCCACAGTAGTCAAAACAGCCTGGTACTGGTACAACAACAGGCACATAGACCAATGGAACAGAATTGAGAACCCAGACATAGATCCATCCACGTATGAGCAGCTGATATTTGACAAAGGTCCAGTGTCACTTAATTGGGGAAAAGATAGTCTTTTTAACAAATGGTGCTGGCAGAACTGGATATCCATTTGCAAAAAAATGAAACAGGACCCATACCTCACACCATGCACAAAAACTAACTCCAAGTGGATCAAAGACCTAAACATAAAGACTGAAACGATAAAGATCATGGAAGAAAAAATAGGGGCAACGTTAGGAGCCCTAATACAAGGCATAAACAGAATACAAAACATTACCAAAAATGACAAAAAGAAACCAGATAACTGGGAGCTCCTAAAAACCAAACACCTATGCTCATCTAAAGACTTCACCAAAAGAATAAAAAGACTACCTACAGATTGGGAAAGAATTTTCAGCTATGACATCTCCGACCAGCACCTGATCTCTAAAATCTATATGATTCTGTTAAAACTCAACCACAAAAAGACAAACAACCCAATCAAGAAGTGGGCAAAGGATATGAACACACACTTCACTAAAGAAGATATTCAGGCAGCTAACAGATACATGAGAAAATGCTCTCGATCATTAGCCATTAGAGAAATGCAAACTAAAACTACGATGAGATTCCATCTGACTCCAACAAGGCTGGCATTAATCCAAAAAACACAAAATAATAAATGTTGGAGAGGCTGCGGAGAGACTGGAACTCTTATACACTGCTGGTGAGAATGTAAAATGGTACAACCACTTTGGAAATCTATCTGGCGTTTTCTTAAAAAGTTAGAAATAGAACTACCACACAATCCAGAAATCCCACTCCTCGGAATATACCCTAGAGAAATAAGAGCCTTTAAACGAACAGATATATGCACACCCATGTTTATTGCAGCTCTGTTTACAATAGTAAAAAGTTGGAAGCAACCAAGGTGTCCATCAACGGATGAATGGTTAAATAAATTGTGGTATATTCACACAATGGAATACTACGCATCGATAAAGAACAGTGACGAATCTGTGAAACATTTCATAACATGGAGGAACCTGGAAGGCATTATGCTGAGTGAAACTAGTCAGAGGCAAAAGGACAAATATTGTATAAGACCACTATTATAAGATCTTGAGAAATAGTATAAACTGAGAAGAACACATACTTTTGTGGTTACGAGGCAAGGAGGGAGGGAGGGTGGGAGAGGGTTATTTACTGATTAGTTTGTAGATAAGAACTACTTCAGGTGAAGGGAGGGACAATGCTCAATACACGGAAGGTCAGTTCAAGTGGACTGGACCAAAAGCAAAGAAGTTTCCGAGATAAACTGAATGCTTCGAAAGTCAGCGGAGCAAGGGCGGGGGTTTGGGGACTATGGCTTAAGGGGACTTCTAAGTTATTATTATTGGCAAAATAATTCTATTATGAAAACATTCTGCATCCCACTTTGAAAGGTGGCGTCTGGGGTCTTAAATGCTAACAAGCGGCCATCTAAGATGCGTCAATTGGTCTCAACACACCTGGATCAAAGGAGAATGAAGAACACCAAGGTCACACGATAACTATGAGCCCAAGATACAGAAAGGGCCACATGAACCAGAGACTGACTTCATCCTGAGACCAGAAGAACTAGATGGTGCCCGGCCACAACCGATGACTGCCCTGACAGGGAGCACAACAGAGAACCCCTGAGGGAGCAGGAGAATAGTGGGATGCGGACCCCAAATTCTCATAAAAAGACCAGACTTAATGGTCTGACTGAGACTAGAGGAATCCCGGTGGTCATGGTCCCCAAACCTTCTGTTGGCCCAGGACAGGAACCATTCCCGAAGACAACTCATCAGACTTGGAAGGGACTGGACAATGGGTAGGAGAGAGATGCTGATGAAGAGTGAGCTACTTGAATCAGGTGGACGCTTGAGACTGTGTTGGCGTCTCCTGTCTGGAGGGGAGGTGGGAGGGTAGAGGGGGTTAGAAACTGGCAAAACCCGTCATGAAAGGAGAGACTGGAAGGAGGGAGCGGGCTGACTCATTAGGGGGAGAGTAAGTGGGAGTATGGAGTAAGGTGTATATAAGCTTATATGTGACAGACTGACTTGATATGTAAACTTTCACTTAAAGCTCAATAAAAATTATTAAAAAAAAAAAGCGGTACTCAAGAAACCAGTGTGGTCTTTCTGCAGTTTTACTATCTTAAGATTAGACTGCTATATACTCATGGGAACCCTGGTGGCTCAGTGGTTAAGAACTATGGCTGCTAGCCAGAAGGCCGGCAGTTCAAATCTACCAGGTGCTCCTTGGAAACCCTAATGGGCAGTTCTGCTCTGTCCTATAGGGTCAGTATGAGCTGGAATCAACTCTACGGCAATGGGCTTTTTGGGTTATATACTCATTCATCAACTATCTTTCTTATCTGTGTTATTCTTAGCACTCAATAAGACTGTTGAAGTCAATTGTACTTTCACATTCTCAAATAAGAATTCGGGGTTATAAAATCTGCATAAACATTCTGTAAAATCTTTTTGTCATTTAATATGCTTTGAGAGATGAGACTTTAATACCAGAATTTTATATAAGAGGATAAATATTATACGTCAATCTTCCTTTTAAAGTCAAATGGCAGGAAATTGAAGCCCTATGCGCTGTTTTTTAAAGTCTAATGAGAACATTTCTGGGTTTTTTTTTTTTTAATGAGAACGTTTGTTGGGCTATCAATATTGGCAATGTAAAACATTCTGAATACTGGCGATCAGACTATGAAAATTGCAGATGTCTCCTGTGTTACAACAAATTATCAACCCTTCAAAGCCATTTCCTGTATACCAGAAAATAATCTGGCATAAACCAGTCTGGTCAGCAGAGCAGGTCACAGTGACATTTGTGTTAACACTTGTAGACTTCTACTTTTCCAAGAATAGAAGCATTATGTTTAACAATTCTACCCTTCTCCAAATTCTTAAGCTCAGCATTGTAGGCACAGAGTTTAAGCAAATCTCAGATGTTCTCCAACAGATAAGCAATAGCACAGCTACGTTATTTTCAAAAACACTGTCTACATAGTCTTTCCTATATAATCACACACTTAGTGGCCACAGGTGCAGCAACCTCTACACTAAAAAAAAAAATCTGCACTAGCTGACATTAAATGCTTTTGTTGTGCCACAAGCCTATCACAGTTTCCTTTTAGGAACTTTTTAATATGTTCAGAAGAAAACGACTCCTTCAGGTTTACTTAAAGGTATTGGCCGATGGAGCATCAACTCCACTTTTAAAGTTAGACAAACTATTGTTAGGTTTACTGAAGAAAGGGGACCAGAGGGAAAAAGTAAATCACAACAAACTCTTTAGGTCAGTTAAATGCCTTATCTCTAGCTGGGATACTGAAAAGAAAAAAATTAGTCTCACCAGCCCACACTCTAAAACTTAATGCCGCTAGTAACAATCAGTAACAGGAAAAATGAACCTGCTAATAACCAGCCCACTAATTAACAAAATTTCATGTAACTCAAATACTGAGACAAAAATATATAACACTACTATCCAAGCACCCCCACCCATGCTCAACCACCAACACAAAGAGAGAAAATAATTGTTTAATAAAACAAAGTAAGTTTGATATTTCTTACAAGGATAGCAATGGTCCAACTCAGGAGACAGTGCTTAGGAGGACTAAAGGTAAAGTGAAGGCGATGTCTTGGGATTGTTGTTGGTAGATGTCATCGAATCGGTTCCAACTAATAGCCACCCTATGTACAACAGAACAAAACTCTGCTTGGTCCTGTGCCATACTCACAGTCATTGCTATGTTTGAACCCATTTTTGCAGCCACAGTGTCAGTTCATCTCATTGAGCGTCTTCCTTCTTTTTCACTGACTCTCTACCAAGCATGACGTCTTTCTCCAGCAACTGGTCCCTCCTCGAGACATGTCCAAAGTACATGAGACAAAGTCTCACCATCCTTGCTTCTAAGGAGCATTCTGGCTGTACTTCTTCCAAGATAGTCTAGTTCATTCTTTTGGCAGTCCAAGAGATAGTCAATATTCTTCGCCAACACCATAATTCAAATGCATCAATTCTTCTTCAGTTTTCCTTATTCATTGTCCAGCTTGAGCACGCACATGAGGCAACTGAAAACACCATGGCTTGGGTCAGGCCCACCTTGGTCCTCCAAGTGAGGTCTTTGCTTTTGAACACTTTAAAGATATCTTTTTCAGCAGATTTTCCCAATACATCATTTGGTTTATTGACTGCTGCCTCCAATGGCACTGATTGTGGATCTAAGTAAAATGCAATCCTTGACAACTTCAATAGTTTCTCCATTTGTCAGGATAGAGCAGGTCACAGTGACATTTTCGTTAACACTTCTAGACTTCTACTTTTCCAAGAATAGAAGCATTATGTTTAACAATTCTACCCTTCTCCAAATCCTTAAGCTCAGCATTGTAGGCACAGAGTTTAAGCAAATCTGGGATGTTCTCCAACAGATAAGCAATAGCACAGCTATGTTATTTTCAAAAATACTGTCTAGATAGTCTTTCCCGTATAATCAGACACTTAGTGGCCACAGGTTTAGCAGCCTGCACTAGCCGACATTAAATGCATTTATTGTGTCACAAGCTCATCAAAGTTTCCTTTTAGGAAATTTTTAATATGCTCAGGAGAAAACGGATGCTTCAGGTTTATTAAAGGGTATTGACCTATGGAACATCAACTCCACTTTTAAAGTTAGACAAAGTATTGTTTGGTTTACTAAGAAAGGGGACCAGAGAAAAGAGTAAATCACAACTTTAGGTCAGTTAAACAGCTTATCTCTAGCTAGGATACTGAAAAAAAAAATTAATCTTACCAAACTACAGTCTATAAGTTAATGCCACCAGTAACACTCAGTAGCAGGAAAAATGAACCTGCTAACAACCAGCACACTCATTAGCAAAATGCACTTTGCCAGTTTGTCATACAGTGGTTGCTGTGACGCTGGAAACTATGCCAATGGTATTTCAAATACCAGCAGGGTGACCCATGATGGACAGGTTTCAGCAGAGCTTCCAAACTAAGACAGACTAGGAATAAGGACCTGGGAATCCACTTCTAAACAAATTTGCCTGTGAAAACCTTATGAATAACAGTGGAACATTGAGGTAGTGCCAGAAGATAATCCCCTCAGGGTGCACGGCATTCAAAATACAACTCGAAAGCAGCTGCCTCCTCAAAGTAGAATCAACTTCAATGATGTGAATGGAGTTAAGCTTTGGGAGCTTCACTTGGTGATGTGGTAAGACTCAAAATAAGAAGAAATCGCTGCGAACATCCATTAATAATAGAAACGTGGAATGCACGAAGTATGAATCTACGAAAATTAGAAGTTGTTAAAAATGAAGTGAAACCCTTAAATAGATATCCTAGGCGTTAGTGAGCTGAAATGAAGTGGTATTGGCCATTTTGAATAGGATGCTCATACGGTCTACTATGCCAGGAATGACAAATCGAAGAGGGACAGCATCACATTCATTGTCAAAAAGAACAATTCAAGTTCTATGCTGAAGTCCAACTCTGTCGGTGATAGGATAATATCCATACTCTAACAAGGGAGGATTATTTCCCCCACGTATCTGTCAAACTGTATGCTAAGCAAATAATCTGAGAAGCTGGACTATATGAAGAAGCACAGGGCATTGGGATTGGAGGAAGACTCATTAACGACCTGCATTATGCAGATGACACAACCTTGCTTGCTGAAAGTGAAGAGGACTTAAAGCACTTACTGATGAAGATCAAAGACGGCAGCCTTCAGTATGGATTACACCTCAACATAAAGAAAACAAAAATCCTCACAACTGGACCAATAAGCAACACCATGATAAATGGAGAAAAGATTGAAGTTGTCAAGGATTTCATTTTACTTGGATCTACAATCAACACCCATGGAAGCAGCACTCAAGAAATCAAAAGACAAATTGCATTTGGCAAATCTGCTGCAAAGGACTTCTTTAAAGTGTTGAAGAGCGAAGACGTCACCTTGAAGATTAAGGTGCGCCTGACCCAAGCCATGGTATTTTCAGTGGCATCATATGCATGTGAAAGCTGGACAATGAATAAGGAAGACCGAAGAGGAATTGATGCCTTTGAATTGCGGTGTTGGCGAAGAATATTGAACATACCATGGATTGCCAAAAGAACAAATAAATCTGTCTTGGAAGAAGTACAACCAGAATGCTCCTTAGAAGAAAAGGATGGCAAGACTGAGCCTTACATACTTTGGACATGTTTTCAGGAGGGATCAGTCCCTGAAGAAGGACATCATGCTTGGTAAAGTACAGAGTCAGTGGAAAATAGGAAGACCTTCAATGAGGTGGATTGACACAGTGGCTGCAATAATGGGCTCAAGAATAACAATGATTGTAAGGATGGCGCAGGACTGGGCAATGTTTCGTTCTGTTGTGCATAGGGTTGCTAAGAGTCGGAACCAACTCGACGGCACCTAACAACAACATGGGAAGCCAGTTAACAAAACTATTGCTGAAATTACACACCAACCACTAAGACCAAAGAAGAGGAAATTGAAGATTTTTACCAACTTATGCAGTCTAAAATTGATCAAACATGCAACCACAATGTACTGATAATTACTGGTATTGGAATTTGAAAGTTGGATAAAAAGAAGGATTAATAATTGGAAAATGTGGCCTTGGTGATAGAAATGACAATGGAGATCACATGGTAGAATTTTGCAAGACCAACGACCTATTCATTGGAAATACCTTTTTTCAACAACATAAACAGTGACTATACACGTGGTCCTTGACAGGTGGAATACACAGAATCAAACTGACTACATCTGTGGAAAGAGACGATGGAAAAGCTCAATGTCAGCAGTCAGAACAAGGCAAGGGGCCAACTACAGGATAGATCACCAACCGTTCATATGCAAGTTCATGTTGAAGCTGAAGAAAACTAAAACAAGTCCATGAGAGTCAAAGTATAACTGAGTATATTCCACTTGAATTTAAAGACCATTTCAAGAATAGACTTGACTCATTGAGCACTAATGACTGAGACCAGATGGGTTCTGGAATGACATCAAGGACATCATACATGAAGAAAGCAGAAGATCATTAAAAAGGAAGACAAAAATGGATGTCACGAGAGACTCTGAAGCCTGTTCTTGAAAGTACAGTAGCTAAAGGAAATGGAAGAAATAATGAAATGAAAGAGCTGAACAGAAGATTTCGAAGAGTGTCTCGAGAAGACAGAATAAAGTATTACAATAAATGCAAAGACTTGGAGGTAGAAAACCAAAAGAGAAGAACATGCTCAGGGTTCCTCAAGTTGAAAGAACTGAAGAAAAAAAAAATTTTTTTTTGAGTTGCAATATTGAAGGATTTTACGGACAAAATGGAGTCCGGGTGGTGCGGTGGTTAAGACTTTGGCTGCTAACTGAAAAGCAATTCGAATCCACCAGCTGCTCCTTGGAAACCGAATGCGGTATTTCTCCTCTGTCCTATAGGGTCCCTATGAGTAGAATTTGAATCTACAGCAATGGGTTTGGTTTTAGTTTTATGGGCAAAATGCTGAACGATGAAAGAAGCATCAAAAGAAGATGGAAGGAATACACAGAGTCAGCATACAGTTTGAATAAGTATGGTGAAATGATACAACTCTGATACACACTTTTCCTGATTTTAAACCACGCAGTATCCCCTTGTTCTGTTCCAACGACTGCCTCTTGGTCTAGGTACAAATTCCATATGAGCACAATTACGTGTTCTGGAGTTCCCACTTTTTGCAATGTGAATTAGATGATGTTCAACCATTTCAGGAGGTAGCATATGATCAAGAACCAATGATACTGAAGGAAGAAGTCTAAGCTGCACTGAAGGCATTGGCATAAAACAAGGCTCCAGGGGTGATAGAATACCATTTGTGATGTTTCAACAAACGGATGCAATGCTGGAAGCACTCACTCATCTATGCCAAAACATTTGGAAGACAGCAACCTGGCCAACCAACTGGAAGAGATCCATATTTGTGCCCATTCCAAGGAAAGGTGATCCAACAGAATGCAGAAATTATTAAACAGTATCACTAATATCACACACAAGTAAATCTTAACTGAAGATAATTCAAAAAGAGTTGCAGCAGTACATCAACAGGGAACTGCCAGAAATTCAAGCTGGATTCAGAAGAGAACTTGGAACAAGGGATATCATTGCTGATGTCAGATGGATCTTGGCTGAAAGCAGAGAATACCAGAAAGATGTTTACCTGTGTTTTATTGACTATGCAAAGGCATTCGACCATGTGGATCATAACAAATTATGGACAACATTGCAAAAAATGGGAATTCCAGAACACTTAATTGTGCTCATATGGAACCTGTACATAGATCAAGAGGCAGTCATTGGAACAGAACAAGGGGATACTGCGTGGTTTAAAATCAGGAAAAGTGAGCATCAGAGCTGTATCCTTTAACCATACTTATTCGGTCTGTATGCTGAGCAAATAATCTGAGAAACTGAACTATACGAAGAAGAATGGGGCATCAGGATTGGAGGAAGACTCATTAACAACCTGCGATATGCAGATGATGCAACCTTGCTTGCTGAAAGCTAAGAGGACTTGAAGCACTTACTGATGAAGATCAAAGACCACAGCCTTCAGTATGGATTACACCTCAACATAAAGAAACAAAAGTCCTCAGTGGACCAATAAGCAACGTCATGACAAACTGAGAAAATATCGAAGTTCTCAAGAATTTCATTTTGTCTAGGGACTGTCTTTGTTGTTGTTGGTAGGGCAGTCAAATTTGTTCCAACTCATAGCGACCCTATGTACAACAGAACAAAACACTGCCCGGTCCTGTGCCACCTTCACAATCATTGCTATGTCTGAGCCCATCATTGCAGCCACTGTGCCAATTCATCTCCTCAAGGGTCTTCCTCTTTTTCGCTGACCCTCTACTTCACCAAGCACGATGTCCTTCTCCAGGAACTGATCCCTCCTGATAACATGTCTAATGTACACAAGACGAAGTCTCAACTTCTTGCTTCTAAGGAGCATTCGGGCTGTACCTCTTCCAAGACAGATTTGTTCATTCTTTTGGCAGTCATGGTACATTCAATATTCTTTGCCAACGCCGTAATTCAAATGCGTCAATTCTTCTTTGGTCTTCTTTATTCATTGTCCAGCTTTCACATGCACATGAGGCGATTGAAAATACCATGGCTTGGGTCAGGCCAACTTTAGTGCTCCAAGTGACATCTTTGCTTCTTAAAACTTTAAAGAGGTCTTTTGTAGTAGATTTACCCAGTGTTTTTTTTTAGTACGTTGTTTGATTTCTTGGCTGCTGCTTCCATGGCTGTTGACTGTGGACCCAAGTAAAATGAAATCCTTGACAACTTCAGTATTTTCTCCATTTATCATGTTGTTGCTTATTGGTCCAGTTGTGAGGATTTTTGTTTTCTTTATGTTGAGGTGTAATCCATACTGACGGCTGTAGTCTTTGATCTTCATCAATAAGTGCTTCAAGTCATATTCACTTTCAGCAAACAAGGTTGTGTCATTTGCATAACGCAGGTTGTCAATGAGTCTTCCTCTATCCTGATGCCCCATTCTTCTTCATGTAGTCCAGCTTCTCAGATTAATTGCTCAGCATACAGATTGAATAAATATGATGAAAGGATACAGGTTCTACATGAACACAATTAAGTGGTCTGGAATTCCCATTTTTTGCAATGTTGTCCATAATTTGTTATGATCCACATGGTCGAATGCCTTTGCATAGTCAATAAAACGCAGGTAAACATCTTTCTGGTACTCTCTGCTTTCAGCCAGGATCCATCTGACATCAGCAATGATATCTCTCGTTCCAAGTTCTCTTCTGAATCCAGCTTGAATTTCTGGCAGTTCCCTGTTGATGTACTGCTGCAACTCTTTTTGAATTATCTTCAGTTAAGATTTACTTGTGTGTGATATTAGTGATACTGTTTAATAATTTCTGCATTCTGTTGGATCACCTTTCCTTGGAATGGGCACAAATATGGATCTCTTCCAGTCGGTTGGCCAAGTAACTCTTTTCCAAATCTAGGCATAGTTGAACGAGCACATCCAGCATTGCATCAGTTTGTTGAAACATCTCAATTGGTGTCGTGTCAATTCCTGGAGCCTTGTTTTTAGCTAATATCTTCAGTGCAGCTTAGACTTCTTCCTTCACTACCATCGGTTCTTGATCATATACTGCCTCCTGAAATGGTTGAACATCGACCAGTTCTTTTTGGTACAGTGACTCAGTGTATTCTTTCTATCTTCCCTTGATGCCTCCTGCATCAACCCGTACTTTGCCCATAGAACCCTTCGATACTGCAACTCAAGGCTTGAATGTTTTCTTTAGTTCTTTCAGCCTGAGAAATGCTGAACATGTTCTTCCCTTTTGGTTTTCTACCTCCAGGTCTTTGCACATTTCATTATAATATTTTGTCTTCTCAAACTGCCCTTTGAAATCTTCTCTTTGGCTCTTTTACTTCATCATTTCTTCCATTTACTTTATCTACTCTATGTTCAAGTTTCAGTTCTCTTGTGACACTCATGTTTGTCTTTTCTTTCTTTCCTGTCTTTTTAATGACCTCTTGCTTTCTTCATGTATGATGTCCTTGATGTCATCCCACAACTTGTTGAGTCTTTGGTCATTAGTGTTCAATGCATCAAATCTATTCTTGAGATTGTTTCTAAGCTCTAGGGATGAGTATCTCACAGATAGTCTTTAGAAACCCAAAGTACCACCAACACACTAAACTTGTCTTTGAATTAGAGAACAAGATATTACTGCTGTTTCTTTTTGCCTTTTGAAATACACAGTATGTTGTAGGCTCTACCCTTCAACATGAAAGCAGGCCATTTAAAAAATCAGCTAAAAAATATGAAATTATTTAACAACCAAAATTTTGGGACCATGTGTCTTAATTGTGAAAACTAAACAGATCTATACCTTTTCCTTCCTTCAATTAAACCATCTCACAAAATTAAGAAACCAATACTCGATTATTATTAACTATTTGCAGGAAGGTACTTTGAGTCTATACAGATATTCTGTTTCTTCTTAAACTTTTGTCCCCTAGTTTTAGCATCCTTTGATGTATCCTGCCTGCAGCAATTATTGTTGTGAAGTTCTAATGGTGATTTTCTATTCCTTCCATTCCTTCTACATTTATCAATTGAAATTCTTCTGTAAGGAGGCATTGTTCCTTTTCTGCCATTTATTTATTTATTCCATTATTTATTAGTGCGGACTAAGGGATATTCACTTTATTTTGGATTTTGTAATCCAATACTGAAGAAGCCTTGGTGGTGCAGTAGTGAAAACACTCAGCTGCTAACTGAAAGTTCAGCAGTTCCAACCCACCAGCGACTCCTCAGGAGAGAGAGGCAGCAACCTGCTTCAGTAAAGATAACAGCCTGGGAAGCCCTACGGGGCAGGTCAACTCTGTATTCCTATCGGGTCACTGTGAGTCCGAATTGACTCGATGGCAACGGTTTAATCCAATACTATCATTATTTAGTTTACTGCTCAAATTGTTTCAGCTTTGGCCACCACTAGCTCTTTATGATTGGCTCCTGTGCCCTTTCAACATGACTTTATTCGTTTGGTTTTTGATTATGTGATTCTTTTGTAACACAGTATTGTGTTTTATTTCAATTTGCCACTGTTCTTTGCTAGTATATAGACATACAGTTGAGTTTGGTACATTTAGAGGAAGACCCTCAATGAAATGGATTGACACAATGAGTTTAACGATGAGCTCAAGCATAACAAGGATTGTGAGGATGGCACAGGACCGGGCAGTGTTTCGTTATATTGTACATAGGGTCACTATGAGTCAGTACCTAACCTAACATATTTAAAGCACATTTCTCACAGACATCATGTCGATGGGCATTGCTTCTTTATCTAGCCTCAAAATCTCTGCATTTTATTGGCGTGTTTAGACATTTACATTTAATATCTCTAACAGCATCATTGAGTTTAAGTCAACCATCTTGCTATTTGTTTTCCATTTTTTCCATCTATTGTTTCTTTTTCCTTTTTTTCTTTCCTTCTCTGGGATTAACTGAGTAATTTTTAGCATTCCATTTTACCTGCTACTGTGTAATAAGCTATATAGCTTTGTTCTAATTTTTAGGGGTTGCTCTGGGATTTTATATATGCATATTTAACTTACCACAGTCTACCTTCAATGCTAATATACTACTTCACATGTGATATAAGAATTCTACAACAATGTACTTCCATTTCATTCCTCCCATCCTTCGTGCTATTGTTGTCATAGATTTTACTTCTCAGTATTTTATAAACCCCACAATGCTTTGTTGTTACTTTGCTTTAAAGAATCAATTATCTTTTAAGGAAATTAAAAGGTGAGAAAAAAAGCATTTTAATAATTTTTGTGAGCTGTATGCATAATGGATTGAATCGTGTCCCCCCAAAATATGCGTCAACTTGATTAGGCCATGTGTGGTTGTCCTCCATTTTGTGATTTTCCTGTGTGTTATAAATCATAATCTCTGTCTGTAGTTAAAGAGGGTTAGGGTGGGATGTAACACCCTTGCTCAGGCCACATCCCTCATCCAATGTAAAGGGAGTTTCCCTGGGGTGTGGCCTGCACCACCTTTCATCCTTACAAGAGATAAAAGGAAAGGGAAGCAACCCGAGAGTTGGGGACCTCATACCACCAAGAAAGCAGTGCGGGGAGGAGAGCAAGTCCTTTGGACCTGAGGTTCTTGTGCTGAGATGCTTCCAGACTAAGGGAACATTGATAAGAAGGACCTTCCTCCAAAGCCAACAGAGACAGAAAACCTTCCTCTGGAGCTGACACCCTGAATTTAGACTTATAAACTACTAGACTGTGAGAGAATAAAGTTCTCTTTGTTAAAGCCATCCACTTATGTTTTTTCTGTTACAGCAGTACTAGATGACTAAGACAGCATGTACAAAACATCAATATATGTTCCATGTGAGTTTGTATACTTAATATACAAAGGAGACAAAGACAGAGCTGTTGGGTTCGGGGAGGACCAGGGGAGCCAAGTGAAGGGCATGCAGCATTGAAAAAGGAACTATCAACAGTGTCAGTGTTATAGGTCAGAAAGAACGAGGACTGAGAAACGACCACTGGATCTAGCAACATGGATGTGATTGATAGAATCACGGGGACAAAGCCGGGTGGAGGTGGAGTGAGTGGAAGGAGAGAATGGGGACAGAGGTTATTCTTGTTAATGAAATTTTGCTGCAACCAAAACGAAGTTGCCATTGATTTTCACTCACAGTACCCTCGTATGTGTCAGAGTAGAACTGTGATCCACAGGGTTTTCAGTGGCTGATTTTTTGGAAGTAGATTGCTAGGCCTTTCTCCTGAGGTGCCTCTGGGTGGACTTGAATCACCATCCTTTCAGTAACCAGCTGAGCATATTGACTATTTGCATCACCCAGGGACTCCTTTGCTGCAAAAAAAAAAAAAAAAAGACTTTCATTGCCTTGGGGTCGATTCCAACTCGTAGCAATCCTATAGGACAGAGTAGAACTGCCCCATAGGGTTTCCAAGGAGTGGCTGGTGCATTTGAACTGTTGACATTTTGGTTAGCAGGCAAGCTCTTAACCACTGTGCCACCAGGGCTCTAAAGGGGAGAAAAATCAGAGTTGGTGGTGGAAAGTAAATAGGAAAGAAACAGGGAAGCAGACCCTCTGGGTGCCCAGGTCCTGTCCCTCAGCCTTGCAGCATATCACAGTTGACTGTTGACCGCTGGGATCTGCCTCTCTGGGCTGAGTGCCTTTTTCAGACCTGGAAGGACCTCTCTGCTCACACACACAGGCTGGATGTGCTGAAGAATTAGCAGCACCCCTGCAGCCCTCAATCAAAGATCCTCAGGAAACAGCTTATAAACACCCAGCTCCCATGCCTCCTGGAAGGGATAATTCTGAAAGTTGTGGTCTACACCAATTCCCCGAGCCCGCACAGGGTTAAACTCCAGTGCTCCCTCCCTTTGTTGGCTGTCTTCCTGTAGCAGGTTCTACGGTTCACCCTCCTAAACCCACCTTCACAACTGAGCACTCATATCCCCAGCCCCTGGGAAGGGGAATTGCCCTCAGCTGAAGGGAGTCACTCTGCCCAAGCCCCTGCCATGTTCCTGGGATCATTCCACAGCCAGTGACTGCACAGTGTGGGCTACAAACGCCCAACCCCCTGCCTTAATTCAAGGCACTTCTGTGGGGCCACCCCCACTCCAGAGCTCCCCATGGGATCAGCTAAGACTTCTGTAGCAATTGTGCCCCATTCAACTCCTCCTCTGCCCAACGCTGACTCTCTCTCCCTCCAATAAACTCCTGCATGCAAATATCCAACTCAGAGTTCAGTCCAACTGTGTGGTGCAGAATTAACCTTACCCCAAACCTACCCAGAGAAAGATTTGGCCCCTGCCCTCGCCTACTAGGAGGTGATCTCTATGACTAATAGGAGTGCTTTTGTTTCCCTGGGGGCTTTGGCCACTAGACAGTGTAACAATGTAATTGATGCAGGGATTTTGGGCCACATCGTATCAGTTTTACCTTTAGAAAGAGCTGGAGACTAGAGGTATCAGCCTGACCTCTGGGAGGGGCTGGAGACTAAAGATCAGCCACACGGACAGTATGTGATGGAGACCAATACAGACTCTGAAAACCAAAGGCTTGGTGAGCTTCCTTCGTTGGCAATACACCACATTGATACCAGGACAGTAACATGCCCTGACTCCATGGGAAGAGGACAACAGAACCTCCACCTTTGGTACTTCCCCAGACTCTGCTCAGCACTTTTCCCCTTGGCTGATTTTACTCCACATCCTTTCCCAGTAGTAAACCATAACCACAAGTAGAAGAGCATTCAGTGAGTTCTGTGAGTCCTTCCATCAAATCAGTAAACCTGAGTGTGGTTGGGGGACCCCGAACTTACAATTGGTGTCAGGAGTAAGGGTGGTCTGTCTTAGGTTCGTAGTGCTACTGTAATGCAAATACCACACATGAGTGGCTTTAAAGAACAGAAATTTATTTTCTCACAGTTCAGGAGGTTAGAAGTCTGAATTCAGGACACTGGCTCTAGAAGATCCTTGTCTTTCTCAGCTTCTGTAGCCCCAGTGTTCCTTGGCTTGTAGCTTCATCTCCTTCATCATCATCAGATAGCATCCATCTTCCCTCTGCATGTGTCTTGCTTCTGTGCCCATCTGCTCTTTTTATAACTCAGAAGTGGTTAAGTTTAGGGCCCGCCCTACACTGTTATGGTCTCATTACCATCACAAAGAAAACCCTATTCCCAATTGGGATTACATTCACAGGTATAGGGCTAGAATTTCAACACATATTTGGGAGGATACAGTCTCCTGTGGGGACAGTTTCATCTCACTGTACTGTTGGCTAAAATTCTTTGCTCCGACCTAGGATACTACTCCCTTCCCTGTGGCAATACTCCACTTCCTTACAGTTTCCTGCACTTCCCGAATAAACTACCTGCACTGAATCCTTGTCCCAGCATCTGCTCCTGGGGAAGCCAGGCTTAGACCCACAGTAGGTTTGAAGGCTGATGGGAGCGACCCTATAGTGAGTGAAAAATGTGAGTGTAAGAGAAAGAGAAAGATGTACTGGTGGGGCACCTCTGGAGAGGTGAGAGGGGAGGGACAGGTGCACCAGATCCACCTGAGCTTTAGGAAGGTAGTAACAGGTTACAGGTGGGGAGGTGCAGGCAGTTGGGTGGGTGGTGGAGTCTGTGGAAAATCCCTTTTGGTTGATCCCATTTTCTTAGTGTAGTAGGAGGGGAAATTATCTGCTAAGAGTGAGGATGGGGGAGGAGGTGGGAGATGGAGGAGAGGAGATGTAGGTTTGGGAGAGAGGGCAAGTGAAGGGCCATGGACAAGTGAATCCACTGAAGGCCGAGGAAGGATATCTTCAACATGCCGGGAGAAAACAATAGCAATCTAAACAACTAACTGGAGAAATGATTGTTCAAGGATGAGGGTGAAATAAAGCTATTTTCAGACAAACAAAAAAGGAGAAACTTAGCTACCAACAACTCTCACAAAAGGACTTTCAACCTGGCTGCACTTCAGGGAGAGAGAATGATCTGAAGGGAAGGTTTGAGAACAAGATGGACTGAGGGTGCTGAAGAAGCGGGATAAGGAGTCATCGGACAGGGAGCTAGAAGGGGTTTCTGGGGACACCTGGCCTGCCCAGAGTCATGTCACATGGCCTGCAGTTAACTGGAAGAAATTAAAATGGTGCATTTGCATTTGGCCATTTTAATTATCACTGCTCCTTAAACCAGTGAGTCAGCTGGACAAAGAGTGAGGATGGTCACACTGGAATGATAATAGTGCTTTTTGGCCTCCTTGCATCTCCTGTGCAGTTGTTGTTGTTAGTTAGGGTCAAGTTGGGCATAGGGGCTCCGACTCCTGGTGACCCCATGTACGACAGAACAAAACATTGCCTGGTTCTGCACCGTCTTCACTATCATTGATATGTTTGAGTCCATTGTTGTATCCACTGTGTATTTTGAGTGCCTTCCAACCTAAGGGTCTCATCTTTCAGCACTATATTGTGCAATATTCTGTTGTGCTTCATAGAGTTTCACTGGGTGATTTTCAGAAGTGGTCTCCAGATCTTTCTTCCTAGCCTGTCCTAGTCTGGAAATTCCACTGAAACCTCTCCATCATGGATGATCCTGCTGGTATTTGAAATACTGGTGGCACAGATTCCACCATCACACCAACATGCAAGCCACCACAGTATGACAAATCGACAGTCAGGTGGTGGCTCCTGAGCAGAGGACCCTGATTTTCCTCTGGTGAACCATCCTCCACCCCACTAGTAGCTGTGAAGGCACAAGTGGCCGAAGCCAGGCTAGACAGGGCATTGGATGCCCCTCCCCCACACCATGGCTTCAGGAATGTGCAATGACCAGTTAGGGCCAACAGGACTTTGGATGGGGCTATTGGAGGAGAGGCCCTCTCTCTTTGCATCTGAACTCCCAACTGGGAGGATGCAGATCTGAAACCATGGGGCTGGTGACAGTCACCTTGTGCAGCTGGAATGAGAAGCCAACACAGTATAAAGCAGAGTCCAGAGATGGTGAGAGTATGAGTCCACAGGTGTCATAGGAGCCCTGGCCCACAGGGCCTAAAGTGAGACTGTCTCCAAGATGTTCTTCCGTGGCACACCATTGCTTCTTATCTTAAGTGACTTTCTGCCACTTAAAACTGAGCATCCTGATACGTTCAGTCCCTTAAGAGCAGGCCTGAGCTGCAGCTGCACACACATCACCATGTGCCCAGGGAGACAGGGCAAATCAATTGCCTAATCAAATTGATGGGACTATCAAGGCCTTCCAGGTAGATGGGGCCACCTCATCACTAAGTGGAACCCAGTCCTGCTGGTGCAATGTTTAAGAGCTCGGCTGCTAAGCGAAAGGTCAGCGGTTCAAACTCACCTGGAGGCTCCAAGGGAGAGAAGCGCTGGAGATCTGCTCATATAGTTTATAGCCTAGAAAATCCTATGGGGAAGTTCTACTCTGTCACATGGGGTCACACCCAACAACAACAGCAACTGTCTGAGAGGGAGAAAGTCCTATTGTGAGCATGTCCCCATAAGGTAGCACAGATACAATCTAGTCACGAAAGGATTGAGCAGCAAGGATGCGAATGTGAAGTAGGAGTAAGAGAGGTCTCTCGGCCTAAGCATGTGTGGTGTGACCTCTCCTGGTTTTCTCCCAGGAGGAAGGAATGAACAGCAGGCACACCAATGTCCATGCCTGCTTTTATGGCACCGATGACCGTCACAGTGGACACATACCACCGCCATGCATGTGATGAGGAAACGGCATGGTATTTCAGCAGGGCCTCTGGGACACAACTCGTCTGGCTTTGAGAGTAAGGCCAACGGGTGTATTATCAATGACCTTCACAACTACGGCTTCCAAAACACCATCCAGGACCCTGAGCCCAGTGGCCACGCCAACAGTTGGTGAAAGCTTGGTGTTATGGTGCCCAGGTGTGGGTTGGATTCTGAAGGTGTCTGCACAGTTCTCCCGAGTCCTTAGAGAATGAGGAAACCCCTTTGGGCATTACTGCCCTGGGAGTAGGAGGGGGCAGGAGCCCTTTGAAAAAGAGGCACAGGTGGAGCTCAAGGCACAGGCTTCCCAAGCAGGTCCATCTGCCCTGGGTGCTATGGATACACAAAGGCCCAGAAAGGGCCAATAGGCCGGGAACAGGTCGGCTTGTCTCTGGGGTTCCCCTGCACTTAGGAGCCAGATCAGCTTCGCTCAAATCCCCACACTCCATGGAGAGACGGGGCCTCCCTGAGTTCTCCTGATCTCTGAATCTTGGTCCTCAGTCCCACAACCACAGCTGTTCCCTGACCTCTCCAGGCCCTGGCCCAGATGAGGACCTCACTCAGCCCCTTGCCCTCCTCTCCATCGGGAAACATGCACGCATGCACGCACGCACGCACAGAAGGAGCATGCCTGAGCAGAACCTTCCCCGAAGGTGGACGGAGAGGGGCTTACCCATCACGGCTCTGTGAAAACTGGGCTCAGACCCTCCCCAGCTCTCCGCCTGCTTGCCAGCCATGACCCTACCCCCTTGCCAGCTATTGAAATAACAAGGTTCTCCAGTGCTCCAGTGAAGAGTGGAAAAAAAAAAAAAAACAGTTGCTATGAAGTTGCTTCTGACTCATGGCGACCCCAAGCATATCATAGAATTGTGCTCCATAGGGTTTCCAGTGGCTGGATTTTTGGCAGTTGATCACCAGGTCTTTCTTCCAAGGCACCTCTGGGTGGATTTGAACCTCCAAACTTCAGTTAGCAGCCACCCTGGAATTCCCCTGTACAGTTGTTGTTGTTGTTGTTGTTGGGTGTCGTCGAGTCGGTTCTGACTCACTGCGACCCTATGCACAACAGGGTGAAACACCGCCCGGTCCTGCACCATCCTTACAATCGTTGTCATGCTCGAGCCCATTGCTGCAGCCACTGTGTCAGTCCACCTCGTCAAGGGTCTTCCTTTTTTCCGCTGACTGTGTACTTTACCAGTCCTTTTCCAGGGACTGATCTCTCCTGACAACATGTCCAAAGTATGTAAGACACGGTCTCGCCATCCTTGCTTCTAAGGAGCATTCTGTGCAGAGTGGACCTCAAAAACCATCACTCCAGGAGGGGGGCACACCCACCTCCCTTCTCAGTGGCTGGGTGAAGGCCAACCCTTCTCTCTCTGAGTTCCCATCACCATCTCCCTGCAAAATAAAACCAAAGGCCGCCGTTGTTCCTGGCTCTCCAGGGTCGTCTGGCACAACGGGAGGAGATGGCAAGTCTTCCCTCGGCCTTTGCTCTCTGAGCCCCGTGCGCCAGAGTTGCCGTGTACCTGGCGCTGCTTCATCTGGCCAGAAGCCATTGTTTGTAAAAAAGCAAAGATAAATATTTTCCACCTTAACTTGAGTAGGAGAATATAAACAGAAGAGATCCCGTTTGGTTTTTAAAGCAATTACGTTTTGTTCCCCCAAAGACTTTCTCTGGCCCTTCTATTGTCCAACTAACCCATGCAAAGGGGAGGACCTGGCACCACCTCTTGAGAGCTGCTGCCTCCTGCAAAGGAGGCTGGGGCGTGGAGCAGGATCCCAATGGCGCTGTGCAGGCTGCAGGCGGTAGAGCAGGGGCTCGATTGGCCGAGATGCTTCTGTGGCTGATGTGAGGCCGAGGCTAGCAGAAGTTCCCATGGTTTGCAGTGTCAGGGCACCCTTTCCCAGAGGTCTCCACTTCCTGCTTCTTCTACATGGAGGTTGTCTTAATCATCTAGTGCTGCTATAACAGAAATACCACAAGTGGGGAAGTTTATTCTCTCACAGTTCAGTAGGCTAGAAGTCCGAATTCAGGGTGGTGGCTCCAGGGGAAAGCTTTCTCTCCCCATTGGCTCTGGAGCAAGGCCCTTGTCGTCAGTCTTTCCTCCATCTGGGAGCATCTCAGCGCAGGAACCTCAGGTCCAAAGGTCAAGCTTTGCTCCCGGCACTGCTTTCTTGATGGTATGAGGTCTCCCTGTCACTCTGCTCACTTCTCTCTTATATCTCAAAAGAGATTGACTTAAGACACTGTCGAATCTTGTAGTCCTCATCAGTATAACTTCCACTAACCAATCTTATTACATCATAGTGATAGGATTTACAACACAGGAAATCACATAAAATGGTGGACAGTCACACAGTACTGGGACTCAGTCAGAGCCGAGCTAAGTTGACGGATAATTTGGGGGGGACACAATTCAATCCATAACAGAGGTCGTGCACTGCCCAGGGCCCTCCCAGGCTGCTCAAGTCCACTCTAGACAAGGTTTTGTGCTGTTATTACCGCAGCCGTCATTAGCGGAGGCAGCTTTGTCTTCCCAAATGGGAAAGTATCTTTTACTTTTCTCTTTTGACACTGACTATTTGGCCTAACTCGGGGACCAATTAAACTAATTAATCCCCAGGAGCTTTGCCAACGGAGCAGCCAGCTCTTCTATCCCAGATCACTCTGGGAAGTAACATGGTCCTCGCGCCCTTGGGGGTCTCTGTGTGGGGCTCTGACCTTGCTGTTGAGCGGCCCCCCCTTGCTGCCCAGAGATCCTGGGCTGGTGTCGGCACCCACCTCCCCCATTCCTCCCAGGGACGTGTGTCCCAGACCTCCACTTCGGCCACCCCCATCCCCCACGATGGGGATATCAGTCCCTCCCCGCTGTCCAACCTCACCTGGCATTCAAGCCAGGTAGCCCCCCAAGAGGTAACCTTCCCAGCTCCATGAAAAATTAGCACTTGGTCTCTGTGGGGGCGGGGGAATAGAAATTCATTTGTGGGGAGACTTGAAACTCCCAGCTCTGGCAGGGAGACAGAGCCGTTGCTGATCCTAGAATACTCGAGAGGGGCTTCAAAGACCCCTGGGGTCTTCTAGCAGGGGCCCTGTCTTGCGGGCAGCTCAGTCATGTTAGTGGGTTCCTCACTAGAATGCCTTTTCTCCGTAGACAACAACAGAATTTCCCTGGCTCCAGCAGGGAGGTGCAGTTGTCCACACTGTTTATACCATTCTGCTAATATTCAATTTTTTCCTCTCTCTCATCCCTGCAGGATCTGAAAGGAGCAGTGGAGCACTGGACACTTGTATCTACACCAGCTTTGCAGAGCACAGGACTCCTTCCGAGAGCCCCACCCCCACTCATGGGCATGTTTCCGTGAACACCGAGACAACGAACATACCGTTTTGAATGTGTCCCCTCCACAGCCACACGTCTTTTTGTTAGTGGGTGTTGGCGTGTCCCTGCGGGAAGATTACCTGCAAGTGTGCCCAGGTCAGCTTTCAAAGGGTTTGCACCTTTGGCCCAAGAAAAACCAGAAGGAACTGGAGGGGGCCTCGCAACAGCCTCTAAAAGTATTTTCCAATAAAAAGTTTCATTTCTTGCCTTTGGTTTGCCTTTGCTGCTTGGAGCTACAGGCTTGCACACAAGTTTCAGGTTTGACCCCAGGCCTCCCTCACACAGCACATACTGGCGCTGACAAGCATTGGGCTCTCAGAGAACTTTGCACAACACTGGCCACAGCGCTCAGGACTCAGAAGGCCTCTGGACACCTGAGCCACTGTCCTGCCCTGAGGTACCACCAGGGCCCAGCTTCCTGACCAATGTTGGCTGTTCTTGCTCAGAACCTTCCACGGGCTCCCTAGACTTCAGAACTACATGCAAACTGCTCAATGGGGTGTTCAGGGCCCCTCCAACATGCCACAGCCTTCCAGCCAGCCTTGCCCTGCGGCGCCTCTCTCTGCGACCTCTGCACTGGTCTAGCGGCCTCTTACCAACCCAGCAAAAACCCTGCACCCAGCCCACCCCAGCCTTTGCTGTGGCTTTCCCTGCCTCTCACGCCATCCCCGTGTTGACAAGCTGAACATTGCAACCCTCACACAGGGGCAATTAACCAGTAAGCAAGTACACACGGGTTCACAGTAAACAAGGTACACATGGACTTACAGTGAGCAAGGTACACATGGGTTCCCAGTAAGCAAGGTAGACACGAGGTTGCAGTGAGCAAGGTACACAAAGGCTTACAGTGAGCAAGGTACACATAGGTTTACAGTAAGCAAGGTACATATGGGCTTAACTATGTTTATTTATAGTGAAAATTTTCACACGGGTTTTTCACCAAAGACGTGGTGAAAAAACAGGTGAAATTGTACACTACAGATTGGTAAATTGCACAGGTAAGCCCACGCGTACCTTGCTTATTGGGTAATCCGTCCCTGCCCTCGGGTGTGCACTTCTTGTGGCTGCCATACCAAATGACCACAAACTCAGTGCTCACAGCTCCCTGTGGCTGCCGTACCAAATGACCACAGATTCAGTGCTCACAGCTCCCTGTGGCTACCGTACCAAATGACCACAATCATGGTGGCTTAAGGCAGCATGCGTGTATTATCTTACAGTGCTGGAGGTCAGAAGTCCAAGATGGGTCTCAGTGGGCTAAAGTCAAGGTGTGGGCAGGGCTGTTCCTTCCAGAGGCTCCAGGGCAAATCTATTTCTTGCCTTGTCCACCTTCTAGAGGCCTCCCACATTCCTTGCCTGGTGGCCCCTTCCTGCATCTTCAAAGTGTGTCATTCCATCCTCTCTTACCATCACCATATCTCCTCATCCAGGCCACGAATTAACTACTCTCAAGCTACGTGGCCTTCAGTCAAAGCAGTACATTTAGTGTTAAAATATCCACACACACAGTTTTGCACACACACACACTTGCACACGCTCATGCCTACACACACACACAAGCAACTTTCCTTTTTGAGCCTTCGGTCCCCCTTCCCATCTTGCAGGTCCTACTGGGATATGAGTGGATGGATGCAGGCATGGTCCAGGCCCTGACTTGAAAGAAGGGGCAGGGTTGTGTCTTCCACTCTCTCCTCTCTGTTTTGTCCTGGCCAGAAAGCAGATGGGACAGGGATGCTGAGCAGCCCTCTTAGGCAACGCAATGCGAGTTCTTCCTGGAGGACAGCAGAACCACAAGATCGGGAGCCTCTGGGCTCCCAATGTCCTGGTATTGCCCTGTCAATCCTGAGCCTCTTGTGTTTGGGCTCTTACATGAGCAACAAAGAAAATTCTATCATGTTTATGTCACTGGTTTGGGGGGTCTTTTCTCCAGCAGCCAAGCCTGTGTCCTATTACAGATTTGGGGACATAGAAGGAGGAGGTGCAGACCCAGCACTCCCGGTGTGGGCACTGCAATCCAGCACACAGAATTTGAAAGCTGGAAAGCCAGTGACCCTTGTCGTACTATGAAAACCCTCTCATGAAAACATTCCCTGTCGGCTACCATTGCTGAATGTTTTGATTAAAAATTCTATAGAACCCTGATTGAAAGAGAGAAAGTGCAGAACAGAATTTCAAATTCACATGGGTTTCAGACTTTCTAGAGCATGGAGGCTGGATAAACCTCTGAAATTATTGCCCTAAGATCATCTTTAAACTTAAACCAAAAATATCTCATGAGGTCTTCTTGAACCAAAAAATAGTTTAGCTTATCAAGTAAAAAATGTCTGCCTTGAGCATTGTGCTCTTTGGGGAACAATCTACACGGTATCAAATTGACAACAGCAAGTCAAAAGATTAGATAGGGACCTTAGGGAGCAGCGAGTTTCTGCTAGTTGGGGAGGAACAACTCAGAAATAGAGAATGAGAACGGTTGTGTAACTTGAAGAATATAATCATTGCCACTGAATTGGGCATGTAAAAATTGCCCATTTGGCAGATATTCTGCTGTGTATATTCTCAATGATAACAAAAAATAAATAGATAAATAAAATAAAAAGTCCCCTGCAATGCTTTGAGAGGCAAACCACAAGCTAGCAGTGCCTGGACTACAGAAGAACTGATTAGAGGAGCTGAGAATTAGGTGTGTGTCAGCTGCTGGCTGCTGCTTTTAGAAAGTGGTACAGGAGAGTTATAGTCATGGCTTTGAAAAGGAAGTCCTGGCGGAAGATGAAAGGGCAGCCCAATCTTTGTCACCAAAACCAGCTCCCCTCGAGTCATCTCTGACTCATGGCAAAACCCTATGTGTGTCAGAGTAGAACTGTACTCTGTAGGGTTTTCTTTTTTTCTCTTTACTTAACTGAGCTTTAGGTGCAAGCTTACAGAGCAAATTAGTTTCTCATTAAACAATTAATACACAAATTGTTTTGACATTGGTTGTCAACCCCACAACGTGTCAACACTCCCCTTCTCAACTTCGGGTTCCCCATTTCCGTTTGCCCAGTTTTCCTGTCCCTTCCTGCCTTCTGGTCCCTGCACGTTGGCTGGTGTGCCCATTTAATCTCACACACGTGGCTGAGCTACTTGTATTATTGTCTGTTTCATGGGCCTGTCTAATCTTTGACTGAACGGTGAACCTAAGCTGTAAGTGTGTCCAGGGGCCATAGGCTCACAGAGTTTCTCCAGTCTCTGTCCGACCAGTAAACATGGTCTTTTTTGTGTGTGTGTATGAGTTTGAATTTTGTTCCACTTTTTCCTCCAGCTCTGTCCGGGACCCTCTATTGTGATCCCCGTCAGAGCAGTCAGTGTTGGTAGCTGGGCACCACCTAGTTGTGCTGGACTCAGGTAGAGGCTGTGGTAGCTGTGGTCCATTGGTCCTTTGGGCTAATCTTTACCATGTGTCTTTGGTTTTCTTCATTCTTATTTGCTCCAGACAGGGTGACGCAAGTTGATGTATCTTAGACGGCCACTCACAAACTTTTAAGACCTAGGCGTTACTCACCAAAGTAGGATGTAGAACATTTTCTTTATAAATTATGTTATGCCACTTGAGCTAGAAGTCCCCCGAGACCATGGTCCCCAGCCCTCAATCCAGTAACTCGGTCCCTCAGGGAGTTTGGATGTGTCTATGAAGCTTCTTTCTATGACTTTGCCTTGGTCAAGTTGTGCTGACTTTCTCAGAATTGTGTACTGTCTCATCTTTCACCGAAGTTAACGCTTACCTATTGTCTAGTTAGTGTTTTTCCATTCCCACCTGTCTCCTGAAGTTGTCAAGGATTTCCTTTTACTTGGATCCGCAATCAACAGCCATGGAAGCAGCAGTCAAGAAATCAAACAATGCATTGCATTGGGTAAATCTGCTGCAAAAGACGTCTTTAAAGTGTTGAAGAGCGAAGATGTCACCTTGAAGACTAAGGTGCGCCTGACCCAAGCCATGGTATTTCCAATCGCATCATATGCATGTGAAAGCTGGACAATGAATGAGGAAGACCGAAGAATAATTGACACCTTTGAATTATGGTGTTGGCGAAGAATATTGAATATACCATGGACTGCCAAAAAACAAACGAATCTGTCTCGGAAGAAGTACAGCCAGAATGCTCCTTGGAAGCAAGGATGGCGAGACTGCATCTTACATACTTTGGACATGTTGTCAGGAGGGATCAGTCCCTGGAGAAGGACATCAGGCTTGGCAAAGTACAGGGTCAGCGGAAAAGAGGAAGACCCTCTACGGGGTGGAGGGACACAGTGGCTGCAACAATGAGCTCAAGCATAACAATGATTGTAAGGATGGCGCAGGACCGGGCAGTGTTTCATTCTGTTGTGCATAGGGTCGCTATGAGTCAGAATCAACTCGACAACTCCTAACAACAACAACAACTACAAAGAACCTGTCTCCTTCATAACCATCAAAGATTGTTTCCTTCTATGTGTAAACCTTTTTATGAGTTTTTATAATAGTGGTCTCATACTGTATTTATACTTTTGTGATTGACTTCTCTCACTCAGCATAATGCCCTCCAGATTCATCCACATTGTGAAATGTTTCAAAGATCCATCATAGTTCTCAATCATTGCATAGTATTTCGCTGTGTGTATGTACCATGGTTTGTTTATCCATTCATCTGTTCATGGGCACTTAGGTTGTTTCCACCTTTTTGCTATTGTGAACAGTGCTGCAATGAGCATGAGTATGTATATGTCTATTCGTGTGATGGCTCTTATTTCTCTAGGATATATTTCTAGGAGTGGGGTTGCTGGATTGTATGGTAGTTCTATTTCTAGCTTTTTAAGGAAAAGCCATACTGTTCTTCAAAATTGTAGTAACATTTTGCATTCCCACCAGCAATGCATAAGAGTTCCGATCTCCCTGAAGCCTCCAAACATTTGTTATTTCCAGGGGTTTATTATTATTATTATTAGTGCCAGTAATGTCAGGGTGAGATGGTATCTCATTGTAGTTTTGATTTGGATTTCTCTAATGGCTGGTGGTGGCACAGTGGTTAAGAGTTTGGCTGCTAACCAAAGGCAGTTTAAATCCACCAGCTGCTCCTTGGAAACCATATGGGGCAATTCTACTCTGTCCTATAGGGTTGCTATGAGCTGGGATCGACTTGACGGCAACAGGTTTTGTTTTGGTTTTTGTCTTTTTTTTTAAAGGCTGGTGATCAAGACCATTTCTTCATGTGTCTGTTAGCCACCTGGTGAAGTGTCTGTTCATATCCTTTGCCCTTTTTTAATTGGATTGTCTTTTTGTTGTACAGGTGTTGGAATTTCCTATAGATTTTAGAGATTAGATCTTTGTTAGATATGCCAGAGCCAAAAATTTTTGTCTTAGTCTGTAGGTTCTCTTTTTACTCTTTGGGTGAAATCTTTTGATGAGCATAAGTGTATACTTTTTAGAAGATGCCAGTTATCTAGATTATCTTCTTGTGTTTGTGTATAGTTATTTATGGTTTGTATCCTATTTAAGCCATATATTTGGGCCCCTAGCATTGACCCTATTCTTTCTTTCATGACCTTTACAGTTTTTAGTTTTATACTTGGGTCTTTGATCCATTTTGAACCAGTTTTTGTGTATGGTGTGAGGTATGGGTCCTGTTTCAATTTTTCACAGAGGGACATCAGTTTTGCCAGCACCATTTGTTAAAAAGACTGTCTTTTCCCCCCATTTAATGGATTGCAGGCCTTTGTCAAAGATCAGGTGACCGTGAGTGGATAGGTTTACATCTAGGTTCTCAATTCTGTTCCATTGGTCAATGTGTCTGTTGTACCAGTACCAGGCTGTTTTGACTACAGAAGCTGTACAGTAGGTTCTGAGGTCAGGTAGTTCGAGGCCTCCTACTTTGTTTTTCTTCTTCGATAATGCTTTACTTATCTGGGGCCTCTTTCCTTTCCATATAAAGCTAATGATTAGTTTTTTCACCTCATTAAAGAATGCTATTGGTATTTGGATCAGGATTGCATTGTATTTGTAGATGGCTTTGGGTACAACTGATGTTTTCACAATATTGAGTCTACCTATCCTTGAGCATGGTATGTATTTCATTTATGTAAGTATCTTTTGGTTTCTCCCACTAGGGTTTTGTAATTTTCTTTGTACAGGTCTTGTACGTCCCTGGTTAGATTTATTCCTAAGTACTTTGTTTTTTTAGCGGCTATTACAGTGATGATATTGCTTTCCTGATTTCCTTTTCTTAATTCTCTTTTTTGGTGTATAAGAATTCAACTGGCTTTTGGATGTTTTTCTTGTATCCTGCTACTCTGCTGAATCTTTCTATTAGTTCCAGTAGTTTTCTTGTGGAGTCTTTAGGGTTCTCTATGTATAGTAGCATATCACTTGTGAATAAGAATAGTTTTACTTCTTCCTTACCAATTTTTTCCTTTTCTTGCCTTATGACTGTAGCTAGGACTTTCTAGCATAATGTTAAATAGGAGTGGTGATAAATGGCACCTTTGTCTTGTTCTCAAGGGGAATGGGTGCAGTATCTCTCCATTGAGAGTGATCTTGGTTTTTGGTTTCGTATAGTTGCCCTTTATTATGTTGAAGAATTTCCCTTTTAATCCTATTTTATTGACAGTTTTTATCAGGAATGGGTGTTGGACTTTATCAAAGGCCTTTTCTGTGTTGACTGAGATGATCGTGTGATTTTTTTCTTTCATTTAGGTGGTGGATTACATTGATTGATTTTCTAATGTTGAACCATCCTTGCTTACCTGGTATGAATCCCACTTACTCTAGGTGTATTTTTTTTTAATATGGTGTTGAATTCTATGGGCTAGAATTTTGTTGAGAATTTTTGCATCTATATTCATGAAAGATATTGATCTGTAATTTTCATTTTTTTTTTTGGTGTCTTTGCCTGGTTTTGGTATCAGGGTTATGCTGGCTTCATGGAATGAATTAGAAGTACCCCTTCCTTTTCTATGTTCTGAAATAGTTTAAGTAGTACTGGCATGAGCTCTTCTCTAAATATTTGATGGAATTCTCCAGTGAAGCCATCTGGGCCAGGATTGTTGTTGTTGTTGGAAGTTTTTTAAATCACCTTTTCAATCTCTTGTTATGGGTCCATTCAGATTTTCTACCTCATTTTGTGTTAGTTTAGGTAGGCAGTGTCTGTAGGGTTTTCAGTGGCTGATTTTTTGGAAGTTAGATTCCCAAGTCTTTCTTCTGAGGCACCTCTGGGAGGACTCAAACCTCCAGCATTTTGGTCAGCAGCCAAGTCTGTTAACCATTTGCACCACCCAGGGACTCTCATCCTTTTCAAGAACCTCCAGTTCAGAGTTCTCAGGCAGACAAGGGGAGCCAGCCCTAGGGCCACAGTCTGATGACAGTGCTGCCTCCCCACCCAAGCCTCTTATTTCAGAGAGCTTAGAGGTAGTTGCCATTATATGAGTGACACAAAAATGGACCAAGAGCAGAAGCCTGTAAATAAAAGACCAGACTTTTTAAGCATAAAAATCTAGGCCTGGACAAGATCTTTCAGTGAGGTTACATGCAACATGGACCTACCTAGATGCAAGTAGACCAGAAACCTACAGAGTCTTAGAAGGAATCATATTGCCAAATAAACCACAAGCCTGACTTTCAAGGGCACGTTGTATTTTGACTCGTCCCCCAGAGAAATCCCTGGACACCCTGGACACCCCAAACTTGCTGTAGCCAGAAAAGTTGTGAAGGCTGAACAGCCCCCAGGAAGGGCATACTCTCCAACGCCTACTTCAGGTTCACGTGGAGGACAGGGAACAAGTAGAAGCACCCAGAGGACAGAGCAAGAGTAATGGAAGACCTGGACCAGGTGCTCCTCCAGCAAGCAGAGCCAGAGTGAGTGCACTGGGCTGAGGAAGGAGAATGCACCACACCTGCCCAGCCGGGCTTGCTCTCCACAGCCAACCAGTGACTGCTGTGTGGTCCATTCGTCTCTTTTCCAAATGCAGGTTTCTATAGCAGCTTCCCTGTTCCTGGTCCATTATCGTATGTTAGGAGGGTTACAGATCACTTGTCTTTGGTTCAGAGTTTCTAAGTTGTCTGTCCTTGAGGGACCATACCGGGTCTTGATGGACAGGACCACACGTCAGCCACAGAGCCCGGACTTAGTGGCAGGCAGAGCCCCAGGGCTGTTTTCCTTAGGAAGGAGCCGAGTGTGTTCAGAGTATAGAAGGAAGATCTGCTTGGATAGCAGGTGGTCCAAGGGGTAGACTATGGCCTAGGTTGTTAGTTGTCCTTCAATATTCTTTTTTAAAACCCCTTTTTTCTTTAATAATAATAATAATGATGAAACAAAACACAGTTGCCATCAAGCTGATTCCAACTCAAGGAGACCCCGCACGTGTCAGAGCAGAACTGCGTTCCGCAGGGTTTTCCATGGCTGCGATCTTCTGGAAGTAGATCGCCAGGTCCTTCTTCTGAGGCTTCTCTGGGGGGATTCAAACCTCCAACCTTCTGGTTAGTAGCCATGTACTTAACCATTTGCACCACCCAGGGATGCCTCTTTAAATTAAATTTTAGCTAAGCACAGAGCTACCCAACTAAGACTATCTCTCCTGCCTCCCTTGCTGCCAGATACAGTCATGTGGCTACATTCCGGCCATCAGGGTGTGAGCGGAGAGGACACATGCAGCTTCTTAAAGCAAAGGAGCACATACTCCCCTCTCGTTTCTCCTTTTCCTGCTGTCTGGACTGTGAGTCTGATGGCAGATGCAACCTTCTTGAAAGAACAGGTGGAAGCTACAAGAAGGCTCCAGACCTGTGATAGAAGGAGCCTGTGTCCCAGTCACCAGGGAGCTACTATGTCACAACTGCGTGGTAAGAACTACAGTTGCTAACCAAAAGGTCGGCAGTTTGAATCCACCAAGCACTCCCTGGAAAATCTATGGGGCAGTTCTATGAGTCAGATTTGACTCAACAGCAACAGGTTTGTTTGGTTTTTTTTTTTTTTTTTTGCCTTTGTAGAAAGAAAAACAATTGTGCCTATATTATCCACTGCTCCTTTGGGATCTTCATTACAGCTGCCAACCTTGCCATCTAAGAGGCACAGTACAGGGTCCACCATGTAAGTTAGAGAGGAGCAGAGGGGGTCTGTCACGTTGTGTGTTTTTTCCTCTTCTTTCTAATGAGGAGTAAACTGGAGCATGATTCTTAGTCACTCCTCCTGTCTACCTCTCCAAGAAGAGGCCGCATCATCGGTCTCCATGGCAACGCAGGAAAGCCTCTGCTAAACACTAGAACATATTTACACATGCAAGAAAGGATGGTTTTCACAGCTCAATTTCCTCTCAGTTATCACCTGGGGTTAAGTAGGTGATTTACAGATTTACTTTTCTCAGGAAAAACCAGACAAACTGTGTGCATCCCAGATAATTTACTTACCTGTATCTCGGCTCTGTCATCTGTAAAATAGAGATGGTGTGCATTTGGAGGAATTAGCCCAAGCCTGGCACTCGGCCAACTCCCAGTGAAGGTCAGCTCTGGCTTTATTACCATGTGCTCAGAGTCCTGCAACCCCAAATCAAAAAGCATCAAACTACTGCCCACCCAGGAGCAACAGGGACAGCTGCCTGAGATGGGGACCCCAGAACCAAAGTAGCCGTGGTAGGGATATGAAAGCTTATTTGAGACCTGCTAAGTTTAAGATGAGGCAGTGGCGTCTCAGTGGTAGAATTCTCACCTTCCATGAGGGAGACTTAAGTTCAATTCCGGGCCAACGCACCTCACGTGCAGCCGCCACCCATCTGTCCATGGAGGCTTGGTATCGCAATGGTGCTGAACAGATTCCAGTGGAGCTTCCATACTAAGACAGACTAGGAAGAAAGGCCTGGCAATATACTGCCAAAAATCAGTCAGGGTAAACCGCACAGATCACGGCAGTCTGATCCACCACCAACGTGGTCATGTGCAGGACATTATTTCATTCTGGCCATGAGTCAGGGGCCAACTGGACAGCAGTTTAACAATCAGATGCCCCGAAGGTGACAGTGCCCTGAGGCCCAAGACCCCAGGGTGTAGCCATGCGGTTCAGGTGTGAAGATGTGGGACTGTATAGATACTGCGGTGGAGAGAGGAGAGGTCTCTGGCTGAGCCACCGTATAAGTTAGGGAGGAACGGAGGGGGTCTGCCACGTTGTTTGTTTTTTGCTGTTCTTTCTCGTGAGGAGTAAACTGGAGCAGTGGATAACAGGCAGAGGGGCAGTACTGAGGGACAGATGCCCTCTAGGCCCCTGGTGCCTGCTGACACTCAGAGATGCCCAGTATAATGCCCTGAGGGTCACAGGCTTCAGAAGGACGAAATCTGAGTCATCTCTCTCTCCTCGGGAGTCTATGTCCCTTCAGCAGCCTCCTCCCCAGTCTCCCTCCCACTGAGCATGGCACAGTGGCCAGTACACGCCTGTGCTTAAAGCCCTTCATGGCTCTGCACCACATAGTAGGTGCTTACTAAATATTTGGGGGGCAAGAGCCTGGCACACAGTAGGTGCCTAGTATATATCTGATAGATGAACATAGTAAGTACTCAATAAATGTTTGGTGAATGAGCGCCTGGAACACAGTAGGTGCTTGTACATTGGCCAAGTCAAAATCAGCCCTTGGGCTCCATGCTCTGAGTGGGTCTAGGAGCTCCCCTGAGTGCTCCCCTGGGATACCTGGCCCCCTACTGCTCCTCGGCCACCTCTGCCAGAATCGAGTGTCCTCAGGAAACCCCAAGAAGCGGGTGTCACAGAAATGGGAGAGAGTGTTCCCTCCCGTCTTCACATCGGGCTAAGACTCAAAACAAAACTGTCAGATTTCAGAACATTTCACAGCAGCAAAAATAACTGCACTTGGGGGAAAAAACATGCAGACACTTCTCGAAGTCAGCTAGTCACTTCAACAATTTGCCAAAAGCTTCTGGAATTGACAGGTTCGGTTTGCCACGCACCAACTGCGCCTGCCACCACCAGTTCTGACTCCTGAGGCCACCAAGGTCGAAGTGGGCCAAAGCCTCAGCACAGAAGAGGCCAGGATGACGATCCTGCAGAGCCCCTTTGTGTGGCCCTACTCAGAATTCAGTAGGCGGGGATGGGAGGAAAACTAACATTTGATAAGCACCTAATTATGTTCTAACCCCACCAACCAAGTACCGTGCAGTCGACGCCAACTCATGGGCTTCTCAGACTCAACACACCTGACTGGAGGCCTGGACTGTCCCAGTGAGCTGGCTGTTCATGTACAGGGCACCAGCACTGGCACCCATGAGTGCCCAAGGGCAGATAGGCAGTGGGCAGTTGGATATACAGGTCTGGACTTCAGAAGATGGCATGGAGGCATAACCATGGCAATTATCGGCTTATTTGTTGTTGCTGTTGTTAGCTGCCACCGAGTTGACCTCCAAATCATGAAAACCCCTGACTGCTGTGATCTATAATGTTTTCACTGGCTGATTTTCAGAAGCAGATCACCAGGCCTTTCTTCCTAGTCCACCTTAGTCTGAACGCTACGCTGAAACCTGCTCAGCATCACAGCAACATGCCTCGTGAGGAAATGAGACGAACAAAGAGAGAGTACTGAGTGAGGCATAAAGAGAATCTGGGCAGAACTCCAAGGAATGTCAACATTTAGAGGTTGGTGGAAGGGGAGGGTCTGCAGAGGAGCCTGGGGGAGGCGGCCAGAGAGGAGAGGGAAGCCACGTGAGCCCTGAGAGCGAGCAGTCACCTTTGTTAAGGAGCTGACAGATCGCCTCAAAGGAGGCCATTAGAGCTCCTTCAAGAACAGCCACTCATCCCTGAGGGACCAAATTACTAGGCTGAGGGCTGTGGGACCATGGTCTCAGGGAACATCTAGCTCAGTTGACATAACATAGTTTATAAAGAAAATGTTCTACATTCTACTTTGGTGAGTAGCATCTGGGGTCTTAAAAGCTTGTAAGTGGCCATCTAAGATACTCCACTGGTCTCACCCATTCAGGAGCAAGGGAGAATGAAGAAAACCAAAGACACAAGGAAAAGATGAGTCCAAAGGACTAATGGACCACAATTAACACAGCCTCTACCAGAGTCCAGCACGGCTAGATGGTGCTCAGCTACCACCACTGACTGCTCTGACAGGGACCACAGTAGAGGGCCCTGGACAGAGCTGGAGAAAAATGTAGAACAAAATTCTAACTCACAAAATAATATCAGACTCACTGGCCTGACAGAGACTGGAGAAACCCTAAGAGTATGGACCCCGGACATGCTTATAGCTCAGTAATGAAGTCACCCCTGAGGTTCACCCTTCAGCCAAAGATTAGACAGGCCCATAAAACAAAACAAGACTATATGAACACACCAGCCCAGGGGCAAGGACAAGAAGGCAGGAGGCTGCAGGAAAATTGGAAATAGGGAACCCAAGGTCGAGAAGGGGAGTGTTGACATGTTGTAGGGCTGTTAACCAATGTCATAAAACAATATGTGTACTGTTTAATGAGAAACTTCTTTGTTCTATAAACCTTCATCTAAAGTACAGTAATAAAATAGATATTTTTAAAAAAGAGAACAGTCACTGGCTGGGCTAACATGGCGGCTCTGGCGGAAGGGAACAGAGGTGAAACTGCAGAGGGCTGAGGAGAGAAGGTGGGAGCTGGACAGTCACCTGTGGGTCATTCTTTAGAGAAGCTTTGCCTGAACAGAATAAGGGCATGGAGGGGAGAAGCGTTGGAATCCAGGAAGGGGCTTTTTAGATGGAAAGTTCTAGAGCATGGAGGATGCTGGTGGAGCCCAGGGCACAGAAGGGAGGGCAGGCTGGAGGAGACAGCTTTGTACAGGGCTCCATTACAGTCTAAGTCTCTTATTTTTTTTTTGCCGTCCTCCAACCTAGACCACTTTTCACTTAATTGTTGTTGTTGCTGGGTATTGTCAAGTTGGTTCTGACTCACAGCAACCCTATAGGACAGTTTAGAACCTCCCCATAGGGTTTCCAGGGAGCAGCTGGTGGATTTGAACTGCCAATCTTTAGGCTAGCAGTCAAGCTCTTAACCACTACACCACCAGAGCTCCTTCAGTCTTAAATAGTCTCAAGTTTCAGACCTTAGTCCTCCTGTAGGCAAATTTATCAGACTTGATGAGTCACATTTTGCCCCCTATACATGAAACAAATGCATAGGTCTGCAGAAGGTCCGTTCATGCACCTAACATCTCCAGGTTCCACAAAGCCCACTGGATGTGCCAAACTCAGGTGGGAGGAAGGATCCGGAGCATGGTCCCTGGAATCTGGTGGCCCAGGTGGTGGCCCCCCGGCTTCCCCTGTCTTCAGTCATGTGGCCCCGGGCAAGTTATTTAAGCTCTGAGCTCCAGGCGCCAGGTCCACGAAATGGAGATAATGTTTGCCTTCCTCCAGAGTAGAATCCTGGGACGGCGCAAATGGTTCGTGCACTTGGCTGCTAACTGAAAGGTTGAAGGTTTAAGTCCACCCAGAGACACCTCAGAAGAAAGGTCTGGTGATCTGCTTCTGAAAAGTCAGCCATTGAAAACCCTACAGAGCCCGGTTCTACTCTGACCCACAGGGGGTCACCATGAGTTGACATTAACTCAACAGCAACTGGTCTACCTCCAGAGTATGGGGGTGGACGAAGGGAAGCAATCCACACGGAGCCATCAGCAGAGAGTCGGAGCGTGTCGGCATTTAAGTGTTGTCTAGGGGAACTTCACTGTCATGTAATCATCACTGTTCATTAAAACATGGGTGGGCCACCATCCCACGGGACCTCCCTGTGGGTGGCTTGCCAGATGCCTGTGCCCAGCCCGCCCCACACTGCCCCGGCCTGGCCTGGGAAAGGCTATCATACATGCCAGTGAGTTTCTGGAA
Organism: Elephas maximus indicus; assembly: GCF_024166365.1. NCBI lineage: Eukaryota > Metazoa > Chordata > Mammalia > Proboscidea > Elephantidae > Elephas > Elephas maximus. The sequence goes on along the minus strand of NC_064828.1, from coordinate 111,655,621 downwards.
CATATTACAAGCTGCCAGATCTGAGCCTCCCATTCCAAACACGAGCATAGGAAGATCCTAAGTGTGTGCCCAGTCTACCACCCCTGGTGAGATCCCAGCTTCTCTGAGTACCCACCAGGGAAAAACACTCTAGGCAGGCAGGTGGGCCCAGTCTGGGGACACACAGCCCGGGACAAAGGGGGTTGGCCTCCCTAAGGCTTCCCGGTTCTGTCTCCAAGAGACAGGTGATAGAATCTGCGGCCATTTCAGCAGCCTGGTGGGGTGGGCCCTGCACCGTGGGCCAGGTGTGTATGAAACGCTGAGACGCACCTCCCCGCCAACATTTTACCTCCTCCTTTATACGGTAGCTATGAGTCAGAGTCAACTCGAAGGTCAGAGTTTGTTTTTTTAAAGCATTCCTAAATATGCTTCTCTCCAAGCAGCTAGGACGGGAGGTTTGTGAACAAACCCCACACACTGGCCTTCTGAAACGGATTCCTAGATTATCTCCTCTTACATGTGGGAAACTGAGGCAGAGAGCGTCACATGACAAAATTTTGAAGCCTGACAGAATCCTCAAGAACAAGTTCAATGCTCCCCTCATTTGACAGATGTGGAAACTGAGGCCTGGCGGTTAAGGGGCCGATCAATATCACCGAACTAGGGAGAGTGGATGGCTGTCTTGCTGCCACTGGCCCAGGAAACCATTTCTCTGGGGACTTCTCCACCCGGGGGATACCTTATCACTGGGCCAAAGGAGAACACTGCAGTCCTCATTTCTCTGTCTCCTCTACAAAATGGTCACTTTGTTCCCCAGAGCAGGGTGGTGGCTGTCCAGGCAGAGCAGGAACAAGCTGAGGTCGGGGTCAGAGGACAGAGCTGGGATGGGCTTAGCAGCCTATGCCCTTCTGCACTGGCTGAGCCCTTGGCACAGGGCGCTGAGTCCTGACTGACCACAGGGAGGCCGGGCCGTCACCTCTGACTCGGGGGATACTCGGCAGCACCTCAGCCAAGCCTGCAGTACCCACTAGGGCCAACGCTGGTGCACAGATAAAGATTGCCAGAGAGCAACGTCTGGGTCATTTGCCTTACCACTCATCTACCCAGGGCAGGGCCACCCCTCTGTCCTTGGGCCTCTCCAGGCCCCTGGGCAAAGGTAAGCCCCACCCAGCCCTGCTCAAATTCCAAACTCTAGAGTCCAAAGAGCAGACCTGACCTTGCACCTATAAAAATGTGTTTAAAAGAACATTCCCCATTCTCACTGGCCCTCTGCCTGCTTCCACTTTGGGGTTCTGGGCAGACTTTTAGAAGCGAACTTCTCACCAATTACCAAGAGCAAAACAACTCCCAGAGGCCGGAGCTGATGCCAGACAGAGCACGAGGGGCAAACACTCTCGCAGAGTTTCCATTTGGCTCTGGGAATTTCAGGAGAGGCCCATCTGGCTGGCACTGGCCTTGTCCACCATGGACCAGGTCCTTTCTACCCCGTGCCTTGCCTGGCCCGAGCCATCTCTCGCCTGGATCTGAAGACGCCCCGGCAATGGCAATGGCCAACGGCCAACATCTACCCCCGACCCCCACCCCACCGGCACGTGAGGCCAGGGAGGCCAGGGAGCAGCCAGGCAGCCAGCCTTCTGCGGCTGTTCTGGACCCTGTTCCTGGGTCCCCTCAGACCCCCTGAGTCCTAACTCAGCCACTTCCCATCTTTACCACCATGGCAGATCCTTGGGGGACCAGGACCTTCACAGCCACGAGGACGCCCCATCTTCTGCGCACGGTCATGGAGGTGGAGGTGGCCGAGGCTGCCAGAGCAGAAAGCTCTGGAAACCGTCTTTCTCAGCTCCCTTCACTCTGTTGTCAATCAATTAAAAGGAAAAGCAGGAGGCAGGCCCTCCAGATGGGATGTGCTCGTGGTCAGGGCCGGGGATGTGGGCCTCGCTGTGTCCTGGGATGATCCCATCCTCTCGAGCGGGGCCTTTCTGCAGCAGATTGGAAAATCCCCCGGAGCGGGTGGGGGCCTTGCCAGCTACCAGGAAAATGTCTTTTCAGAGCTTAAGGGCGGCCTCTCCTTGCTTTCCTCTTCTGCCCTCAGTTGTTGTCTCAGCTACTTGGCCGGCTGGAGGCAGGGGAATCCAGGGTGGGCCCTGGCCTGGCTCATGGAGGCTCCATCCACAGCAGGAGTTAGTCCTGCAAACAGACGGCTATGGTCCTGCAGAGCACATACTCTGGGATGCTACAAGAGGGGTGGTCAGGTGGGCTTCCTGGAGGAGGTGACTCCTGAGGCATGAAGAGGAGCTAGCCAGAGAACAAATGAGAGAAGGGTATTGCGGGGCAGGGGGGTGGTGAGAGACCTGCAAAGGCCCCAAGATGGGAGCAGAAGGGTCTGTGAGGGGGGCCACAGCAGATCCCATGGATGGGAGGACAAGCACGTGTGGGTCCTGGAAAGAGGTCAGGAAGGGTGCCAGGAAAGGTGGACACAGGGGCCAGCCCAAAAGGGGCATTTGTGCTGCACTCAGGAGTTTGGGTTTATTTGGGAAGCAGTAGGGAGCCGTGGAGAGCTTTAAGCAGGCAGCTGATACAGCCCAGGTTTATGTCACAGCAAGTTCACACTGGCAGCCACACAGGGTAGGGCAAGCCTGGGGGTGGGGACAGCAGTCCAGGTGGGGGCAGTTGGAGGTTGGAGATTTGGGAGGCAGGATGGGTAAGACTTGGTGGCTGATCAGACAGTGGACTGGGAGAGGGATGGGGTGTAAACTGATGTCCAAAGGGAAGAGGAAGGGCTGACTGTGAGGAGGTGCAGCCCAGCCCTGGAGAAAGGAGTCCCTGTGGGTGTGGTGGAGGGGTCTAGGGCCCAGAGGGGCCTGACCGCTCCCCACTGGACCCCAGCCCTCACACAGGTCAGGGTATGCATGGGGAGGACCAGAGGGCCTGGTGTCGTCATTTACCCAGTGCTCCTCTAACAGGAATACCACAAAACCAAAAACCTGTTGCCATCGAGTCGACCCGATGGGACAGAGTAGAACTGCCCCTTAGGGTTTCTAAGGAGGGCCTGGTGGATTCGAACTGCCAACCTTTTGGTTGGCAGCCATAGCTCTTAACCACTCACTACGCCACCAGGGTTTCCACAAGCCGGTGGCTTTAAAGAACAGAAATATGTTTTCTCACAGCTCTGGGGGCTAGAAGTCCAGATTCAGGGCGTGGCATTAGCAGAGGTCCTTCTTTGTCTATTTCAGCTTCTAGCTGCTGATAATCCTTGGAGTTCATGGGCCTGTAGAGTCATCTGCCTTGCCCTCAGACAACATCTGTCTTCCCCCTGTGTGTGCCTCTCTGCCTATTCTGCTCTTTATATAGCTCAGAAGTGATTAGGTTTAGGACCCACCCTACATGGGTATGACCTCAACTGACTGCCTGATTACCTTACCTTAGATTGCATTATGGAAGGGGATTACCTCATATTACATTAGATCCACAGGTATGTAATGATCAAGATTCCAACGCATATTTTGGTGGAACACAATTCAGTCCATAACACCTGGGTAACATGTTTCTGAGGTCACTGACGTTCAGGTGACCTTGGCTCTAGCTTACCACCGAGTACGTCAACCCCACATGGGGGGAAGGGAGATCTCAGTTCCCACCCCACCCCTGACCAGTCAGTCTCCCCTGGAGTAGGGTAGCAGTAACTGGCTGGTTTTTATCAAACCATTTCCCTTTGCCTCTGGAGTTAAAAGCAGCCTTGTGACTGAGTGTTGGCCAATGTAATGGGAGAATTCCCCGCTTCCAGGCCTGGCCATACAAAGAGCCCACTTCTTCATGTTCTCATTCTCCCTTGCCTGCTGGCCAGATGGGGACAATCCGGTGGAGGGCCCCAAGGCCCTAGAGGATTGCTGAGGGTCGAACTGTGCCCCTCAAAAAAGATGTGCTGAAGTCCTAACCTCCAGCACCTGTGAACATGATCTTGTTTGGAAATAAGGTCTTTGAAATGTCATCAGTTAAATTCACATGAGGTCATCCTGGAGTAGGGTGGGTCTAATCCCATCTGAGTGGTGTCCTTATAAAAGAGAAGAGATGCAGAGGGAAGATGGCCATGTGAAGATGGATGTAGACATTGGAGTGATAAAGCTAAGCCAAGGAACACTAAGGATTGCTGCCTGTCACCAGAAGCTAGGAGAAAGGATGGAGCAGATTCTCCCTCAGAGCCTCAGCAGGAATTAACATGACTGACACCCTGATTTCAGGCTTCTGGCTTCCAGAACTACTAGAGAATAAATTTCAGTTGTTTAAGCCACCTGGTTTGTGGCACTTGGTTACAATACTTCCTGGAAATGAATGATACTACAGTAAAAGCCTGGTGGAAGGGAGGCCATGACTTGACTTCAGATTTCCTTTAGAACCTACTCCCCAGCCTCTGGAAGTGTCACGGATGACAGGTCTCTATTGTCAGTCCCCTTTGGAAGATGACTCAGGTAAATGGGGTTGCTTCACAGAGATCATGACCCTTCCTGGGGCAGCCCTATTCAACAGCTGCTCAACATTGGGATATAAAGCACCAAGCCCCTCACCCCAACCGAGACAACTCTGAAAGGCCATCCCAGCTGTAGACCCCTTTATGGGTTTATTGAGGGTCTCATGAGACTGCCTTAAACCCATCCTCTCCTTCTCCCCAATTCGCTCCCATCCTTTCCTTCCACAGGTGTGGATCCCAAGAGCACATCCTACACGCCCACCTCCCACTCGATGTCTGTGTTCTGGAAATCAACCTGTGGCACATAGGCTAAGAGTGGTCTAAGGAAACAGCCACTGAATGGGGTTTGGGAGATGGATCACCCACAAACACAGCTGGCTACAAAGGCCCCATCGCTGGTGGAGTACAGAGAGCCCTGGCAGGAGGAGGTGCTGCAACTGTCACCACTGTCACCAGGAGGTTGGCGTTCAGGTGAAGGGGAGTGCATGAGTGGGTGTGATGCGCCAGGCATTCAAGGATATGGGGGAAGCAGCAGCTGTATGGAACTGGATGGCTGTTTCTAAACTCAGTTGATGCTCTGGGAAAAGATAATGCAAGGCCAAGTGATTAATCAGTAAGTAGAATCTATGCATGGAGAAACCAAAAGACCTCCTCAGCAGAGTATAAACCCCAGGACTTAATGATATGAGTAGCCAAGCTCCAAAGGTTACACTCCCAACCTAAGCAGGTCCATGGTTGGAAATATTAAGACTCTGTCACATGGGATATAGGAGCCCAGGTGGTGCAGGGGTTAAGAGCTACAGTAAGCTACGGCTGCTAACCAAAAGATTGGCAGTTCGAATCAACCAGTTGCTCCTTGGAAACCTATAGTGCAGTTCTACTCCGCCCTAAAAGGGTCACTGTGAGTAGGAATCGACTCAACAGCAACAGGTACAGGTCACATGGGATAATAATACCTGAATTGAAGCACCCCAAAATCCCCAGAAACACCTGAACTCTCTGAACCTGCAAAAGTGGTCCACCCATTCTCTATTAAGGTCAAGTACTCCCACCTGCTTGAAGATGGTGCAGAAGCCCCCTCACTACATGACAACATGCACCCCCTCAGAGTCCACCTCAACCTCCCTCCTGGCACTAGGTTGATACCTAGGGTTAAGTCACCACACAACTAACCCAGGGCCATGCTTGGCCTGATAGAAATGGGAGGAGACTCTATACCAAAGGAGCTGGGACATAGCCAGTACAGAACTGGATTCTGAAGGTTCTGGACCAAGGAGGTGGAACACGATGTTGGATAAGGGAGAGTACCTATTAGGAGCACTTTCCTGGAATATAGGATGTAACACCCCAGCAAGGATGACAGGAGATGGTGTACACACAATTAAAAAATGACACCTAGAAGCATGGGGGAAAGGGATGACTGCGGTAAGGGAGATGGAGATGACAGAATTGCTGTGGAAGATGGTGGAAGGATAAACGTTTCAGAGATGTGGACATGCTACAGTGGATATCACAAGAAAGGTCAGAAAATCCATGAGAAAACCGTTCCATGGGAGGACCTGGAAAATATACCATATACCGTGGCAACAAGTAATACAGCAGCAGTAGCATTGGGAAGGTCAGGGGTGGCTGTCCTCTGCAAGCCAAGGCTGATGGTTTCAGAACCAGGGCAATAGGATCCTGAAACAATAGAAGCAAGAGGATGGGAGTTAACTGTCAGAAGCCAGATGGACACAATTATCATAATGAGGTCTGAGTAGCAGCCAGGGAGCTATGGAAATGGCTAGTGTGGTTAATAGAACACAGTGTTCTCATGAGTGAAGTGAATGGGTAGCCAATGAGGGCATAGTGCAGTCTGTGCAATAAAAATAAATCAAGAATGGATGGTCAGGATGCTGAGGGCAGTTGCTCCAACAAAAAGTCATGATGATTTGTCCAGCTTCCAATCCTGAGCCAGTTTTCAGACCAGGAATCCATTGGCTAAAGGAGAGACCAGTCCCCAGAAGGAAGGATCCTAAACACCACAGTACACCTGGTAATGACTCCTTGGTTCTTCTCCCAAATGAATGTAAGGCCATTTATCTGACTACCTCTTTACATTGAGAAAAGGAAAATACCCAAACGTTTTGAAGACTGTTGGCGACAGAGTTCAAGCTGACACTGGTACTGGAGACTGAAAGAACCTGTTAGAGTGAGGCATACGGGGCTAGGTAATAAATGGAGTCCTGACCCAAGTGTGGCTTAGTTCCCTGGGTCTGTGGACTTGCCTGATGGCTATTTCCCTGGTTTTTGAAACTATAATTAAAATAGACCTATTTGGTAGTTGGTACAACCCCACACTGACTTTTTCTGAAGCTATCTTCTTCCATCTAGGCCAAGATAGTAAATCAAAAACAATATCACATACTGAGGGAATGACACAAATGGATATCATCCTTAAAGATCTAAACGATTCAAGAGTGGTGGTCCCTATAACAACTCCATTTAATTTGCCAGTCTGGCCCCAGAAAAATCTGAGGGATCTTGGATGATGGCAGTGGACTACCACAAAGTCAACAAAGCAATGGCTCTAATTATGGTTGCTGTGCCAAACATGGTATCTTGGTTAGCGCGGATTAACATGGCCTCAGGTACATGGTACAGGGCCATTGTATTCTTCTCTATCCCAATCAGAAGAGAGGATCCAAAACCATTTATATTAACTTGGAGTGAATACAAGTATACATTCACATGACTAGGATGTGCCTGACCCTAGCCCTGGTCTTTTCAGTCACCTCGTATGTGTGCAAAATTAAAAAGGAAGCCAGAAGAATTGATGCATTCAACTCACGGTGTTGGTGAAGAGTATTTAATATACCATGGACTGCCAGAAGAACAAAGAAATCAGCCTTAGAAGAAATACAGTCAGAATGCTCCTTAGAACAGAGGATGGCAAGACTTTGGCTTGCTTACTTTGAACACATCTTCAGGAAGAAACAATCGCTAGAAAAGGACACCATGGTTGGTAAAGAGAGTCCATGAATACAAGGGAAACTCTCGATGAAGTGAACTGACACAATGGCCACAACAATGAAATCAAACACACGAAAAGCATGAAGAGGAACAGGACTGGGCAACCTTTCGTTCTGTTACACACAAGGTTGCAGTGAGCCAGAGCCGACTCGGCGTCAACTAGCAGCAACAGCACACATTCACGGTCTTGCACCAGGGCTGTATTATCTCCCCTATTTCTGTCATGTTATATTCTGAATATACCTTAACTGGCTGGACATCGCACAGAACATCACATTGGTCCATTATTATAATGACACCTTGCTAATCAAACTGAATGAACACATTGGAGGCTTCATCTCCAGAGTGTGGGAGAAAAACCCTCTGAAGATCCACAGGCCTGCTGCATCAGTAAAAATATTAGGGATCAGTGATCTGGCATATGCCATCACAGCCCTTCCAAGGCGAAGAACAAACCACTGCATCTTTTACCCCTACTCCCACCCCCACCATGGAGAAGGAAACACAATACCTGGGAGGCCTCTTCAAGTTCTGGAGGCAGCATATTCCACGCCTAGAAATACAGCTCTGACCCACATACCAGGTGACCCAAAAGGACACTAAATTTTAGTGGGGCCCATATCAGGAAAGGAGCAGTACCAATCTACACTGCAAGCAGCCCTGCCCCTCAGACCATACGATCTGGCAGAGACCCAATGACATTGGAGGTATCAGTGGCAGGAAAAGATGCCATGGAGATTTATGGCAAACCTCAATGGGAGAATCACAAGACAGACCCTTAGGCTTCTGGAGCAAGCCCATGATATCTTCAGTGGAGAATTTTATATCTTTCAACAAACAGTTCCTGTTATGCCATTGGACCTTGACAGAGAAGGGTGTCTAACCTTGGGACATCAAGTGTCCATGTGGCCAGAATTTCACATCATAAACTGGGTTCTATCAGACCTATAAATATGTAAGGTCAGGTGGGCCAACAGTAATCCATGACAAAATGTAAGGGGTACTTTATGAGATTAAGCACAAGCAATCTTCCACATGCCTCTCCCTCAGCTCACACCTGTAGCATCATGGGATCTGTATGATCAGCTGATGAAGAAGGAAAAAGTCTAAATTTGGCTTATGAATGGGTAGATTAGTCTGTGACTACAAACTGAAAATGAATAGTGGCTATTTCAAGCCACTTGGGAGTCACCTTGAAAGACAGAGAGGAGGGAGAATCTTACAAATGGGGAAGTTGTTGGGCAGTCATCTACTTTGTATGGAAAGTTTAGAGTAGACATGAACTGATGAGCAGTGGCAAATGGTTTGGCCTGCTGGAAGGAGAAAGTTTAGAAGATTAGAGACAAGGAAGTCTGCAGTAGGGGCATATAGATGGTGTGTACAAATATGGGAGTGTACACAAAGTGCAAAGGTTTTCATATTACATGTTAACACCCACCAGAGACCACCCACTTCAGAAAAGGATCTGAAAACCCAGGTAGACAAAATGACCTGGCTATTTGACATCAACCAGCCTCTGTCATTAGCCATCTCAGTGCTGGCTAATGGGCACGTGAATGTAGTAGCTGATGGTTCGCCCGACAGCGTGAATTCTCACTTACTACAGCTTATCTAGCTACTGCCATTGCTGAATGTCCAAACTGCCAGCAACAGGGACTAACGCTGAACCCCCAGTATGGTATCGTTCCTGAAGGAAATCAACCAGCCTCTCGGAGGCAAGTTAACTACACTGGACTTCATCCAACCTAGACATTTGATAGTAATGGATAAATTCTATGGGTGTGGGATTGCATTTTCTTTCAACAGGGTCTTGGGCAGCACCACTGTCCAAAGCTTATAGGGTATTCAATCCACTGACATGGGATCTCACATAACATCACATCAGACCAAGGACCCACTTTACAGGAAAGGAGGTTACAGAGTGGGCCTATGACTATGGGATTCACTGTTCACATCATAGATTACACTACCCAGAAGCTTTTCCCCTGGTAGAGTGATGGGACGGCCTGTCGAAGGTATAGCTGAAGCACCAATTCAAGGAAGTACAAGGATGGGGTGCTATACTCAGGATGCAGTGTACTCTCTCAATCAATGATTTTCATATAATTTTTCATTCTTAATAGACAGAATATATGGGTCTAGGAACCAAAGGGTGGGAGCAGAAGTAGCCCCACTTACCATCACTCCCAGTGACCCATTTGGGGAATTTGTGCTTCCTATGCCCATAACTCAGGACTCTCTTTAGAAGTCCTGTTCCCAAAGAGGAATGCTTCCACCAGGAGACACAGCAAGAATCTCATGGAACTATAGGCTACAGTTGATGCCTAGGTGCTTTGGGTTTCTCATGCCAAGGGACCAGCAGGCAAGAAGAGGAATCACCATCCTGGCAGGGGTTATCAACCCCAGTTGTCAGGAGGAACAAGGTGTTGCTTCACAGTGGAGGCTGGGGAATATATCTGATACCTAAGTAACCACTTGGGCACCTTTTGGTACTCTCTTGCTCAGTTTTGATGGTAAATGGGAAAGTTCAATAGACTTAGCCAGACAAGGACATGGTGACCATGAGCTGAGACCCTTCAGAAAGGATGATGTAGGTGAACCCACCAGGTAAGCTGCCAAGTTGTAGATGTAGAGGAAGAACATGGTGAACATGATCTGCAGCCCTGTGACCAGCTGCAGTGGCAGAGGCTATAGTTGTCCCCTAACCTTCCTCTTCTAAGGTTCTGTTAGAAAGGGAGGCCCACCAGAGTGCTGAAGAAGTGGCTCCCAGAAAGTTCATGTAGAGGTGATCTAAGTAGTGCAGGGTGGTCTGTAACGGATGCTGTAATGCACTGCTCAGGTCCCCCTGTGGGGTCTTATTTCTTCAGCTGCTGGAAGTGCTGCTGATAGACAGCCCTCAGCTTTCAGCCGTCTTTGGCAAGTGTGTTGGCTGAAGAATGCTGCCCAAGATCACAGCACTTCTGGGGGGACAGCTCACATCTCCCCTCCCCTCCCCTCCCCTCCCCTCCCCTCCCCTCCCCTCCCCTCCCCTCCCCTCCCCTCCCCTCCCCTCCCCTCCCCTTCCCTCCCCTTTCCTTCCTTCCACAGGTGTTGATCCCGAGCCCTCTCCCTAAAAATCTTCTTGCACATAAATCATCTTCTCAGAGTCAAGGAACCCAACCAATGACCCTAGATTTCTAAATGACTGCATGGAGCACAACATGGCCCACCACCAACCCAAATGGAAGTTGAATGAGCAAGAAATAAACCCTTGCTGTGTTGATCCACTGAGACAAGGCGCTGTTTGTTAAAGCAATGAGTCTCCCCTGACTCCTTTCTGGAAGAATAAGTGAATTAGTGAACGAACATCCTAGGAGAACCATCTGGTGGAGGAGGCAGAAGCTCAGTCACTGTGAACAGCAGGAGGCCCCTCGGCCTCTGTAGGAAGGCTCAGCCTTCTATACACACAGTTCTGGGCTCCAAGTCATGGCGCTGTGGATGGGCAACCAAGGTCTGGCTAGAGTAGGCGCTCAGGGGGCAAGTGGTGAGTGAACAAATGACTGAGGCGACCCCTCTTTCAAGCCCTCAGCCTTTGTCCCTGTATTTCCTGGTCCTGGGGTGGCTTCTACTCCCTTTCCCCACATTGCATGGTGAAGTTCTCCTCCTCCTTGGAGGTGCCGGACACATGTTCCCCAACCAGAGACCTGGTCCGGGCTCAGCCCAACACCAGAGCACCAATTGGAGAACAGCGCACATGTCCCTGGAGGGAAGGGGTCATGGCACACAAACCTCTGGCTCTTCGGCACCCAGGATAGACCCAGGCACCCAGGAAATGCCTGTGGAAGAACCCAAGGGGCCTCAGCTTCCCTATCCGTGGACAGGAGCCTCAAGCAGCAGGACTTCTCAGGTCCTTTCTGGCCACATGCCCACTGTCCGTGACCCGTCAGCCATTGCTGCGGGCTGGGGCCTCCTGCTCCAGGACCAGTGAAATCCCTGAAAATTTGAGGAGGCATTTGTATGTGACGGTGGGGGAGGCCAAGGTCTTGGCCAGGGACCCCTGGAAACCAAGGCTTCATGCCCCTTAGACACCCCTCACCAGAAACCCCACTCACTTCCCCGACTCAGAAAGGCCCCGCGCAAGCCCTCACGGACGGAGGTCCTCGTGACCCTGGCCCAGCCCCAGCCTCCAGTCCTGGATATTCTTCCCCTGACTCACCGAGGTGCAGAGTGAGCCACCCGTGCTGGCGAGCCGGGCAGCTCCGCGGCCAGTTCAGAGGAGTGTGCTGCATAAACATTCCCACCACTAATGAGGGCTTCTGAAGAGGCCTGCTCCTCAGGGACCCCCAGCTTCCTGCCCTCAGGCCACCATGTGGGAACAGGAATGTTCCCGAGGCATTCTCTTCGGGCGGCAGTTGGAGTCAGCGAGTGGGCAGGCCGGGCAGCAGGGCGGGCAAGGAGGAGGGCGCGCTGAGACCCCAGGAGCACGCGAGCCCTCACCCCACACGTGAGCAAATTGGCACCAAGCACCTGCTGTCTTCCCAGCTGGTGGGGTGCCGGTGCGAGAGGCTGTGAAGGCCAAGCCCCAGAGCTGGAGAAGGGAAGAACCTGGATTGGGACCGTTCCCTCATTCCTAGGGTGGCTCAGGGTGGATGCTTCCAGGGGGGACCCAGGCCAAAAGCAGGACCCTTCCACACACTCCCAGCCCTGCCAGCCGGGGAGGACTGGTCTGAGGAGACCAGGTCACAGGAGTTGGAAGCACTGCTGGGTGTGTGTGTGTGTGTCTTTGTGTGTCTGTGCGTGTGGGTGCACATGCATGTACGTGTGTGCACATGTATACATGTGTGCATGTGTTGCAGGTGTCGTGTCGTGTGTGTATTACGTGTTTTGTCGCGTGCACGTATTGCACGTGCGTATGTGTGGGTTGCATGTGTCGGTTGCATGTGTGTGTTGTGCGTATTCGTGTGTGTTTGTGTATGCATGGTTGCATGTATTGCATTGCGTGTTGCATGTGTGTGTGCACACGTGTGTGTTGTGTGTGTGTGAATTGCATATGTACATGTGTTGTTTAGGCGCATACGTGGATGTGTTGTATGGGCTATATGTGTGCGTGTGTTGCACGCACACATGTGTGCATGTGTGCATTGTGTGCGTTTGTGACACCAGACACGAGATGCCCCAGACTTGGGGTCCCTGCCTGGCTCATTCTTCAGAGCCTGGCTGGGACACCAGACTACCTTCCTCGAGAAAGGAGCTTGGACTCAGAACCTTGGAATGCAGCAGGAGCCGCCCACAGGACTTCCGTCCACAGCTTTGAATCTGCTGATGAGGGCTCCCGACGCTGAGCTTCCATCATCCACCTTGGTGACCCCGCCCAGGTCATGGTGCTGGGGTCCCAGCTCTGCCTGCATAGTCTAGGTCTTCCTGAGCAAGGGACCTTACCTCTCTGAGCCTGTTTCTCATGCTTAAATGGGGCTCACAGCCTGTCCTTGGAGGGTCCTCCCAGCTCAGATGAACTAAAGCATGGATGAGGAGCAGCTGGCCGGCGTGGCCCCCTCCCTCACCCTGAGCATCCTTGTCTCTTAGGATGGACTACTGTGGTCAGACCTTCTCCCAAACAGCACCCCTGGGCTGAGAGGAGAGGGACTGGATGGGCCTGTGAAGGCAGGCACAGGGCAAGTCTAGGCCTCATCACGTGGAAAGAGGGATCTTTTCCATCAAACAGATCACCTTCCTGATAGGCAGTGAGCTCCCCGTCCTGGGAGATATGGGAGGAGCAACCGACTTCGGACTCAGACCTAGAATTTAGAGTGGGGAGGGGCTTTGGCGTCACTCAGTGCAAGACTAGATGGAAAGGACGACGTGTCGCAGGCCAGCACCACGGCCCTGTGAGAACGCTGCTCCCTGAGGCCCAGTTCAGCCCTGGTGGGGCCTCTAAGATGACCGCCAGCCCACCAGGCCACATACAGCCCCAGCGGCTGAGGTCAGCCTAGAAGGGGGCAGCTGTGAGCTGGGTGCCTCCAACGCCAGCTGCCCCAGGCAACCTCACGACACTCGAGGCCTGAGTTGGGCCCACACCTGGCCCAGGCCAGACAGCGAACTAAGGACACTCTGAGCTTCCTTCAGCCCCTGCACCCACCCAACCCTTTCTGTGTCCAAATGTCACTTCATTTGTGAAGTGCTGGTAACACTAGAGGGTAGCTGTTTGGTTTTTGTTTTTGTTTTTAAGGTTCTTACTTGGTAAAACTCACAGTTGGTGCCCTGTGACGGGAACGAGTTGATTTTTGACGCTGTAATTGTTTGCAAAACCCATGGGACTGGGACTCCACGTGAGTCATCTTGTTTCATTCTCACAACGTCCCCACAGGACAGAGGTCACTGTGGCCATTTTGCGGGCCAGGAAGCTGTCCAGAGGGGAAAGGACTTGCCCAAGTTGTCACTACTGGAAGTGGCAGAGCAGGATCTTGTCTGGCAGCCTGGTGGTGCTCCCCAATTCCCAGGCCAGCCCCTGCCCCTCCCCACCACCCATCTCTGAGACCATCCACTTCCTTCCTCTGATGGAGACCACCCAGCCAGGAGGCCGCTGGAGGCAGCACAAGGGGTCATCCCAGCACTGGGCACTTGTGTGGGTCAGCCTGTCCCAGTGCACGGCTCCTGACTGAGGTCCCCTTGTACCCACTCCCACCTTTCTGTGGCTGGGGATGCCCTAATGAACCTCGCCCTGAGCTCCCAGGGATGCCCAGAACAGGCAGTGCCCAGCTTGCCCCTCTTGGCCTGGCCAAGGCCCTTGGGCCTCCCCTCCAAGACCAGGGCTCCGGCCCAAAGCCATGGGGGCTGGGCCTGGGCTGGCCAGCCAGGGGGGTCCTGGGCCACCCCTCCTGGGCTCCCAGCAGCCTCAAAGTCCTGAAATGGCCCAGACCAAAGGGCCTAACTGCAGTTACTCAACGAGGATGAGGACATGTTGTTTTCGGTGGCCACAGGCCAAGGGCTCCAACTGTGGTCTTGCCTTGCCTGGGAGACATCTGGAAGGGGGGGCGGTGGGTGCCGGGCAAGCCTCATCCTCGGCAGGCGCACCCTCAGTTCTGCCTACTCTGCGGGGTGAGCCCTCCCCAGCCACACTGCCCCTCCCTCCAACTCCTCCAATAAGCACCAGCTCCTTCGCTTGGCACTCGAGGCTTTTGTAAGCTAGCCACAGTATCTCCCTCCTGCTTGATTGCCCAGCTGCCTCATACGTCCTGAAGTCCAGCCAGATTCTGCCCTTCCTTTCACTCTTGCTGTCCCCTGTGCCTGGAGTGCCTGCCTCTCCTGCCCCTTGCTCACCTGGTCCTGTCGACTCCCACCCGTGCTCCCCACCTCACCCAGGCAGCACCACCTCCTCCCTGTTGCCTTTCTGGTGCCCCCGCTAGAAGATCTCTTCATGTACTTTTTCAGAGCCTCAGTTGTTTCATCTGTAAAATGGACACACTGATAGTATCTACCTCAGAAGGTTGATGTCAACCACAGTGACATCCTTAGTAGGTGCTCAATAAATGGTGAATTTCTTGTTATTACTATTCTTCTTCCATCACTGTGAGGAGCTTTTCCTCCTCTTCTGCCCCCAAATGCTAGTCTTCCCTGGAGATATGTGCCCACCCATTGCCCACCCCCCACCCCCACTCTCCCTGAGCAATCTCACTACTTTCTGTGTTCTTAGCCACCATCCACATTTGTCTCCAGGTACGGCTCTCCTGGGCTCTAGCCAGGCATGTCCAGCCACCTCTGGGCACCTCCACCTGGATGGCCCTCAGGGACCTCAGAGTCAGTATCTCCAGAACTAACACATCACCCAGCACCTCCTGCCCCAGCAGACTCTGTTGGCTGGGAACTGGGGGGTTGTTTCCAACACCACTCCTGTATTGTTTAGGAATGATTTGGGCTGCAAATAACAGGAAGGCCAATGAACAGTAACTTAAACAAATAGGGGTTTATTTCTCCAGCATACCGGGAGTCTGCAGGTAAGTGGCTGCTGGCATTGGTTCTACAGCCCCAGGCTGCTGACATTGATTCAACAGCACCTTATGATTTCTCTTGACCTTGCCCTCATTGGTACAAGATGGCTGCCTGAACTGCCAACATTAAATCCTCAAAAAATATTCCAAGAAAGGAAGGAGGTAGGGGAAGGGCATTCCTCTTCACATACCTCCTCTTACTAGGGAGGACAAAATCTCCCCCAGAAGGCCCCCAGTACATGTCCCCTCAATCTCATCGGCCAGAAGTGGTTCACATGGCCACTCTTAGCTGCAAGGGAGTCTGGGAAAGCAGTTTCCCATCACAGTGAATGGCTCTACCATCTACCCAGTCTCCCTTGTTAAAACCTGGACTCCTTCTCCTCATCCCAACATCCAGCTGGCCAGCATGCTCTGCCTCCTCTCCCACCTCCATATCTTTCAGGCAGCCATGCCCCCATCCATCCCTCCCTCTCCCTACACTAGGCTAAACTCAATGTTGTAACTATTTCTAGCTCTATGGCCTTCACTTTGAACAAACAATCCCACCCGCTCCAGTCCATTGAACAAAGTAATATGTTAAAACTTCCAGTCTGCCATTGACTCCTGACTTCTCCAGAAACAGCTCAAGCTCCTTCATCAGCCTCCAAGCCTCCAGACCCAGCCTGTCCTTATCTTTCCACTTACCTCCCACCACTTGCCAATAACCTCCCAGACTTAGTATGGATTCCCACAGAAGTGGACTCTAGGCAAAGAATCAAGGGCTGTGGTTTTGTTGGGAGGGGATCCCAGGACTTACGAGGAAGAGAGTGAGGAAGTCAACAGGGCAGAAAAGAAGCAAGCAGAGGGTGCTGCCAACATATTACCACGGGGGAAACTAGAACTTACTCCCATGGAAAGCTCTGAGAGCCAGTGCACAGCACCCCTCAGGTACCCCCTGGGGGCAAGGAGCTCCCAATAGTCAGTGTCTGAGGCCTGCTCCTGGACTGGGATAGGGGTTAATTCTCTGGTACTTCTGGCCTTCTGGAGGATGTCAGTGGTTGGAGGTCTGCTGGCCTGGACCACAATGGTAAGTGTGGGCCGTCACTGAACAATGTTAAAATTTTTTACAAAGGAAAGATTTAAAATGGCTTCCCTGGACCAAGAGCCAAACAAATATTAGTCATAAGGTCATTTACAAGGAAAAACAACTCCAGGTAACTTAAGTTTTCCTTATAAGCCTGATTAGCAGCACTAAGACAGACTGGGAAAAAGGACCCGGCAATCTACTTATTAAAAAAGTGGACCGTGAAAATCTTATGAATAGCAGTGAAACATTGTCTGATTTAGTGCCAGAAGGTGAGCCCCTCAGGTTGGAAGGCACTCGAAATACAAAAGAGGAAGAGCTGCCTCTTCAAAGTAGTCAATCTTAATGACGTGGATGGAGTCAAGCTTTCAGGACCCCCATTTGCTGATATGGCATGACTCAAAATGAGAATAAACAGCTGCAAACATCCATTAATAACTGAAATGTGGAATGTATGAAGTATGAATCTAGGAAAATTAGAAATGGAATGCATAAACTTCGATATCCTAGGCATTAGTGAGTGAAATGGACTGGTATTGGCCATTTTGAATTGGACGACCATATGGTCTACTATGCTAGAAATAACAAATTGAATAAGAAGGACTTGGTATTCATCGTCTAAAAGAACATTTTAAGATCGAGCCTATAGATCTGTACAATAATATCCATATGTCTACAAGGGAGACCAATTTACATACCAATCACTAAGACCAAATGTGAAGAAATTGAAGATTTTTGCCAACTTCTGCAGTCTGAAATTGATCAAACATACTATCAAGATGCATTGATAATTACTGGTGATTGGAAAGAAAAAGTCGGAAACAAAGAAGGATTGGTAGTTGGAAAATAAAGCCTTGGTGATAGAAAAAATGCTGGAGATTGAATGATAGAATTTTGCAAGACCAATGACTTATTCATTGCAAATGCCTTTTTCAACAAGATAAACGGTGACTATACACAGGGACCTCACCAGATAGAATACACAGGAATCAAATCAACTACACTTGTGGAAAAAGACAATGGAGAACCTCAATATCATCAGTCAGAACAAAGCCAGAGGCCAACTGCAGAGCAGACCATCAACTGCTTATACACAAGTTAAAGTCGAAGCTGAAGAAAATTAAAACAAGTCCACACGAGCCAAAAGTAGAACCTTACGTATATCCCACCCGAATTTAGAGACCATCTCAAGAAGAGATTTGATGCATTGAACACTAAAGGCCGAAGACCAGATAAGATAGGAAAGAAAGAAAAGACCAAAATGGATGTCACAAGACACTCTGAAACTTGCTCTTGAATGTAGAGTAGCTACAGCTAATGGAAGAAATGATAAAGTAAAAGAGCTGAACAGAAGATTTCAAAGGGCTGCTGGAGAGAAATGTGCAAAGACCTGGAGTTAGAAAACCAAAAGCGAGGTACATACTTGGCATTTCTCGAGATGAAAGACCTGAAGAAAAACTTCAAGCCTTGAATTGCAATATTGAAGTATTCTATGGGCAAAATACTGAACGATGCAAGAAGCCTCAAAAAAACGTAGAAGGAATACTCGGCCACTATACCAAAAAAAAAAAAAAATTGGTCAACATTTAGTCATTTCAGGAGGTAGCATACAATCAAGAACCTATGGTACTGAAGGAAGACGTCCAAGCTGCACCGAAGACATTGGTGAAAAACAAAGCTCCAGGAATTGACGGAATACCAGTTGAGATGTTTCGACAATTAGATGCAGCCCTGGAAGTGCTCACTCATGTATGTCAAGAAATTCGGAAGACAGCTACCTGGCCACCTGGCCAATCAACTGGAAGACATCCATATTTATGCCTATTCCCAAGAAAGGTGACCAACTGAACGTGGAAATTATTGAACAATATCGTTAATGTCACACGTAAGCAAAATTTTGCTGAAAAAATTAAAAAATGATTGCAGAGGTACATCAACAGGGAACTGCCAGAAATTCAAACCAGATCCAGAAGAGGATGTGGAATGAAGGATATCATTGCTGATGTCAGATGGGTCTTGGCTGAAAGCAGAGAACATCAGAAAAATTGTTACCTGCGTTGTATTGACTATGCAAAGGCATTCGACTCTGTGAATCATAACCAATTATGGATAACATCGCGAAGAATGGGAATTCCAGAACACTTAATTGTGCTCATGCAGAACCTGTACATAGACAAAGAGGCAGTTGTTCAAACAGAACAAGGGCATACTGCATGGTTTAAAGTCAGGAAATGTGTGCATCAGGGTTGTACCCTTTCACCATACCTGTTCAAATCTGTCTTGGAAAAAGCACAGCCAGAATACTCCTTAAAAGTAAGGGTGGCGAGACTTCATCTCATGTACTTTGGACATGTTATCAGGAGGGACCAGTCCTTGGATAAGGACATCATGCTTGGTAAATAGAGGGTCAGTGAAAAAGAGGAAGACCCTCAACAAGATGGATTGACACAGTGGCTGCAACATGGGATCAAGCATAGCAACAGTTATGAGGATGGCGCAGGACCTGGCAATGTTTCATTCTGTTGTACATAGGGTTAGTATGAGTCGAAACCTACCAGACCGGACCTAACAATAACAGCAGTACTTATCAGTATGAGTTAGCAACACTCGTCCAATCAAGATTAGCAAGCTTAGCATTCATTGACCAACTTTTCCAAAACAAACGGTAAATTAAGTGGGATTAAACAATTAAAGCAAAGAGGAAAAGACTTATTTATCCAACCTTTAAAAGGGCCTTCTAACCTTTTCAGTTTAGGGTGCTCCCTGTTTGCGAACAGCTTCTCTCACAATAAACCTTGTTAACTCTCATTGACTCTTCAATCAAATGTTTTCTTCGAACAAAAATCTACCCTCCTCCTGATGCCCCTGTGCACCCTCCTCCTTTCAGCAGCTTCTCATCTTCTGTTTTGTGACCCGAGTTTGCCCTCGGGGAATGTCTTCCCCATAACACAATCCTACCCACCTGGACACTGGCCCAGCCCAGCCCAACCTCACAAGCTCTCTGGGACAAAGATCTCACTCCTCTCCCAAGTAGAACCCCACTCCTGCCTCATGCAGCCCAGTCCCAACTTGGACCCTGGGTCAGTCCTAAACACCAACGTGGGCTGTGGCTCAGGTCTTGCGTCCTTCCCCGGGCCCCTGGAAGGAGAGGCAGCTGGAGAGAGGGGACAGAAAGTCAGAAAACCCTGTCCCCCCCCCCCAGGTGTTGGCCCAGCAGGGAGAAGCTGAGGCTGGAGGGTCGCCCACTCCACTGCTGCTGGGGGTCAGGATGGGGGTGGAGGCTGCATTGAGGGAGGAGGGTGAGCAGGAGAGTACAGATGGGCAGCCCAGCCCCATCGGCACAGGGTACGACAATGACAACCCTGATATGGAAGGACCGAAGTGTTTGGAGCCAGAGGCTTGGGTTTAAATGCTCCATCTGCCATGTGATGCTGGCGCAGTCTTGGCCAAACCACTTCTTCTCTCCGAGCCTCAGTCTCCTCTTTAGGGGAATGGGTACAAACACACCTATATCATAGGCTGGCTGCAAGGAAAGCCCCAACTATAGAGGTAGAGATAGCTTGGTCCAGGTCTTGGGACAGGTCAACAGAGAGAGAGGCTGCCCCAGCCTTCCCCCTTCAGGTCTCCTGCATCCCCCCCCTCCCCAAATGGCTCATTCTCTGCCCCTAATGTGCCAGCATAACCCCACTCAGGCTGCCCTGTCTCCCTTCTCAATGAGAGTTCCTATTCAACCTGCAAACCCCGGTCCAAGGGTCATCTTTACCAAACTCCAGACAGAGAGAGCCACTTTCTGCTCCTGTCCTCTTCCCTACAAGTGCCACCAGTCTGGCAGCTCCTCCAGCAGGTCTGTAGCTGATGCCCTGGTCCCCACCCAGGGCCAAGCACTGAGCTGGGCTCCCATGAATGGGGTAGGGGTGCTCCCTCCTGGCCTGGCACCCCGAAACCATTGAGATTTCACAGCAGGTGGACGGCCTCCTTCAGGGTCTCACCCATCCAAGCAGCCCCCCTCACAGCCCCAGGGCAGGACAGGGCGAGGCAGCAGCCAGGCCCTGGGAGTTCTGTGGCTTTTAGGTATCTCCTGGGCTCCTTCCATGTCTCCACATCACCTTCCTCGAGTTCCTCTCACCCCACGGTCGAATGGGATCAGAGAGATGGGAAGACTCTTGGAGCCCATGGGAAGGTGAGAAGACTGAGGCCCAGAGAAGGCAGGGGTATGTGGGAGATGGCAGAATGGGGTTCCTGCCTTCCAGCCTGAGGAGCTTCCTCCTGCCCCCTTCCCACCTGGCGACCTCGCTGAGCACAGCTATCCTCTCCCTGAGCCATGGAAAGGAGGCCAAAGCCTGGGGGTGGAGCCTCTCAGCCACACCTCCTTGTTGGGCCTCAGTTTCCTCTTTATGAAGTAGCCAGCAGGGAGGCTACTGTGAGCTCTATGAGCTTTTGCAGTGTACACATCAGAAAAGGGTCAGTCGGAAAGGGCACATGTGGCAGAGAAGACCCTTGTCCTCCCACCCCTCCCCCATGCCCCAGGCTGCTCTGACCAGACTATGGGTGAGGGGAGCAGGTAGGCAGGCCCAGGACAGCCGCACCCGAGAAGCAGAGAGAGGCAGCGGGAGCTGTTCCCAGCCCCTCATCCCTCCAGGCTCCTGCTCCAACGTGCATCCCCCAGATCCACAGGCTGGCAGAGAAGATAGCTGAGGACCGCAGAGCTCACAAGCCAAGTGGCATAGCGTCCCACCCACCACAGGCAGTGGCTGCCAGCGCTCCGGGCATAACTAATTGCACCCTGGGGCATGGCCACTGCAGGCACCCAGACCCACTCCGCAAGCACAGGGCAGCGGCCAAGTGGGGACGCAGCTGAGAAAGCCCCAGGCAACAGGGTTGGTCAGTGGCCGGGCCCAGAGCTGGACACTGTGTCTTAATTACTTCCAGTTTCCTGACCCCCAAGTATTGATTTAATGTTGCTGTTTACTCAGAGGGTTAGAACAGAGGCTGACAGCTCAGGGGCTCCCTGGCCTCTCTGGGTGTCACCCCCAAATTCCCAGCCTGAAAGTGGTCAGAGGAAGCAAAGGGCTCCCAGGATGGGCGTGAGGCCTCTTGGTGCGCCTGGACCTCAGGGTTGGCTCAGGGCTGGCCCTGCGCACAGTAGGTCCCAGGAGACGTTGGGGCTGAATAGTGTGAACTGCCCACAGGAAGCCCTGCCGGTGACCCACAGGAACTGCCTGCAAGGCTGCCAGCCTGGAGCCACAGGACCCCTCACCCAGACCCGGTGGGTTAAGGGTGGAGTCAACACCCAAAGCTAGCAGAGGTTTGGATGTTAGCTGGGACCCTATCTCCCATTCAGTCTGACCCCAGGCAGGGCCGGGAGCCCGTGGCGGGGCAGTGGGGGACTCCCCAAGTCGGAAGCCAGCCCCATGCTCTGTGATCTCAGCCCATGGGGCCTGCCACAGAACCACTCAAGATATGACAGCCTTCACAGTCTCCTCCAATGTCGCATCCACCCATGGCAAAGTAAAGGATGTGACATAAAAACGTCAAGGGATTCAGTCTGTATTTCAGTCAGCACAAGTCTGTGGCATTGTAGAGAAAAAGTAAACATACTGGGGAATTTCCTGCATAGGGCCCATCCCCTCATTCCTTATTCCAGGAGTCCCCACTCAGCACTGCTGTGGGCAGAGAGGGGGCCGACTGGGACCCAGGGACACTTGGAAGGAGAGGAGTGGGGCCAGGGGGGCAGGCATGGGACACGGCCTCCTCAGGAGGACAACTGGGCTGTGACCTTGGCCCTCAACCCCGCTGGCCCTACAATTACTGCACAGAAGCAACAAGTGGGTCCCACGGGGATAAACGTGGGCTTGGGGCAAGGAAAACCCCGACAAGGGATGCTATCTGAGGGGGGCAGGGGAGAGACGGGGGGATCACATTTCCAAATGGTGCCCGGGGCACGTATTAGATGCTCAAGGAATATTTCTCTGAGCCGGCACAGGGAGCAGGGGGCTCTGAAGTGGGTGGACATTGAGGCCCCAGAGTTCAAAAGTAGGGCGACCTGGGCCCTGGAGGTCCAGAGTTTGCAGGCTAAGCCCTGGGAGCTGGTGACCCCGGGCTGCAGCTGGGCCTGGAAGCACTTGGGCAGCAGGGGTGGGCGGGGGTGCTGTTTGTGAACAGAAGTAAAGTAGTTGGAGCCAGCTCGTTCAAAGTTAGCGTCCCTTTTTCCAGAGTGGTTGTTTAGAAGGGAAAAAACATTGTTCAAATCACAGCCGAGAAAACCTGCAATTGCCAAGAAACGGGGGTCGGCAGCCAAGAGAGATTGCGAAACTCGGCTCGGGGACACTGCGGGGCCAAGCACCGTGGAACCGCAGTCCAGCCTCCAGGACCCAGACCCGCACCCAGGCTTTGGGGTCCTTCTCCCAGGGCCAGAAAAGACACAACAAGGGTGGCTGTGGGACTTCACAGTGTACAAAGGGATCCCCCAGCCTGGGAGGCCCTGGAAGGGGCAAAGGGGGTCCTTGAATCAGGAGGTGGGACAGGGTGAGAGGAGGGGAGAGCCAAGCTGTGGGGGGCGGGGGCAGCTGTCCAACTCAGCATTGGATCCAGTGGTCCAGGGCTGTGGGCAGGGAGCCTAGAGGAACTCGGGGCGGGGGGGACACCCAGTTGGGAGCCACAGGGGGCAGAAGAGGCCGGTTCCTGCATTTCTGTGTTCAGGCTTCCTGAGAGGCAGTCCATGCCTTCCATTGCCCTCCACTCCCTGCATCCTGCCCACCGCCTGCCCACCACCCCTGCCAGGCCAAGTGAGTGGTCACCTCCCAGACCCAGCAATCCCAGCAGTCTCAGGCTGACTCGGCTGTGTCTGTGCTGTCTGCACTGGCTCTCCAGGGCCTGGCTGGGCTGGCGGGGTTAAACGTGGCCATCACCACTGTTTGCTGCCCCCTTACTGCGGGCGGGCCTGGGAGAGCCCAGGGGACAGCAAGGAGGGTAAAGCCTTTTTACCTCCCTTGACACTGTTTAACAGAACTTACCCGTGTATTCGATTGCACATTTTGGGGGTGATTGTTTGAGGGAAGTCTGTCCCCAGCCAAGGAGACAAGCTCTGGGTGGCAGGAGCTGTTTCACTCACCTGCATATCCCAGCACTGAGCCTGCCACAAAGCAACTCTATCAAGTGCACTTACAGACGAGGCTTGGAGAGGTGAAACTGTTCACCCAAAGTCACGGGTGGTGGGGGCTGAATAGGAACCCAGGCCCCTGAGCCCAGCACTCTGTACCAGGCAGCTGGGCTACTCCACACTTGTCCTGCAGGACGCCCACTCAGACAGCCAGCCAGAGAGCCCTCTCCTGCCCAGACCAGCCTCCCAGCCAGCAGGAAAGCCCACAGGGGCAGAGCAAAGAGCCAGCCTGGGCTCAAGCCTCTCGTGCTACGGCCCTGTGCTGTCTCTGCTTTGCTCTTGACCTTGGGCTCCCCTTCCATCACCACCAGCGGTTTCAGCTTGATGACATTTATGGGCCTTCCCTACAGCACACGTGCCCCACGTGACTGATTAATCGATCACTGGTCCATCTTCCCCAGCTGACTCATAGTGAGCAGCAGAATCCTCCTCCACACAGCACACAAAGCAACCAACTGGCCAAAACTAAGAAATAAAATAAAAGCCACTTGACCCTCCTTGGAGCCCTGGTGGAGC
This sequence comes from Elephas maximus indicus, assembly GCF_024166365.1. Taxonomy (NCBI): domain Eukaryota; kingdom Metazoa; phylum Chordata; class Mammalia; order Proboscidea; family Elephantidae; genus Elephas; species Elephas maximus. Next base: position 111,631,463 of record NC_064828.1, on the reverse strand, counting down.
AGTGGTTAAGAGCTCGGCTGCGAACCAAAAGTTCGGCCATTCAAATCCACGAGCTGCTCCTTGGAAACCCTACGGGGCAGTTCTACTCTGTCTTATAGGGTCACGACGAGTCGGAATCGATGGCGATGGATTTTTTTTTACCCTTCTTCGTCTGGGGAGAAGGTGGGCTGGGAGATGGCCCAAGGAGTCAGTCTCTGCTGTTATTGAGCAGCTGCCGCCTTTCTGAGGGAAGCCAGTGTGAATGGAACTCTCTGACGGTGCTGGTGGGAAAGCATCCAGCTGTCGATGAGTGTCCCCCACCACACTGAGGGCCCCTAGCTCCAGCTCCAGGACCCAGGCCCAGGCCAGGCCTCGGCAGGTTTGCGAGGAGTTGCAGAATGGCAGTCTCTTCAATGACTCCTCATGTCCGAGCTTGGCTCATGCCAACTCCTCCTTAAGTCTCAGCTCAGAAGTGGTGTTGCTGGGGTTGGTGTCACCCAGTGCAGTAACTCATGGTGTCACCCCTCCCCCCAGGGACTCCCTCCCGTACCAGTCCATACAGGATCCTTAGTGATGTTTTTGGTCCTAATGTTACTCGTTAATCGTAAGTCCTGTATAGCACTCCTTCTTTTCTTTTAATTACTACCTTGTTCTCAAAAAAGTTATTGATATAGGTTCACAATACCACAATATGGTACCTAAATGCCAGAAAATTTGACAAAACCAGCAACAAAACAACAGCACATGCTTGTAGAGTGTGCAGACGAACCCATGTGATTCAAAGCATCCTTGTAACTGGGTAACAATGAGCTCTGAGCGGATCCTATTAGAAGGTCCAAAAAGTAAATTAGCGTGGAGTTTTAGCCTTGGAGGTATGTTCATGGAGCCCTGGTAGCTGAGTGGTTAAAAGCTCAGGCTGCGAGCAATCAGATGTCAACCCAGACAGGAAAATCACAAAAATAATATTAAAAAAAAGCTCAAAACAGGGAAACAGCAATGTTATTATATAAAAGAAGATGACATTAAAACAATAAAGAGGGACTGAGAAATGTAGTCACAGATCTTCATTACAGAGAGGAAGACAAGGCAATACAAAGAAATAAAAGTTAGGTTTAAATTTAGAAAAATAGGGGTAAATATTAAGGTAAGCACAAAGGAGACAAACGATCCTACACATCAAAATAAAATACAAGAAAAAAATAAAGACTCGGCAGAAACAAAATCAACAACAACATATATGAGAAAAAGACAATGTATAAACTACTCAGCACAAAAAGCTCAGGCTGCTAACCTAAAGGTCAGCAGTTCGAATTCCCCAGCCACTCCTTGGAAACCCTATAGGGCAATTCTACTCTGTTCTGTAGGGTTGATGAGTTGGAATCGAGTCAATGGCACACAGCAACAGGTATACTGATACATGTAAGCTGGGCTTGTGGAAAAAAATTGTTTTAACTACGGGGAAATTTTTATTAAAAATAATAAATTTCTGCTGAAACACTGCACAAAAAATTTGTGGGCAGTTATGTTGGTGTCATCTCCTCTGACAATGTCACCCCGTATAGACCGCACCCCCCACACGCCCTCTAGAGATGCCACTGCAGCTCAGCTCTCATCTCCTCCCAGAAGTCCACCTCCAATTTTCCCTCCCATGTGAGTTAGGACCCCTGCGACAGCTCCATCATTCATTCGTTCACTCCTTGAGTCATCCAACAAACGCATTGGGCGTGTCTGTCTACAGAGCTGCAGTCTGCAACCCTGACTCCGAGCACAGAGCCCAGGACAGAGGACCCAGAATGCATGTTCAACAGGTGACCAAGGCACTGGTTCATCTAACAAGCATGTGTCATTCCCTTACATAGTCATCTATGAGCCTTCTGGTGGCTGGGGACATGAGGGCACAGCGCAGGCGCCATCCCTGCCCTCTCTCCCATTGTTGCGAGGAAGACAGACATCTAACAGACAAATGTGCATATCACAAAATGGCACTAGCTAAGAGGGTGTTTAAGAAGGGTTCCTGGGGGCCACTCTGAGGGCCCTGGGAAGATGTCCCTAAGAGGCGGCTGTGCGGGCAGAGCCCTGAGGGGTAGGCAAGGGAGGTGGTCAAGACGAGGGTGATCTGCTTGGCCACATTCTCTCATTAATCTTCCCAACCACATTTTGAAGGGATGGAACTGGGGGGCCAGAGAGCGGAAATGGCCAACCTGAGGGCCTCCAGCCAGAAAGAGGTGGCAGGCGCTGGGGACCAGCCCAATGTCCATCTCTGGCCAGATCACACGTTCCCTCTCAAGGGGACAGCACCTTGCCTCAAGCCAGGTGCTTCTGGGTCTGCCTCCTGATGACTGGGGGGCCAGAGACCACCTCAACAGGAGCTGGTGGCTCTGTGGGTGCCATTGCCCTGGGCTGCCTGGGCCTGCTGGCAGGGCTAACCTCAGTGGGGGTGACTTCAGCTCAGCAGGGGCGATGGACAGGGCACAGCCCCTTGGGCCATGCCTCCCACACAGGGGCACCAAAGTCCCACTGGGCCCTCTCCCCGTGCTTTGGGTTCATGCTTTGCTCCTGGCAGGCATGGCAATGAGCAGGTCTGACAGCTCCCCCCTCCACCCCCGCCCACTCCTCTGCCAAATTGTACTTAATTATAATGATAAATGATGGCAAGCGTCCACGACCACATTGCAGAACATGACAAACACTGCACATCGCCGAGCCAACAAGCTCCCCCCCACCCACGGGCTGGCAGGGGGTTATCTGAGGCCACAGCGCCCCATGGGGGGCCGGCCCAGGTGGGACTGAAGTGGCCAGCCCAGGATGGGCGCTGCTGGGTGGACCCCATGATCACCAGGGACCAGGACCAAGCCCTAGCCCGTCCCCCAGCATCCCTCAGAGTCACCTGCTCATTCTAGCAGAGCAGGCTTCTGAGCAGGAACAAAACAAGGCACTGCCTTAGGCAGGAGCTGATGAGAGGGCTCAGCATCACCTCTCTGGAGGGTGTCTGCAACTGCGGCTCCCCCCACCACTGAGGATTCTGAAACTGCTCAGGGGGAGGCCTTGCAACTGGAGGCCTGGCAGAGGGTTACACAGGGCAGCCGGGAGAGCCCCCTCAGGTGACCAAGGGCCGGGGTCCCATCTCCCCAACCCACTTGATGGCAGTCCAGGTTTGGGACAGTGAGGAAGTGCACTTAGAGGCACTGGCCTGTGTCCAGCATCTGAGAGTCAAGGAAGGTAGGGCTGTACCCTGCTCCATGACAGTGTGGCTGGACCACAAGACTGGGTCCCCACTGATGACCTTGTAATGAACAATGGGGACGAGCACTGCAGTACCTGAAAGCAACTCACAGGAATGGAGACCACCTAGATGTATCATGTCAGCAGGGATGTTGCAGAGCTGGCCTGGTCATCAAGGAGAGGAAGGGTGTCCCACACAGAGGGGCACAAGCTGAAGATCTCAGCGTCAGAGAAAGCCGTGGGAGTGGGGGGCCTGGCATGGAAGGGAGCAGGGCCAGACGGTTCGAGGCCTCTAGGCTGTAATAGAGCTCTGGGGAGGCCAGGTTGCCAGCCAAGTGGCAGACTGGCCACAGAGGCCCCAGTGTGGCAGGGACCCAGCACCTGGATGGTGGCGGAGGAGGTATGGAGAATGGCCAGCTCAGGAAGAATTCAGGAGGTGCAACCACTGTCAAGGGGACTCAGCAATGAAGGGATGTAGAGCCAGGGGAGAAAGAGGGCAAGTGAAAGCCCAAAGGTGCACAGTGGCTTCATTCCCTGAAGCGGGTGCAGCAGGAGAGAGATGGGGCCGGATGTCTGGGTAAGCTCCCTGTGTACCCCAGCAAAAGTGTCCATGGGCAGCTGGGTCCAGGAGCCACCTGGGCCAGCCCAGAGGTGTTGGCAGTCAGCAGCATGTAACAGCTATTGAAGCTTAGATGTGAGGGAGATGAAGGTACCCCAAGTGAAATGAGAGGGCACCATGCATGGCTTAGTGGCCCCTGTGCATGTTCAACCTCAGGGGGCACTCAGTAATGAGTGAACACCGGGTCAGGGCATCCCAGAGTTCATGACAGGGAAAAGGAAACCAGAGGACAGGGCCCCCACTGCCCAGAGAAGAGAGGGCTTTAGGACAACAGTGTGAGCGACAATGCTGAGTGCCCCTGAAAGGCCTGAGAAAGGGCTTCAGGTTGTGGGACATGAGGACCACACTGGAGTGTCCCATTGGATTACAGGGCAGGGGGGCTGTGTCATCAGAGAACTATTGGATCGTAGGACACAGAATCCCATCAGTCAGAGGACCTTTGGATTGTAAGACAGGTGCACCACATTGGATTGTCCCGTTGGATTGCAGGTCACGGGAGCCATATCTTAGAGGCCCATTGGACAGTAGGACTTGGTGGAAAAGAGGTGCCCATCCCCAGGGCCTGGACCCTGCAAGACCCAGACACGCCTCTCTGAGGCATACTCTCCCCAACGTGGCCCGTTCTGCTCATCTTAGGAGATGTAGGGGCAGGAGTCTATGGAAGCCGCTCTAGCTCTGCCCAGCCTGAGGAGAGGACAGAACCATGCGTGTCTGGGGACTGGGAAGCAGGAGCGTGTCTAGGGGCTGCATCTGTGAGGAGGTGTGGATGTGCAATCTGTGTGGGTAATTATGACCGCAGGGGTGACGGGCGCCCACAGGGAGGAGATGACTCGAGGCGTCTCCAGGCAGTGTGGGCGGGCGGGAGGGGAGTGATGGGGCCCTGTGGGCATGGGGGTGGGCTGTGAGGGGCTATCTGCAGGGGTGCTGAGGGGTTGTGGTGGATCCGGGGGTGTAGGGTGATGTGGGGTGCATTGGCAGGCACACGTGAGCCCATGTGTGGGAGGAGGGGAGGATGTGGGAGGCAGGAGCTAATTAGCTCGAGCCTGGTCTCCCTGCAGAGCCTGGACGAGAGCCCGTGTCTGGCAGCCGCATCTCCGCCTGCACCAGCCCCCACCTCATCTTTCTGTGGCTCCCCCGTCTGCCCCAGAACCCCCCAGCTGCCTACTGGGGACAGCCGGGCAGTCCCACCCAGGCCTTCCCAGTACCATCCATGGGGTCAGGGCAGGGGTGAGCACAGAAGGTGATCGGGGAGATGGAGAGAGGTTTCTGTTTTACTTTAAGGCTCCCCCTGCACCGGCTCCTACAGGGCCCAGAAGGACCTCCTGATCCAGTCCCTGAAGGTACATATAAGTGGTCCAAAGTCCAGGGGCAGGAAAGCACTAGCTCAAGTCATAGAGCAGGAAAGAACAGAATCGGCTCTCCAGCCCAGCCCTATCCTACCCACCTGGGACTTTAGCTCATATTCCTCTGGGGCACCTAAGATCCTCTGCTAGCCTGGGGCAGCTGGGCTAGCCTGGGGCAGCTGGGCTCCCTGCCTCAGGGTGACCCTCTCTCCTCTGCTCCTGCATTTCTGCAGCCCCTCCTTCCCATCAACCCCAAAGTCCAGGCCCACGTCTGAGCTCCCAGGCTTACCCAACTCATGCAAACAGGGCAAACAAGGGGTAAGAAAGGCAGGAAGAACTAATTCAGGCCAGCCAGGTGCCAGCTGAATGCCCAGCGAGCCTTGGGAAATGGAGGCTCCAGCCCCACAGGCTGCAGGCAGTAAGGGATGGGCTTGTGCCACCCAGTCCTGGTTTCCTGTTGTCCTGGAATGGGACCCATGGCCTCTGGTTAGACCCAGAGAGGTCATTCTGGGACCTGGGAAGGGCCATATGCTGTTTACATCCCTATACTTCTTTCCATTCCATTTTACTTGATTAGTATCAATTCAATAATTGTGCAATGCAAGAAGCTGAGACATCTGTCCATCCTTCTGTCCACGCATCCATCATCATACTTCCATCTGCCCATCTATCCCTGTATACCTCAGTCCATCTATTCATCGATACATCCAGGCAGCCAATAAATATCCATCGATTCATCCAACTGTGCCTGTTTATCCATCCAGCCAGCCATCCATTCATCCATTCTCCCATCAATCATGTATCCATACACCCTCCCATCCATCTATCCACCCATTCAAACATCCATCCACCCATCCAAACATCCATCCATCCATCCAACCAACCAACCAACCAACTGTCCATCCATCTATCCATCCATCCATATATCATTCTGGCTACTCATCAGTCCAGCTAGCCAGCCAACCATGATTCCATCCAGCCATTTGTCAATTCGCCCATGAATCTGCTGTCCACCATCCACCCACAATTCACTCGTCTATCAATCCAGCAGCCCGCCGATCCAGCCAGCCATCAATGCACCCCACCATCAGATGGATGCACCCATCCAAGCATCCTTAATTACCCTCCTACCCATCCACTTGTCTACTCACCCATCCACCCACCCACCCACTCACCCATATTAAAGTCAAACATTCTTGTCCCTTCATATGCCTGAGGAAGGTCCAACCCCACTTTCTTTCCCAGCCTCCTCATTTCTTGCTGCCTTTGAATATGTTCCTTTTCTCTACATCAGGGCTTGCTCTCCGGGTATGGAAGCTACTCCACCACTTCAGACAGAAGCTGAGAACAATGAGGGTCCCACAATCGCTTCCAATACAGGCATGGAGCCAGAACTCGACCCTGCCTCTGGCCCCAGCCACCCTGACCACTTCCGTGCACAAGACGCCAGCAATGACCAGGGAACTGCAGGCCCTCAAAGAACCTCCTGCCACTTTCTGCCATTCCCTGGTTCCCATGGTAATAATTATTATAACGCCAACAACAATAATCACCTCACATATACAGCACTTATTCAGGGCCAGGCCCTGTTCTAAACACTCTACAGATATTGACCCATTTAACCCTCACCCTTGAGGTCAATGGCACCACAGTACCCATTTTCCAGATGAGGTAAAGAGAGGTTAAGAGATAATCACAGAAGCTAATGGCAATTAAGCCCTGTCTGTGTGCTAGGCTGTACTGTGTGCTTTTTTACACACTTTATCTATTGGAACCTCATTAAAGTGGGAACCCTTATTGTTATCCCCATTTCAGCCACTAACTGAAAGGTTGGCAATTCAAGTCCACCCAGAAGCACCTTGGAAGAAAGGCCTGATGAGCCACTTCTGAAAAATCAGACACTGAAAACCCTAAGGAGCACAGTTCTACTTTACCACCCATGAGGGCCATCATGAGTCAGAGTTGATTTGACTGCAACCGGTTTTGGAACTTAGGCCTGATGACCCGTCCCAGGTCATAGAGCTAGAAAGTGGAAGTGCTAGGATTTGAATGCAGCTCTCTGGTCCCAAAGCCCATGCTCTCAGCTACCAAGGTTTCTGCTACCGCTGTTGCTGCTACAGCTGAGCTGTGCTGAGAATGGTGTGAGGGTGGGGGCTGCCATTGGCTCCCACAGCCCACCATTCCGCAGGGGACAGAGTGTGAATGTCAGATCCTGGACTGGGGGAGGGGCAGGGGCTAGGAGCCAGAGGGGAAGCAAGGAAGGAGGACCAACAGGGAGGGAGGGAAGTGGGCACAGCCGGGCATCTAGAAGGAGACCATCAGGAGGTGTGTGCGGACCGAGTCAGGCGAGGGGGCAGAGGCCTGAGAGAGGGTGGGGAGCCCTGGTGAGCTCCCCCCTGGATCTGATGGACTTTCAGCATCGATTCAATGAACAGATCTCAGACGGGGGAGGCACACAAGGTAGGAGCTGGTATTTTTGACAAGGCCCCAGGACTGGGAGCTGTGGGTGCCGGTCTCAGAACAAGCCCAACCTGGGGCATTCAACCAGCCTGGGCACCCTGGCCACATTCAGATGACACCCAGTGGACACCACTGACCACCATGGCCTGGCTTCCTTGGGGCTCTCTGCAAGTTTAACGATGAATTTCGTGCTCAGTGTTAGAGTGAGACGTGTCTGTTGTTTTGCTGTAGAACTTTTAGGAAATGAAGGAGACTGCGAAGATAGAAACAATGCTTCTTTGCTGGTGAAGTCTTAGTGGAGGGCTGAGAGGACGGCCGGCCTGAAACCTGCCCACTGGCCAGGTAAGGGGGTGCGGAGACCTAAGCAGAAAGGGTGGCCTTCAAGTACACCCTGTTTTCATTCACTTCTTGTTCCTTGCTTAACGTTTCTTAAGTTCCTACTATGTGCTGGGAAGTCCTTGGGTGGGCAGACAGTTTATGCACTCAGCTGCTAACCGGGAGGTTGTAGGTGGAGTCCACCCAGAAGGACCTGGGAAGAAAGGCCTGGAGATCTACTTCTGAAAAGGCCACAGTCATTGAAAACCCTGTGGAGCTCAGTACTTCTCTGACACACATGGGGCCATCATGAGTTGCTGTCAACTCTTGGGCAACTGGAAAAAGAAAGAAAAAAAGAAGACATGTGGCAGACCCCAGTGCACCAGGGGAATCCCCCAACTGAGAAAGGCAGAGACATGCACAGAGGCAGGACAGACAAAGGCCTTGTAGGAGGTTCGATAGTGGCCTCAGAGACATCAGGTACTAACTCCTGGAACCTCAAATATCACCTTTCATGGCAAAATCTTTGCAGGTGTGAAGAAGCCGAGGATCTTGAGATGAGGAGATGAGCCTGAACTCTCCAGGTGGGCTCTAGATGCAGTCGCCAGTGCCCTTATACAAGAGGGAGGCAAAGGGAGTTTTGGCACACAGAGAAGGAGACATGAAGATGGAAGCAGAGATTGGAGGGATGCGGCCACAAGCCAAGGAATGCCAGGGAATGCCGGTCCCACCAGACACTGGAAGATGCAAGGAATGGATTCATCCCTAGAGCCTCCAGATGGAGCACAGCCCTGCTGACACTGATTTCAGCCCAGTGACTCCGATTTGGACTTCTGGCCTTCAGAAATGTACAAGAATACATTGTTTTAAGCCACCGAGTTGGGTGATTTGTTCGTTTGCTCCGTCTTTGTCCTGGGGGCAATGGGGAGCCGTAGAAGGTTCTTGAGCAAGGAGGCATCAGGATCAGATTGTAGGTGAGAATGATGGATGTGGCAGTGGCTGGAAGGAGGAACCAGGGAGGAGGCTGTTGGTGAAATCCAGCCCCTGGCTGGGCCCCAGGGGATGGCTGTGGGGATGGAGAATCCATGTAGGAGGTAGAATGGGCAGGTCTAGAAACAACTTGGCTGTGCAGTGAGGAAGAGAGACAGTCGGGCGGCACACAGGGTTCTTGGGCAGGCACAGGGCAGACAGCAGGTCTCAAGGGTCCATGTCAGGGGTGGTGGCCTGGGGCAGCACGGCATTCACCATCTCTGGCCCTCGTCTGCCACAGGGCTCAGATGTGCTAACAGAGGGCAGGGCTGCCCTGATTGCCTACAGAGTGTGGCTGCCGGGAGCCTGGTCCACATGAGGGAGTGAAGCAGCCGCCCCCAGTCCCCCAAAGTGTGCAAGCCCTGGCCGGGATGCCTTTCAGCTCCCGCTGAATTCTAGCTCAAACTCAAGGCTCTTTGAGGACACTTCTTAACCACCAGCCTGGGGTGGGGTGTGAAAAACATTTTTTTCACAGAAGGAAACGGAAAGCCTCGCCTCACCTCCGCTGTAATAAGCTAATTTTCTCTTCTAAATGGGGCGTAATCAAATTCAGCCCCATAGCCTCATTTCCAGGCAACTTTATTCATTGTTATTTTTATTCCAAGAATTCCTTGGCATTTTCTGGGAGCCACTGAAGTGTTTAATAGCTGCCTGAGTAACAACGTGCCCTGTTTGGAGCAGAACCCAGGCACAAAGACTCATCACAAGAGGCTTGTCCTGGGAGGGGGGGGCCATGCGAGGTCAACCGGAAGTGGGCTGGGGCAGGAAGAGGGCTCTCTGTACAGGACTAGAGCCCCCTGGGGCCTCTGAACTGATTGCGAGGAATGGCCTGTGGCACTGAGGGTGTGGGGTCCTCAGACCAGGGCTTTGCTGCCTCCAAGCCTTCCACCCCTCCTTGACGATAGGCTCCAGGAAACTGGGGGCCTGGCTCTGTAGCTCTGTGCCCCCATTAAACCTGGATTCAGGCTCCTTTGGCTCTGTGAGGTTGTCCCAGCATACAGCAAGGAAGACCCACCTTTGTGACACCTCTGAACGAAGGCGATGGCCAAAGCACAGGATACCTTGCTCCCAGGGACACCTCACCAGCTGGGCAGGATCTGAGAGTCCCCCGTGTCCTCTGCATCCACCATGGGGACCCATGAGGTGGCAGCGGAGGTCAGGAAGGAATGGACAGGGGACAGGGCAGCTCCAGGGGACAGAGAGGAGGTGGCAAGCAGGGGATGCATGAGGCCTGGGCTGGGCTGGGGCATGGAGGACAGGGAGACATCTGTGACAGATGACGCAGAGGGGAATCTTCCAGTCTGAGGGGCCAGTGGGATGCAGACTCTTAGACGTGCAGAAGATGGCAGCCATGTTTGAGGCTGGGAGTGGGAGATCGGGGCCTGGACGCTGAATGGCATCGGTCCAAGGGGAAGAACACGATTTGATGGAAACTTGGGGTATCCTAGTGGGGCAGTCAGGATGCTGACCTTGGGGGAGAGCTGGGGAAGAGGATTAGGAATTCCTTCGGTGGGCCGTCCCCCCCGACCCCCCGGCCACTCTGAGCTTGGTGCCCCTGGCCGCAGTCGGGCCACGCCCCCCCACTTCCCGTGGCCCTGGAAAGGGCTGCCCCTGTCCCCGGGGCTATTTTTAGCTTTTCTAGGTCCCTTCGTCAACACAGCCTGTGGCCACCCCACCCGCCTGAACTTTGTAGGGTCTGCGGGCATTAAAGGAGGTCCTCCGGCGGGCATGGTTCTCATTCATGCTGCTTAAATCATTACATGGCTCTTTTGTGAGAGGAACTCGATGTTCAGGAAGTCTTTTGATGCCTTTCAAAAGGCTTTTTAATAAGTGTTTTTAATCCTTTTCTCTTAAAAACAGGAAGTCGTCCTTTGCCAACCGTAAACACCAGAATGTACAAGTTTAGTTTGCGACCCTGAAGCTGCATTGCAGGCTCCAGCGGCTATTAGACGACTATTAGACCTGCCCAGCCCTGAGTGCAGCCCACCTCAAGGAGGACACACCACACCAGCCCTTTCCCAGGGTTCCTGCCTCACAGAGTGGCCCCACCACTGATCAAACCAGAGACCCAGGACTCCCCCTCAGCAAGCCCCATTGCTCTCCTGCAGAGACCCTCTCTGGCTGCCCACTGCCCTGAAATGGTGCTGCAGACTCTTTACTTGACTCAGTGGAGGGCTCCCAGGACTGGATGGGCTCCCCTCTCTTCCCACCTCTCACTCTCAGCTCCAGCAACACCAAACTGCCTGTGGTTCTCTGAAAACTCCATACCTTCGCACATACTGTTCTCTCTGCTTTTCCACGCAGCAAACTCCTACTCATCCTTCAGTACCCCTTCTGCTATCAAGTCTTTCCTGGCTGCCGTGACTCCCTAGGTGCTCTTTCCCCGGGATCAAACGTGTGCCTGCTTCAAGCCTCCACAATGCCAAAGCCGCCTACACACACATTATTGCAAAGGTGTCATCACCCCTCCAGACAAAAAGTTCCTCAAAGACTGTGTCTTCTTACCTCTGCCCCAGGGCCTGGCACGAAGTGGGCCCTCAGCCAGCCCTCAGCCAGCAGAGCCTCCGGGCCATCGGACAGGCTGTCCCAAGGCTCGGAACTCAGGCTCTGACTCCAGCCAAGGACCTGGGCCTCCCTAGGAAGGGGGGGGGCTTGTACCTACTGGATCAGTGGGTGTGGCCCAGGCTTGGCCCTGCCCCTCTCTTCCCTTCAACATGTCTGGGGAGGTTGAGGCAACTGGCTCAGCTACTGAATCTCAGCAGGAAACAAGTTGACCCAAAAATTTGGCCTCAACGCCATCTATGCCCACGCAATCCCCAGGCACAGAGACCAGGAGCTCTTGGGAACCAGCTGTTTCCCCAGAGTGCAGATGCTGGAAGATGCTGGAACCGGAGACCAGCCAGGGCTGGCAAGGAGGTGCTGGCAGCCCCTCCAGCTCAGAGGAGGGAGGAACTCCAGCAAGAGCAGCCCCAGGGAGTGCACGCTGGCCCAGAGGTGTGCGAATCCACTCCACCTCAGAGAGACAGGGGGCACTGGAGCCCTGAAGACCCAAAAAGTGGTTCATTCATTCATTCCACAAGGATGAGCTGGGGCCTTCACCATGCGCTGAGCGTGTGGCTGGAACCAAAGGGGAGGGTCTGGAGGTGCACCGGAGACAGCCCTGCCCTCTGGGAGCCCCCAGCCGTGGGCAGACATACCCAGAAATCAGCGATCACTATGCAAGGCTATGAACACTTATCCCCAATGCCGAACACTGTGCCCAGTGGACAGTAGATGCTCAGGGAAGGTTTGTTGAATGACTAAGTGCTCTAGTAGAGCCCCTAGGGGCTGAGGGACCCCAGGGTACCTGGAAGAGGGGTGGGGAGGAGCCTCCCTGGAGGCAGAGACCTTGAGCATTCCCAGCAGGTAAGTCTGCCTAGGCCACAGCCAGGGAGGAGGTCAGGGGGCCAAGTGAAGAGATTGGGACTCCACCAGAGGGCTCAGAGAGCCTGGGTAGTAGACCAAGGAGTAGCAGGGTCAGGCCTGCCATGTGGGACATGTATTAGTACTGGGGTCTATATTATTGGGGTTGAATGGGTTTGATGTGGCCGTTGTTGTTAGGTGCCCTAGTGTCAGCTCCAACTCATAGCGATCTTATGTATAACAGAACAAAACATGGCCGGTCCTGTGCCAAAATATGCAGGCAGACCCAAAATAACAGCAGCTTAAACAAATGAAAATTGACCTGTTACTTAAAAGTTTGGGGTGCAGTAGGCGCTCCACCTTCTGTAGGAGGTGGGGGGCAGCTAGCTCCTCTCCCTGCTCTGACTTCCCCAGGGCGGGTCCCCCATGTCAGCACAAGGAGGGAACAGGGCAGGAGGACTTAGCCCTTCCCCTGAAGGGCACCCTGGAGTTGTCACTTCAGCACATTCCCAGGCCAGATGTAGTCATGGGGCTACACTTTGCTGCAAGGGCAGAAGGGGGGAGAGCATGTGCTGGGTGGAAACTTCACCTACTATGGAAGAAGAGGGGGGCAGCTGCTGGGACAGCCAGCAGGCTTCTGCAGGCACCAGGTAGGAAGCGGCCAGTGCCTCCACTCCGGTGACAGCCATGTGGTGGGGAGGTGGGGGCCTGGGGCAGAGGGACAAGGGCCTCCTAGGAGGCAGATCAGGAGCACCTGAGCTGGGGAGGAGTGTAGTGCTGGGGGCGGCGGCGGGGGGGGGGCTCCTAGAAGGTAAGGGCACCAGAGGAGGGGCAGGGCCCACGGATTTGGTCACCTGAATAGCTCCCTCGGGCATGGGTGTTGATTGGACCAGGAGAGTGGAAGAGGTGGGGTGAGGGTGGAGAGAGATGAGGCTCCTGTCTGAGGGCTCTGGAGGCTCAAGGAAGGGGCCTGAGAGGGAGAAGGGACACTTAGAGACAGGAAGGAAGGGACTGGGGGCAAGTGGAAGGTCTCAGGGCTTGGCCAGCCTCAGTGGAGACAGCCTGCAGAAGGAGGAAGGGAGGAGGGAGCCAGATGGGGCAGGCAAGGATGGAGTGGGAGCAAGGCCTGCAATGTGCAGACCCTCTTCCACACACCTGCAGTGTTGGGTGGAGGGGACAGGGCTTCCTTTTTCAGTAAAGCCCAATATGACACCCCCTCGGGAGACCCTCAGCCTGACTGAGAGCCAGGCAGGGCGCGGAGGCCCAGATGCAGGTTGTGGAGGAAGGAGGACTCTGGGCCCCGCCCTAGGCCTCTCAGCCAAGGGCCCCCAGGGGTCACCTGCTGGGAGGAGCGGCACACCTGCCTCTTCACTCAAACCGAAACTGTACAAAAGGCTTTATACCCATGATCTCATGACCTTCACAACAACCCAGCCCACAGAGGAGGAAAGTGAGGCTCCAACAGCAAAGGAGGAGGCCCTATAGCCCAGCTAGGCAGTGGGGAACCTCAGCCTGGGAGCAGCACGACAGACCACGTGCAAGGGGAAGCCCAGCAGATGCAGGCACACCCACCGTCACACAACCAGTCACCTGGCCCACCATCCCCAAGGGGCCTCTCCCTGTGCCATGTGGCCACCCCACACGATGAGGGCACCCAGGCCAGGAGGAGGGACCCAGGACCCCTAGATCTGAAGATCGGTAAGGGGCTCATCTGGGAACTGGTCTCCAGATGAGCCACCTTCTCCCTCCCTCTGCTCCCTTCCCTGCTGCCAGCAGCTCCCCAAGTCTTGGCCACCCGCCACCACTGCCCGTGCGTGCGGCAGTTCCTGGAAAGGCTGTGGTGGGAGCTGCTCCCCCAGCACAGTTGCAAGCAGCGTGCAGAGGTCGGTTGGCAGTCCTGGGCCCCAGGGATCACTCCCATTTCCAGGAAAATTGCACAACATTTGAAGAACAAATGGTCAATTCCTCATAATCCTTCCCCACTGTCCTGGAAAGAGGTGTGAGGAGGGGAGTGCTGGAGAAGGTGCCTCCTGGCCTCCAACCAAGCTATGCCCCACACAGCCCACAGCCAGGTAGCCTTGAAGGACCAGGATGTGGCAAGGGGGGAGGCAGCCGGTTCCTGGAGGGGTACACCTCCCAGGACAGGCAGCAGCAAGACAGTGAGGGTCTGGAGTTCTTTAGCAGTAGCCACCACCCCACAAGGCTCTGGGTGCCCTGAGTCACTGTGGGCTGCAGCCAGCCACAAAGGTCAGGAGCCAGGACAGCCACTTCAGTGGGCTCCATGGGGTGGCCCTCAATGATTCCATCCTAAAAGTCGAATGCTGTGTAACCCCTTGTCCTTGATTGTGGGAAGGACCCAGCTTCCCACTTACAAGAGGTGTTGGCATATCACTTCTGTGATTAAATTAGGCAAGACTGTGACTTCTGTCTACTGCCTTCTCAGTTTGCAGGCTTTGATGAAGCAAGCTGCCATGTGGGAGGGACTCACGTAGCAGGAACAAAGGGAGGCCTTCAGCCCTCAGCCCAACAGTCCGAGAGGAAAGATATCTGACAACAACCTCCTGTATGACCCAGGAGCTGATCCTCTCCCCACCAGCCTGGAGATGACCCCAGCCCCAGCTGACCCATTGGATGTAGCCCATGTTGTTGTTGCTTTTGTTGTTGTTAGGTGTCATCAAGTCAGTTCCGACTCATAGCAACCCTATGCACAACAGAACAAAACACTGCCCGATCCTGCGCCATCCTCACAATTGTTGCCACGCTTGAGTCCATTGTTGCAGCCACTGTGTCAATCCATCTTATTGAGGGTCTTCCTCTTTTTTGCTTACCCTCTATTTTACCAAGCATGATATCCTTCTCCAGGGACTGATCCCTCCCGATAACATGTCCAAAGTATGTGAGACATAGTCTCTCCATCCTTGCTTCTAAGGAGCATTCTGGTTGTTCTTCTTCCAAGACAGATTTGTTCATTCTTTTGGCCGTCCATGGTATATTCAATATTCTTCGCCAACACCACAATTCAAAGGTGTCAATTCTTCTTTGGTCTTCCTTATTCATTGTCCAGCTTTCGCATGCATATGAGGCTATTGAAAACACCATGGCTTGGGTCAGGCGCACCTTAGTTCTCAAGGTGAAATCTTTGCTTTTCAACCCTTTAAAGAGATTTTTTGCAGCAGATTTGCCCAATGCAATGCATAGTTTGATTTCTTGACTGCTGCTTCCATGGCTGTTGATCGTAGGTCCAAGTAAAATGAAATCCTTGAAAACTTCAACCTTTTCTCTGTTTATCATGATCTTGCTTATTGGTCCAGTTGTGAAGATTTTTGTTTTCTTTATGTTGAGGTATAATCCATACTGAGGGCTGTGGCCTTTGATCTTCATCAGCAAGTGCTTCAAGTCCTCTTCACTTTCAGCAAGCAAGGTTGTGTCATCTGCATGTCTCAGGCTGTTAACTAGTCTTCCTGCAATTCAGATGCCCCATTCTTCTTCATGTAGTCCAGCTTCTCAGATTATTTGCTCAGCATACAAACTAAATAGGTATGGTGAAAGGATACAACCCTGACACACACGTTTCCTGACTTTAAACCAATCAGTATCCCCTTTTTCTGTCAGAACAACTGCCTCTTGATGTATGTACAGGCTCCTCATGAGCACAATTAAGTGTTCTGGAATTCCCATTCTTCACAGTGTTATCCATAATTTGTTATGATCCACACAGTCCAATGTTTAGCATAGTCAAGAAAACCCAGGTAAACATCTTTCTGGCATTCTCTGCTTTCAGCCAGGATCCATCTGACCTCAGCAACGATATCCCTGGTTCCACATCCTCTTCTAAATCTGTCCTGAATTTCTGGCAGTTGCCTATCGATATACTGCTGCAGCCGCTTTTGAATGATCTTCAGAAAAATTTTGCTTGCATGTGATATTAATGATATTGTTTGGTAATTTCCAAATTCAGTTGGATCGTCTTTCTGGGAAATAAGCATAAGTATGGATCTCTTCCAGTCGATTGGCCAGGAAGCTGTCTTCCAAATTTCTTGGCATAGATGAGTGAGCACTTCCAGCGTTGCATCTGTTTGTTGAAACATCTCAATTGGTATTCTGTCAATCCCTGGACTCTTGCTGTTCACCAGTACCTTCAGTGCAGCTTGGACTTCTTCCTTCAGTACCATCAGTTCTTGACCATATGCCACTTTCTGAACTGGCTGAATGTCAACCAATTCTTTTTGGTACAGCGACTCTCTGTATTCCTTCCATTTTCGCAGCCCGTGAGACACTGCATTAGAGGATCCAGCTGGCCTGCACCTGATTCCTGACCCAGACACTGTGAGATCAGATAAGTTGTTACTTCAAGCCACTATGTTTGGGGGTCTTTTGTTACACAGGAATAGATAGGTAAGCCAGGTAGCATCAGGTAAAACACAGAATGGAACACTAGCTTTGCAACCTCCACACTGCTGCATGGCCACAGATGAGTTCCAGGTGAATCGCTGAGCTGTGTCCTCAGCTGTAAATGGAGGCAGAAGCGCCCATCTCCCCACAGGGAGCTGTGAATGTGGGCCAAGTCCTCAGCACAGCTTGAAGCTGGCACTTCCCCTACTCCTCCAGGAAGCCTCCCATGACTGCTGCTGGACCCCCCTTCCCTCTTGTGGCCCCTAGCAAAGGGGCCTGCATCTCCACCCCAGATATTTTTCTCTCTGCTCAGCCTTCAGTCCACCAGGTCCAGTTCTGATGCCCCCACGTCTCCCACCCTGGCTGGTGCAGCCTGCAGGTCCAACAGCTTGTGCCTGCCTGAGGCTGTGGGAGAAAAGGAAAAGCCTCCAACCCCCACTCCTGCCCCCGCATCCTGGGCTCCCCCACAAAGGATAACCCAGGACAGGCCGGGGCAGTGGAGACAGCCCCCACCCAGTCACCCCTCCTACCCCTGAGCCCCTCCTCTGGGCCCAGTCTGTGGGGCACAGGGACCCAGGGCTGAGGCAGGCCTGGTAGCTCCCTAGGTCTCCTCGGCAAGGGAAAGGCCCAGGGGTTCGGGCACACTGTTCTGCCTCCCCACCCCCAGGGGTACAGGCAGGCACCCCAGCTTGGACTGGCCTGGGGGCAGTGGGTCTTCCCAAAGGAGGGGGTGATGCAGCCTTTTCCAGATGAAGGAATCAACCCTGCAGAGGGGGGCAGGGGGTCTCCCAGCTGAGAGGAACTAGGTGGGACCAAAGGCCATGACTAGTGAGAGCTTCCTGGCTGGGGGCAGTGGAGGGCAGGTAGGATGGGGGTAAAAGGGGGGAGGCCAGAGAGGGCAGGCTGCAGACAGACCCAGGAGCACCCCAAAGCGACAGGCACCACAGAAGGGTGCTCCACAGCCTCAGAACGCAGGACAGACTGGCCAGGGCAGGTCTGGAGGCTGGGACTCCATGGAATGGGGTGTCACTTCCCAACAATCTCTTTGTGCCAGAAGTGCACCCCCAGGAGGCACTTGGCTGCTTGGCGGACCACTGACCCTCACACACTTAGGCACATCACGCCCCTCTCAGAGCCTCAGTTTCCCCAGGCAGGCAGTGTAGTTTCCCAAAGGGATGTCGCCGCATGATTTTAAAGGGTATCCGGAAGAATGTTTTTTTCTACCTCAGTAGTTACTTATTCATGCTCATACTCACTGAGAAAATATATAATTTAATAATTATTAGTTAACAAATAATTATTTTTGATTGATTATTAATAATTTAACAATTATTCAATTATAGTTAACTACAGGTAACCAGCCCCCACATGTCTGTCAGTTTGTCCTACTGTGGGGGCTTCCGTGTTGCTGTGATGCTGGAAGCTATGCCACCAGTATTCAGATACCGGTAGGGTCACCCATAGAGAACAGGTTTCAGCTGGCCTTCCAGACTAAGACAGACTAGGAACAAGGACCCGGCAGTCTACTTCTGAAAAGGATTAGCCAGTGAAAACCTTATGAATGTACCGCGGACTGCCAAAAGAACGAACAAATCTGTCTTGGAGGAAGTACAACTAGAATGCTCCTTAGAAGCAAGAATGGCGAGAAGTGTCTTACATACTTCAGACATGCTGTCAGGAGGGATCAGTCCCTGGAGAAGGACATCATGCTTGGCCAAGTACAGGGTCAGCGGAAAACCTTCAACGATGTGGATTGACACAGTGGCTGCAACAATGAGCTTAAGCATAACAATGATCGTAAGGATGGCTCAGGACCATGCAGTATTTCGTTCTGTAGTGCATAGGGTCGCTATGAGTCGGAACTGATTCGACGGCACCTAACAACAACACAAATAACCAGCCTATCAAACCCAGGATTTTTAGTTCATAAGCTGTTAAGTGTGAAGAGAGAGTTGATTTAAATAAGTTCATTAAGTAAATAATAGAGCTGATTATACAAGGACACGACATAAGTCACATTGTAGGAGTCGCTGACCCGTATTTCCGGACGAAGAAATAAGCTCCTCCCATATCTGAGCCACTGCTGCTTTAGGTCTTGGCATGGCAGTTAACCCTGGGCCCTCACTCATTCAAGCAGCCATGCGGCTGTCTAAGGGAGGGTGTTCAAGGCAGAGGGAACGTGCAGAGGGCCTGCGGCAGGAACAAGTTCAGTTCTCACCTCAGGACCTCAGGGCCTTTGCACTTGCCGCAGCCCTGGCTGAAGTACTGTGACTAGGACACCTCAGAGCGCAGCACTGCAGATGAGCAGGGCTGGGCAGAGGGTCCAGAGCCCACCATCCTGGCCTGCCCCTGCGTGTGGTGGTCCATCAAAGCAGTTGTTCCATCCTGGGAAACTGCGTTCCCAGTCTGGGAACCTCCCCCGCCCGGGCAAAGTCAGTATTATCTATGGGTCCTTAGCACTCACCTGGCAGAACAGATGGGTCATGGATGTTGCTGAACAAATGAAGGAGGGGCTCTGGGAACCTGGGACCCTGCATTCAGGCACCCACTGGGCAGAGGGGCAGCCCTGTCTGAGGGCACCAGAGGGTAAAGCCAGGCACGGCCCTCCTGGAGAGGGTGCTAGGGCAGAGCAGCCCGGGGGGCAGGGAAGGAGGAAGTAAGGGGGAACGGGGAGGGGCTGGGGCAAAGGAGCTGCCTGCATCACCCCAGTGAGAGGAGCTGCCAGCCCCTGCTGGGGCCCCACCTGATCGCACCATCTGGGCCCCTCCTCAGCTGCCAGGGCCTCTGCCACCAGGGAGCCAGCTTAGGGCAAACTCCACAGCTGTGAGTGAACAGAACAATCCTCCCAATCAGCTGGCACCTGGGCCCCAGCTCCCCTCAGGGAACCCCACTGCCCCACCCAGCAGGGCCTGGCCACACCTCGCTGCAAGACGCCGCTGGGCCTCCCTTCACCAATGGATTCGAGTCCAGACCGAGGGATGGGGCCTCCAGGGCCTTCTCAGGCTGCTGCACCAGGCCCCATACTCCCACCTTCCGGCCCTGGAGGTGCGTGAGGCCGGGCCTGCTCCCAGGAGCTCCCAGAATTGGGGATGGAGTCCAAGCTTTAAACCACACAGCCGTGCAGGTGCCAGGGGACAGTGGAGTGCAGATGAGTGACCCCTCCTTGAAGGGGCCTTGAAGGAGGAGCCATTAGTTTTCCTGGAAAAGGGGGGAAGGGCCAGCATGGAGGACAAAGGAGACTGTGAGGTGTGTCATGTGATGGGGACAGGTGGGCCCCACACGGGGGTCCGGGTCCCAGGTAGAGGGTGGGGAAAACTGCCTGGACACGTAGCAGCAGCAGCGCCACAGCCTGGCCGGGCCCTCTTTCAGCCTGGGCCTCTTGGCCCTGCAGCGCATGTGCCCACCTAGCCTGACACACCTGTCCCGGCCCCCAGTCAGAGGGCGCCACTGATTGGCTAAGCTCTGCCCCCATGCCCTCTTAGACTGAGTTCCATGGACCCGCCCCCCTGGGCAGAGAGCCAGGCTATGGCTCTCCAGCCCTTGGGTCAGGCGCCTGCTCTCATCCAATCATAAGCCTCCCCGAGCTCCTGGCTTAGCCAGGGACCCCAGGCGGGCGCAGGGTGGTGGGGACCTGGGTGCGAGGTGAGCGGGGGCGTTCTCGACTGCTAAGCTGGACCAGTGCTAATTGACTTAGGTTTTTAAAATATACCCAGAGTGAAACGTCACACAGCAGTTAGTGCAGCGTTTAGGGAGGCCGTTCAGGCACCTTTCAACTCCTCTGCTGGGTCCCAGAGCTTTCCTAGATCTTAGACGGCATAACCCGCATCCGTCCCTGTGACCCTTCCTCGTCAGTCCATTCCCCTCTTTCCCATCCCACCCGACACTTCTCGGTTGAGTCCCTTCTTGCCAGCTGCGTTCAGTTTTTTCATTCAGCTCAATGAGAATTTATTTGCTGAACTCCTGCCATGGGCCAGGTACTTCTGAGGGGCTGGGGAGAAGCCCCCGTGGAGAACTGTCTACGGCAGTCATGTCCTGGACCCCTCCTCCCTCGGCCCCAAGGGCTGCAGCAGCCTCCCCCACTGGTCTCCCAGCCTCCAGCCTGGCCAGGGGGTGTTGCTCAAACCCACATCTGACCATAGCCTTCCTCTGTTTAACAACTCCCACAGTGGTCCATCTCCTGAGATGAAGGCCAGACCCCTGTAATGGTGGAATAATGTCCACCCCCCCGCCAAAGATGACCACACCCTAACATCCGGAACCTGTGAATGTGTTGCCTAACATGGCTGTAGGGGCTTTGCAGGTGTGACTGAGTTAAGAATCTTGAAATGGAGAGATCATCCAAGGGTGCCCAGTGAGCCAGATAGAGACAGACAGACAGCTGCCATCAAATCAACTCCAACTCACAGCGACCCCACGTACCACAGAACAAGAGGTCACCCAGACCTGTGTCACCCTCATAATCCCCAGCACGTTTGAGTCCATCTTTGCCATTCTTGTGCTAATCCATCTCACCGATGGTCTCCCGCACCCTTTTTGGCCCTCTATTTTACCAAACATGACGTCCTCCTCCAGCGACTGATCCCTCCTGATGACACGTCCAAAGCAAGCAAGTCAGACAATGTTCTGCTGTGATCCATAAGGTTTTCATTGGCTACTTTTCAGAAGTAGATCTCCAGGCCTTTCTTCCTGATCTATCTTAGTCTAGGAGCTCTGCTGAAACCTGTCCACCATGGGGGACCCTGCTAGTATTGAAATACCAGTGGCACAGCTTCCAGCATCATAGCAACAAGCAAGCCACCACAGGAGGACACACGGACAGATGGGTGGTGAACGAACCAGAGGGTCCTTTAAATGTGGAAATGGGAGGCAGAAGAGTGGGTGTCAGAGTAATGTGCTGTGAGGAAGACTCCACATGCACCGAAGAAAAGCACAAGCCAAGGAATGCCGGCAGCCTCTAGAAGCTAAAATAAGGCAAGGAAATAAATCCTGCCTTATAGCCTCAGGAAGAAACGCAGCCCATTTTGGACTTCTCACCTCCAGAACTAAGTTTGTGGCTGTTCAGTAGAACAGCCATAGGGAACTCAGACAGCCCCTTACCGGGGCCCCCAAGTTCCTTCCTGATCCGGCCCTGTTGACCCTCCCAGCCTTAGGGGGGCCTCTCCCCTCCCCCTCCATCCTGAGCTTGCCTGCCCCCTTTGCTAGCTAGCCATGTCCCCTCTGCCTGTTATAACCCTCCTTCCAAGGTTCTGGATGGAAACTCTTGCGCTGCACAGCCCTCCTCCCAGTGTTCTCCATGAAGCCTTCTAGATCCTTCAGGATTCTATAGCTGCAAGTTCTGACTACCCTGAGCCAATGAGAAATTTACTGGAAGATAAAGAAGTAGCCTAGGTAGGCCAGGGGGTTCTAGAAACTCTGAAACCTCAGAAATAAAAGGGCAGTTCCCACCCACCTGGTTCTCAATAACCCCTGCTATTGCTGGTACAGCTTCAAGACTACTTCCTCCAGGCAGTCCTCCCTAACTGCTTGGTTGAGGTTAAAGGGCTTTGGGCAGAGGGAAAGAGGGCAGAAGAATCCAAAGGGGACGGGCCTTATCCAAAGGGGTCAAATCAGGACTGTTTATGAGGCAGCTGGGGCTCAAGGGGTACGTGGGCAACCTGGAGGCTTTCTTTGGGGGCCGCAATTCTACAATATTAAAAACAACTTCTGGAAAGGAAATTCCCCTTTCCCCTCTGCAGCCATTTCCAGAGATTCTGAGATCATTAATTTAAGTGCAAGAAAAGTCCTGGTGGAAAAATATTCATTGTTACAGCTGAACGTTTTCATTTGGGCTCATTAAATCTACCAGCCCTCCCAGGGAAAGGAGAGAGAGGGAGCGAGGACAGGAGGAGAGGAGAAAGAGGCTGCCCCTTAGAGTAGGAAGGAGGAGGGGGAGATGTTACAGCCCGAAAAGTCAGGCACAGAGGAACCAGCATGTACTGGGGGCCTGGTCGCCAAGCCCTTGGTGTGTGCCATCTCATCAGAGCCTCACTCTGCAGAAGAGGCATCTGAGCCTCTGACACATGGTACAACCTGCCCAAAACCAAAAAAAACAAACCTGTTGCTGTTGAGTTGATTCCAACTCATAGTGACCCTATAGGACTGAGAAGAACTGCCCCATAGGGTTCCCAAGGCTGTAATCTTTGTGGGAGTAGGCTGCCATGTCTTTCTGCCAAAGAGCAGCTGGTGGGTTCGAACTGCCAACCTTTCAGATAGCAAACCAGGGCTTAACCACTGCATCACCAGGGCTCCTTTGTAACCTTCCCAGGGTCCCACAGTTAAGACATAGCAGAACCAGACTCAACCCCAAGTTAGCCTGGCTCCAAAGGAAATGCCTGTTCCAGAACCCTGCAGAACAACATTCTGGGAAAAGCTCTCTCCAAGCCATGGCTTGCTGACCTCTGGCTGTTAGTCATTTAGTCATTCAGCAAGCAGTTGACCAGCTTCTATGTCTGCATATGCATTAATTAGGATACATTCCGGCTGCTATAACAAATGCCAAAATAACAGTGGCTTACACAAGATTGCTGTCATTATTGTTAGGTGCTATTGAGTTGGTTCCAACTCACAGCAACTCTACATGCAACACAATGAAACACTGCCCGGTCCTGCACCATCCTCACAATCATTGCTACATTTGAGCCCGTTGTTGTAGCCACTGTGTCAGTCCATCTCCATGAAGGTCTTCCTCTTTTTCACTGACCCTCCACTTTACCAAGCATGATGTCCTTCTCCAGGGACTGATTCCTCCTGATAAAATATCCAAAATACACAAGATGAAGCCTCTCCATTCTCATTTATAAGGAGCATTCTGGCTGTACTTCTTCCAAGACAGATTTGTTCGTTCTTCTGGTTGTTCAAGATAGAAAAGATTTATTTATTTATTTATTGCTTGCTTGCTTGTTGTTGTTGCCCTGTCTCACATAACAGTCCAGGCTAATGAGGCAGCAACTCACGCTCCCTCTACTATGTTGTTCTGTGATCCTCAACATTCAACATCTATACCATAGACAACATGGCTGCCCCAGCACCTGCCATCATGCTTGCCATCCACCAGTGGCAAAAGGAAGAAGAGGGAGGGAAAACCTTTTTCTTCTCTCTAAGGGCAGGACCCAGAAGTTTCACAGGTCACATCTTGCTTGTCATTGGCAAGGATTTGGTCAAATGGCTACATATAGCTGCCAGGGAAGTTGAATCTTTAGATGGGTAGCATGTGCCCATCTTGATCAGGTTACTTTCACTATAGGAAGGACAGTGGATTTTGAGCACAGCTGACAATTGCTACCACAAGGACACAGTCTCTACCCCTCTCCTAGGACCGTGGGAAGCCAAGGTCATGAGTAAAATCTACCTGCATGCTGGGAGGGGGTGATCTAATGAGGAATCTGAGGAGGCTCCCTGGGGATGCAACAACTGGGTGAGCCTTGAAGGACCACTGGGATTGGGAAGATGAAGCAGAAAGAAGTTCCTGAAGGAGACAATGGTGGAAGTAGTTGACTGAGCATTGTGGAGACTTGTGAAGTGCATGGACTTGGTGCAGAGACCTGGATTCAAGTCCTGTCACTAAGTTAGTGCAGCAATGCACTTAGCCTCTCTGAGCCTTGGTTTGCTCTCCCACTCAATGGGCTGACGGCCCTGTTAAAAGGGTCCAGTAATAGGTAGAGGGGCTGCTGGGATGTTTCCACAGCAGGAGTGTTGGGTAAATATTGGGCAGGGGTGGAAGATGGAGCTGAAAATGGAAACAGAGGCCCAACCTGGAGTCCTCTGAAGTTGTTCAGATGATATGGGTAATTCTATGGCCAGGCAGTGCCCTGTGCAGAGAGGAGCTTTTAAAAGATGAATCTCGACAAATGGAAAGGAGAAGGTAAGGTCAAAGGTGTGGAAACCCAAGGAGAGGCAGCTATAAAGTCCCCAGAGAGAGACAACAAGGTGTGGACTGGGTCAAAGCCACCAACCTTTCAATTCCAACCAGGCAGTTAGGGAGGGCTGCCTGGAGGAGGGAGTCCTGAAGTTATGCCAGCAAAAGCAGGGACCATTTAGAGCAAGGTGGATGGGGTAGCAGGGAAGAGCTTGCCCTAGGGAGGACTAGCAGGGGATGGGGAAAAGCCTAAACCAGGCCACGCTCAGGGCAAACACGCAGCTCATCCCTCTTGAGCTTCCCCGGGGATCGGGCGCTGTCCCTGGTGCTAAACCGCAACCCAGCTTATCCTCGCAGTGACCTCACAAGGTGAAGATCCTCGTCCCCAATTTGCAGAAGAAACTGGAGCTCAGAGAGGATTGGTCACTTCACTGAAGCCACACAGCAAAGATCTCAGCCCAGCAGTAGGACCCAGGGTGCCCACCACTGTGTGATCCCTCCAGGCGTTTGGGGTATCTTTCAGAAAAACTGAGGCTGTCATCCCGACCCTTGAGAGTTACCCATTGAACAGAAGTGCAAACTGAGGCTCAGAGAGGGAAGTCGCTTGCCTGGGTCCCACAGCCAGCCGGTAGCCGGTGGCAGAGCAGAATTTGAGCCCGGGTCTCCCTGATTTCCATCCCAGCTCCCGCCGGCAATGGCGGAGCCTCCCGCCCCTCCCCCTCCCTGAGCCCCTGCTGTTTCGCTGGCTGTCCTCAGAGAAGAGAACGTGCTCAGAGTCTCTGTCTCCCTGGGAGAAATCCATTTTCAGAATCTGGAGGTGTTGAAATGTGTTCTTTTTTCCTCTCCAAAGAGGCCTTCTTGAGGACAGGGCTGCCCAAGAATCCCCCCTAGGCCACCTCCGGCCAGGTCCCTAGCAGGGGCTGCCATCAAGCATGGCACCCAGCACAGGGTCTGGGGAAGTGGTAACATCCCAGAACAATGCTAGCTGCCCCCTCAGTCCCCCGACCACCAGCCTCCAACCTCAAAGGGCCCCGTGTGCAGCCCCACGCTGCTGCTGGCAGCCACGTGGGCATTTATGGCTCCCAGGAGCAGGTGGCCATTGAGCCCCAGCAAGGTACCCCCGGCTGACTCCACGCTGGCTCCACCAGACTGTCCCCTCCAGTAACAGCTGGGACCCTGGGCAGATGGTCTTGCTCACAGGCCTCCATGTGAGCATCTTCTAACCCCCTAGGGGAGCAAGGTCCTGGGGAGCAGTGGAGGGTGGGCAGGGGGATGGTGCTTGTGAGTGAGCAAGGGAGAGGGAGGGGGCAAGGAGGGGAGAAAAGGGAGGAAGGGGGGGAAGGAGGTGGGGGAAGTAAAGCGAAAGAGGGAAGGGGGTGGTGGTGGGGGTGAGGGAGGAAAGGGAAGGGGGGTAGGGGTAAGGAAAAGAGAGAAGATGAGAGAAAGGGGGGATGGAGGGACAAGGAAGGAGGGGACTGGGAGGGAGGGGCAGAGGTAGGATGGGGGGAGGGATAGATGTGGAGAGAGAGAAGGACAGGAAGGAAAAAGAAGGGACAGGAAGAGAGAGGGAGGGTGGGGGAGGGGAGGGAGAGGAGAGGAAGAAGAGAGGGAGGGGAGGATGCAAGTAGGGGCCTGGCCACCCTGCAGATCCACCTGCTCTTCTTTCTGGCGCATCACGTTGCACCCACCCAGCCCTCCCCCCCCCCCGCCCCCCGCCACCCACACTAGTCTCTCAGCCCACACCATCTGCCTTTCCTGACCACAGCTTCATGTGGCTGGATCCACCCTCACGGGGCTCCATCCATTCTTTCCGGGTTTCTGCTGTGAGACCTCCACCTGTCGACAGCCCACCCCCACGTGAGGGCTCCTGGGGGGCCTGGGGTCTCAGGATGCAGTTCCCAGACCTCCTAGAGCCTGTGCCCAGCATCGGGAATGCCTCCCTTCCCTCGCGCTCAAGGCTGCAAGGTGAGCCTATCTGAGCCATCAGTACCCCAGCCCTCCAAAGAGGAGTTCCCAGCTCTGTTGTAAACATTCAGAGACAGGAAGCAGGTAGCTCAAAGAAGCCAGAGTTCCCTGCACAGCTGGTGGAGATGGGGCTCCAGAGACATGTCCCCCCAAGAGGCCCACCTGCCTGGAGGTGGCACTGTGGATGTTGGGGGCAATACCCTTCCTGCCTCACGGTCACTGTTGCTGGGGGAATACCTGCCTCCCAGAACACTTTTATAGACCTTCAGGGTCTCTGTAAAATCGTAACATCCTATGCTCCTTAAGAACCTCCCACGCTCCTGAGATAACCTTTAAACCTTAACCCCTAAACCAAAAATATCCCCTGTAGTCTTCTCTAAACCAAACAACAATTTAGCTTAACTATTTTTTTTTTTTTTAGTACAAACTATCTCCTTGAGCATTATGCTCTTTTAAGATCTATGTATATGGGATCACACTGACAACAGATAGGACCCTAAGGGGGGAGTGAGCCTATGTTAATGCGGGAGGAACAATTCTGAAAAAGAGGGTGAGACTGGTTGCACAACTCAAAGAATATAATCAGTGTCACTGATGTACATGTAGAAATTGTTGAATTGGTGTATGTTCTGCTGTGTGTATTCTCAACAATAACAAAAAATAAAATAAATTTGAAAAAAAAAGAAACCTTCCCACGCTTCCTGCCTCCCACCAGGTCTCTTTGAGAAAGTCTCGAGCCATGCAGAGATGCTGGATTTTCTCTTGAAGGCAGCAGAAACCACTGGAGGGCCTGATGGGGCAGAGTGGGGGTAGTGATTTGGGTGTAAGGGGCCAGTGAGGCTATGCCTGAGGTCTGGGCCTGAGCCTATGAGCATAGCATCTTACCCAGGCTACGCTGCAGGACCACGGGAGGATGTCAGGATCAGGGGCGCTTCTTGGGAGCCTCACTTGCAGGTGGGTGTGGGGCCATCCTGCCCATCTAGGACAAGGCCTGGATGGGGGTCACTGTATCTTCACCCCCAAACAAGTCACTGCTCTACAGTTCACCAAACTACCCATAGGAAGCCAGGTCCCTGCAGCCTGGGGTTTCTTACTCAGCCACCAGCATGGTCACCTTGCCCTGCTGGCCACAGGGTATGAAATAAGGACCATCTTTGCAAGTGTGGCAACAACAAGTCTGAGGTGATGGCCACCAGTCAGTTCCGCGATATGTGCCCTCAGCGGCTGTCTGGGTATCCCAGCTGGTATTCCAGCCCTCTCCTCAGCGTCAGGGGAGTGTGTCCCCCCCCAGACCCTGAGCCCCTACAGGACAGGAACTGGTCTGGGTCTTCAGAACACCCAAAGCATGGTGTGTGGTGAATGAATGAAGGAATGTGTCATTTAGCATCACCTCTCGTGGATTTCCAGCATTGCCCCTCCCCCAGCACCTCTATCCACAGTGGTCCACGACCCTTGCTCACAGGGTGAAAACATGAAGACACACTCAGCTCAGCCTGGCACATAGTAGGGACTCAACACAGGTCTAGAGCACCCCCATCCCCACCTGCCCACCAGGCAGAGCCTCCACGAAGCCAAGACTCTGCTCACAGAAAAAAATAACTCGCCACCGCTCTGGGTAACTGCTGGTTTCTGTGGCTGAACCATGGAACCATGACAGGTAGACCCCGCCCCCCCTACCCCAGGAACCACCCCAGGCAGGGAAGGGCCTCAAGGCTAGCAGGCCTGGTCCATAGGAGTCTCCCAGCCCCTCACCCTTCCCCCCAAGGAATTACCCAGCATGCCAGCTCACAGTGCAAACCTGTGAGGTCCTCAGAATTGCAGACTGGGAATCACACCCAACGCCTCCAACCCCTGCACTCTTTCACCTCCCACCCCACCCAGGGGAGATTCTGCAGCAGCTCCTCTCGGGAAAGGGAGTGGTTGTCAGAGGCAAGGACCAGGCCTGCCCCCCACACACTGACTCCCTTCTCATTCCATCTCTCTCTGACTGTTTCTCTCCTGTTCTCTCTCCATCTCTCTCTGACTGTTTCTCTCCTGTTCTCTCTCCATCTCTCTCTGTCTCTCTTCTGTTCTTTCTCTCCATCTGTCCGCCATGTCTCTCCCTCCATCTCTCTCTCCATCTCTCCTCTCCCCCCTCCATCTCTCTCTCTTTCTTTCTCTCCCCTGCTCTCTGTCTCTCTCTGAGCATCCCCGAGCACAGAGCACGACTGGAAGGACTTGTCAAATCATTATCCCCGTCCTCACTGCAGAGATGAGGCAGCAAGGCCCAGAGTTGAGGGAATGTGCCAGGCCCACCAGCCAGGCAGCAGTGAACAGGAAGCTGGGCCTAGTGCCCCTGTGAACTCAGTCCATTGCCATCCTGTGACACTCCAACCATGTGACACGTGGGCCCTCAGGATGGGCCATCAACTCTTTCCCTGTCCCCAAAGCGCCTTCCACACCCATCCTCAGGTGCAGCTGTGGCCACTGAGGACCAAGGCTAGGGCACCTGGTCTAGGTCAGCTAAACCCCACAGCACGTCAAAGGTTGATGTGCCCTCATGCAGAAAGGCCTGTCCATCGCCGAGCAGCTCAGCAGGTGGGCCTCTGTGCCCTTGCATGGATGAGGGCCTGGCAGTGCCATTCTTGGAGAAGTGCTGGCACTAACAACTGCCAGGGAGCTCTGAGTGCTGGGCTTGCCAATGTCAAAGGATTTGAGCTTGTCACTTGTGGAGACCGTCATGGCTGCCGGCCCAGCAGCAGCAGCCTTTGGCCATGTTGTGTGGGGTTTGGCCTGCTCCTCCACCAGGTGCTGTGGCCTTACCCCTCTGGCTTGTCTCAGCCATCTTCCCTCAACACCAGTAAATTCCAAAACCAAGGCAAATCACACCCGTTGCCCTTGAGTCAATTCCAACTCATAATGACCCTATCGGACACGGTAGAACTGCCGCATAAGGTTTCTAAGGAGTAACTGGTGGATTCGAACTGCTGACCTTTTGGTTAGCAGCTGTAGCACTTAACCACTTCACCACCAGGGCCCTGAAAGTAAACAAGGCCTCTATAATTCCCACAATACTGATACTCCTATCTCTGTCCTCACAAGTCTCTCATAGACTAGCCTGGGACATCTCCACCCAAGGCCTGCAGACCCCCAAACTCAGCTTGTCCCTGAAGAACTCTGCAACCTCCCCCATGACACTACCCTTCTCCCCCACAAACTTTCATTCTGTCATCAAGTTGGCGCCTTCTGGAGGACAACACACAATACAGGGGAAGTCAGCACAACTAGACTAAACCAAAAGCTAAGAAGTTTCCCAAATGGAACCAAACACTTTGAGTGACAGAGTAGCAGGAGTGGGGATCTGGGGACCATGCTTTCAGGGGACATCTAAGTCAATTGGCATAACAAAGTTTATTAAGAAAAGTTTCTCCATGCCACTTTGGTGAGTGGCGTCTGGGGTCTTAAAAGCTAGCAAGTGGCCATCTAAGATGCATTGATTGGTCCAAACCCACCTGGAGCAAAGGAGAATGAAGAACACTAAAGACACAAGGAAAATATGAGCCAAAGAGACAGAAAAGGCCACATAAACCAGAGACTCTAATCAGCCTGAGACAGGAAGAGCTAAATGGTGCCTGGCTACTACCAATGACTGCCTGACAGGGAACACAACAGAGAGCCTCTGATGGAGCAGGAGAAAAGTGGGGTGCAGAGCTCAAATTCTAGTAAAAAGACCAGACTTAATGGTCTGACTGAGACTGGAGGGACCCCAGAGGACATGGCCCCCAGACTCTCTGTTACCCCAAAACTGAAACTGTTCCCAAAGCCACTCTTCAGACAAAGATTAGACTGGACTATGAGATAGAACATGATACTGGTGAGGGGTGAGCTTCTTAGCTCAAGTAGACACATGAGACTATGTGGGCAGCTCCTGTCTGGAGGCGAGATGGGAAGGCAGAGGGGGACAGAAGCTGGTTGAACGGACATGGAAGATACAGGGTGGAGAGGAGAAATATGCTGTCACATTACAGGGAGAGCAACTAGGGTCACATAACCATGTGTGTATAAGTTCTCGTATGAGAATCTGACATGAATTGTAAACTTTCACTTAAAGCACAATAAAAATTAAAAAAAAAAAAAAAAGTTGGCCCCTTCTGCCACTAGAACACCCTGATTATGTTGTTGTGGTTGTTCTGTCAGCTGCTGCCCAGTCAGCTCATGGTGACCCTGCGCACAACAGAACAAAACTCTGCCTGGTCCTGTGCCATCCCCGTAATCCGCTGGGGAACAGATCGTTGTTTTCTGTAGAGTTTTTGCTGGCTGATTTTCAGAAATAGACCGCCAGGCCTTTCTTCCTAGCATGGGGAGGCGCCTGGGGCCCAAGAGGCTTCATGGAGATGAGCTTCTGGATGGCAAACCCGTCTGAGTCTGGAAGCCTGGGTAAGACCAGTTCAGTGTCATAGCAACACACCAGCCCCTACTGACAGACAGGTGGTGGCTGTACTGAGGTACACTGGCGGGGAATCGAACCCTGGTCTCCCATATGGAGGGCACGAATTCTACCGCTGAACTTCCTCTGCCCTAGTATCCTGATTAGACACCTCCTGCTGACTAGTGAGTGTTGAGTATTGGAGTCAGACGCTAGCTACAAGCCCTTGGCAGATCACTTCACCTCCGTGAGCCTCACTTTCCTCATCAGTAAAATGTGAATAATAATAGTCTGTACCCCATAGTTCCTGTTATGACAATTAAAAGGTAGAACTATGTGGCATGCATAGAAAACACTCAGGAAAGGACAGCTGTTATTGTTACCATTGTAGTTAGTGCGACGTACGTATGTGTCTGCCAGCACCTGTCTCCTGCCCCCTCCTACACCAGAATGATCCATTCAATTCATGTGAGCTGGGGTCCACCTCCCCTAGGGGTAGCACGAGGTTCATCTCTGACCACACAGACTGGACCCCCCACACCCTCACCAGACTTCTGCCATAAAAATGGGAAATATTCTCTGCCTGTCTGGGTCCATCACCCATCTGTCATTTGTCACACTGTGCTGACTTGCATGTTGCTGTGATTCTGGAAGCTATCTCACTGGTACTTCAAGTACCAGCAGGGTCACTCATGGTGGACAGGTTTTTCAGTGGAGCTCCCAGACAAAAACAGACTAGGAAAAAAAAAAAAACCTAGCCATCTAGCACATCTGAAAATTAGCCAGTAAAAACCCTATGGACCACAATAGAACATCGTCCAACTCACTTGCTTTGGACACGTCATCAGGAGGGATCAGTCACTAGAGGACATTGTGTTTGGTGAAGAAGAGGGCCAGTGAGGGCCTTTTGTGGGGCAGGAGGGTCAAGATCGGGGCTTCCCAGGCTGGCCCCAAGGGCAGGGTTCCACTGCTAGCCCCCAGTGACCTGTGAGCTGGGCACCAATTGGGGGCTATGTGCCTAGCCACACTCTCCCTTTCAACCTGTGCCCTAGGAGGTGGACACGAATGTTTTGCCCATTTCACAGATCATGAGACTGAGGCCCAGAGAGTCCAGTTGGCTTGCCCGAGGTTACACAGACTCCAGACATACACAGACTCCAGACACAACCTCTTCTATCCTTCTCCTCCCCTACCTACTCCAGAAGGTCCTGTGAAGAGTAGGGGGCTGTCATCAGTAAGAACAGCTCAGTGAGAACTGGGGTGCAGAGCCTGAGAGATCTGTTCCTGGGAGCTGGAACTTGAAGGGGAGAGCCACGCAAGACCAGAAGGCTGTCCCCTCTGCCCATGACCAACCCAAGACACGTCCCATTTGGCCTCTCCGCCAGGTCCCTGCTCCTTGAACACACCCAGCCTCCCGGAGGCTCTGGCCAGGACAAGGGGCTCCTCATGAGCATGAAACATGCCCGGCTCACCCCACTGGGACCAGAGCCTGAAGGAGGGGCTCCCAAAAGGAGAGATGGCTCTGGATGGTGCCTCTCACCATCAAACATGTGGGGCTGGGGTGGACATGGCTCTGAGGCTAGTGCTGCCAGCCGATGTCCCTCTACTCTGAGCAGTCCCTACCCTGGGGGACCAGGTGCCCCAATCTAGTCATGCAGCCTTGGGTGCCTGTGCCCTGTTGACCTCCAAGTCTCAGCCCAGATGACGGGCCTCGTAGTGCTCGGGCCAGGGTTCAACCTGCCTGGGCCGCACTCGGGTGGGCATTTGCACAGCCCTGAGGTCCACTGTTATCTTTTGGACGTTGGGAATCACAGCCAATCAGATTTCACCACCAGGATGGTCAGGGCAAAGTCTACATATGGCTGGTCACAGGCCCACGTGGGGTCCCAGCAGCTGCATTTCATCCTGACTTTGGAGTGCGTCCCTCCCCTTGTTTTACTTTTTCTTCTGATTGTGGTGTCTGCTGGTATTCCACGGCTCCCTGGAAGCAGCCTGAGATCTGATGTGGAACAAGGCTGGGTATACATAAACAAGCACACGCACGTGCACACACACACATGCTCACACATGCACACATTCACATATGCATGCATGCACTTACGCAGACACACGTACACCTCAAGTTTGCCCTATGTGACATGGTGAACACAACACGTTCAAGGCATTAGGCCTCTTCTCAGTTGAGGAAACTGAGTCTCGGGGAAGTAAGGGGCTGCGGTGCCTGTCTGCTGGCCGAGGTGGAGAGGCGAGGTTGATACAAAGGTGCCCTCTGGCCAGTCTCAGGGCTCAAAGCAGGGGTGGCTGCGTACCAGCATCCCCGCACCCCGGTGCCCCAAGCAGGACCTGGCTCCCACAGGCAGGGCTTGCACAGGGCCTCTGGCAGGTGCTCAGCCCATCCCCAGAAGGCCTGGCTGAGGCCAGGGAGCATGGGGTACCCTGCACTCATGCCAACAACAAGTCAGAGCCCAGCCCAACCTCCTGAGTGGGGATGGGCTGAAAGGTAGAGCCCCTGAACTGTGGCAGGAATGGGGCAGGCGAACGATGGTGCTGGGAGCAAGTGACGGAGTAGGGGAGGCCTCACCTCACCACTCCAGAACCATCTAGAACCTCCTACAATTGTGAAGTGACAGCATAGGAAAGGCACTGGAAAGCATACACCCAATCATCTCCCAAAGCAGATGAGGCCCAAGGGAGGAACAGGACGTGCCCAGGGTCACACAGCCAGTGGTCCGGGCATCATCTCCCAGGCCTTCTCATCTGCTTGTCCGGGAGCCCCAGGCCTTCTCCAACCACAGAGTGCTGCCAAAACACCCCTGCTCCATCCAGGCCCTGGGGCCCCAATAAGCTCTCTTGGCCAGTTCCTGGTTCGCCCAGCCACCCAGGAGCCCCAATGTCTCCTCATTCAGAGCCTCCCACTCCCAGCAGGGTGCCCAGCGGGGGCCTGTCATGTGAAGGGGGACAGGACCTGCTGCCCTCAGCCACCTCCAACCCTGCAGAGGGTTCTCCTGCTCAGCCCTGCCAAGTCAGGAGAGGTGGGAGGAAGTTTGGAAAGAAAAAATCATTCTTTAAGCAAACCAGAAATGTAGACACTTGTGGAAGGGCCCAGTTATTTGTGGGAGGGACCACTTGTCCAGGAAGGAAAGCAGATGCCCTGCGGCCAGGGGACCGGTGCATTCATAGGTGCCACACCCCAAGGGGACTTCCCTGCCACTCCTATCTGCTCACAGCTGCGGTCCAGGGCAACCTGGCTGGGTCTAGCGGCTGACACGCCCACTTTGCTGGCTGCTCCAGGTGTGCCAAAAGCAGAATGAGATTTCATGAAATTTTCCTGGAACAAGGAGTTTCAATAAGTCCACTTGCACTCATTTACTGATTTCACAGAGGTTTATTGGGTGCCTTGTTGCAGAGGACCCCAGGCCGGCCAGCCTGGGAGAAGCAGGTCTGGGGGAGACAGTGACGGAAACAGGGATGACACCACCCACTGCCAATGCTGTAGCAACAGAGGAGGGCAGTGGTGGGCAGCAGAGGGCAGAGAGGGCGGGGAGGGCAGTGGTGAGCAGCAGAGGGCAGAGAGGGCGGGCTCAGCTTCCTGCTTGAGGGGGCACAGGCTGGGCCCAGAGGCCATCTCCAGGTGGAAGTTATGACAGCAGAGGAGCAGGAATGGGCCTCACTGCAGGAGGGAGAAGGACAGAGGAAGCAGCATGCTCCTACTCTGAGGCTCAGAGGCAGGAAGGCGCCCGGGGTCCCCAGAGCATTGAGAGGCCAGTGGTGGTGAGCGGACAAAGAGTCAGTGGTCGGGAGGGCTGAGGCTCCAGGAGGGCCAGGTCAGGAGGCAGAGGAGCAAGGGCAGCCCTGCACACACCCGTGCTTCTTCGAGCCCGCTGCACTGGACCACCTTCCCTGATGCCTTGTGTGACCCCTCCCTGCAGTGTACCCCATCCCTGCTCCAGTGAAGCCTCAGTGACCACCTCTCTGGATACTGGGAGACAGAAGCTGTTCCCACCTCACCCCCACCCACCCACCAAGCCCCACACAGCCAGACCCCTCAAGCCCAGATGGCCCCATGAGAATAGTTCCCAGTGATAGGGCTTTGGGAGCAGGGAGGCCACGGAAGCCACCCCTCACTCAGCTGCATCTGGCCCCAGCCACCTGTCCCTCCCCCAGTCTCTCTCCAACATGCTTCTGGACACCAAGTGAACCCAGTCCTGAGGTCCTTCCTTTTCTTTCCCTGGCCGCCCTCTGCTGGAGCTGGCCAGCAGGAAGGGGGCCCAACCAGGCCAGTGGGGAGCAGCCACATGCCAGCTCTGGTCTGCAGAAAAGAGCCCACCAGGCCCACTGGGGCCCAGGCTGCTGAGCAAGGCCCGGCATGCCTCCAAGTGTCAGGCCGGGACTCTCACCCCTGATCTTTGGGACAGGGCAGGACAAGACCGAATGGGGTAGCCTGGGAAGGACCCAGAACTGAGGTGAGCTAGGGTGTGGTCCTGGGGAGGAGGGGAGGAAGAAAAGGCTGCCCAGGGAAGACAGGGTTTAGAAGAGGCAGGATAAGGTACAGACTGGGAGTTGCTGAGCCTGGCCTGTGTCCCAAGGGGCAGGACCACCTGGACCTCTAGTCTGTCCTCACCTGTTCAAGACACTCCTGAAGCTGGCTGGGCTCACACGTCCCTGTAGGATGTTCTGGAATCCTGAGGCATAGGGTGTAGCCAGTCAGCAAGGGGGCCGCCCCAAGCAACTGAAGACACCAATGACAAATGCCACCTTTGCGAGTGTCCCTGAGGCTGGTAAGGGTGGGGTTGGATACTCCTGGGTGGGGCTGGCCCAGAGATGGGACCCACTCCCCACACATACACGCACCAGCAGCACCACAGCACCCCAGGCAGCAAGGAAAGGGTTTTCCAGCCCCAGGTGGCTTTTTCATTTACTGAGACTGAATGTAGAGACAGATGGGGGGCGGTGCCCCATGGCCCTGTCCCAGCTTGTGCCTGTACGGGGCGGGGGGGGGGCGGGGGAGATGAGACCTAGACTGGTGCCTCCCAGAAATCCAGGAATCAGGCCTTGAGAGTTTGTCCAACAAAAGTTAGAACTTGCCCCCCAAATAGCCTCTTGCCACTATCCAGGAGAGTGGGTCAGCCCCAGATCCCCCAAGCCTGAGCCCCAAATCTATTCTGAGAGATTTGCTAAATAGAAGGCTTTTCTTCCTACTTCTCTCTCCCCCTACCCCTCTCTGCGTTGTCCCTCTCCCCCCGACCCCTAAAGGAGAAAAACCGGCAAAACAAAGCAAGAGAAAGACCTGTTAACTCAGATGAGCCCTGGGGGGAAGGGCGTGAAGACGCAAGAGAATAACTGGTATCCATTCCCTCCCCTGCCAGGTTTAAAAGCCAGGTTTGGCTTATGGAGAATCCTTAGCCCACCTGAAAGG
Source organism: Elephas maximus indicus (assembly GCF_024166365.1). Taxonomy (NCBI): domain Eukaryota; kingdom Metazoa; phylum Chordata; class Mammalia; order Proboscidea; family Elephantidae; genus Elephas; species Elephas maximus. Next base: position 111,595,022 of record NC_064828.1, on the reverse strand, counting down.
TCCCTATCCCGAGCAGGGAGGGGCGGTTTGGGGTCGCTGGGAAGAGCAGGGGCCAGGCCCGCTTCCCAAGCGGTGGGACTGTCCTGGGCTGTGCAGTCCCTAGCGCCCCTGTCTCCGGCGGTAGCTCGCTGGGAGAAAGAGGAGAGAAGCCCCATCCGCGCCCCCCGCCCTCCGCACACACTCAGGGATTTACCTGCAGGAGCTGCTGGTCCAGAGGAGACGCCCCGGAACAGAGGGTGTAGCCAGGGTTGCGAAGAACATAGGGGGACAGCCGCCAACGCCGCGCGCTCGCTGGGTCCCGCCTGCTGAGCCCCGGATCACGGCTGCTGGCCCTGCGGCTGATTCCTCCGGACGCGCTCCCTCGCCGCTCAGAGCAATTGCGCTTTCGCCACCCGGTTCAGCTGGCTCCCGCCTGGATCTCCGGAGCAGCCTCCATCCCAAGAAGAAGTTACGCGGCTGGGGCGAGCGGCGCACGGGACGAAGGAGGCGGCGGCGGCGGCGGCGGTAGCCTCGGGTCGGTCCCCGCCGCCCGCGGACAAGCCCTCGCGACCCGAGGGCTCCCGGGGTGGCTCGGCTCCCTAGACGTGGGGCAGATAGTCGCCACCGGACCCTGGCCTGACCCGGGGGCCACACACGCAGAGGAGCAGCAGGGCTTACCCCCGGGTTCGCGAACCTAAGGTCCAGGCGCTTCCCCGCCCCCGCTGCCCCTGAGCTCAAGTCGCTGGGGCTGCGTCCCGCGCAGCCAGGGACCAGGAGGTCTTGGACGCGGCAGCAGGGCCAGCCAGAGGCCCGCGGAGTTGGGGACTTCCTCCCGCCCCCTAAGAAGCCTCAGCCCACGTTCACAGTTGAAAGTACGCACCCGGCGCGTCCGGGCGTCTCCGCTGGGAGTAGGGCTGCCGCGCTCCGGGTCGGCGAAGGTGGCCCGACTCGGGCGCTCCAGTCTCGACGTTCCCGGGGCGGAGAGCAACGTCCGGGGACGCACGGGACGGGTGCGCCCAGCGGCCCGGGCTGCGCCGGGCGAGGCCGGCGGTGGGAGGGGAGCGCTCGGCGTTCAGGCAACAGCTACCCCTAGTGGGAGAGCCGCCGGGCCGCCGCCGCCCCGCGCCCCTGCCCCGCGCCCGCCGCCTGCTCCGGGGGTTCTCCTGGCCGGCGGGGGCACCAGGCGGGCGCTCTTAACCCCTCTCCCGGCCGGGCGCCCGCCGGCCCGCGGGCCCTGCGCTCCCACCTCCTGGCCGGCCCTGGCAGCGGCGGCTGACCCCGGAGCAGTGGCGCTGGGCAGACACGCGACAGGACGGGGCGGGCGCGGCCAGGGCGGCGGGCGCGGACAGCTCGGGGGGCGCGGAGGTTGGTGTGCGTGGCGTGGCGGTGCGGGGGGCGGCCGTGTGCGATCGCGAGTGTGAGCGCGCGCGGGAGGCGGCGGGCGGGCCGGGCGCGGTCTCCCGAGGCAAGCGGCGCCCGCGGAAGAGCAGGCAGGCGCGGGGACGCAAAGTTGCCTCCGCGAGGGCCCAGTGTCCTCGGCGGGCGGGAGCCCGGGACACAGAAGCGGCGACCGCGTCCCGGGCTCCCGCGGCACCTGGGCAGAAGCCCCCTCACCAGAGGCTGCGGCGTGGGAGCGTGGGCGGTGGCGCTGGCAGCGTGGGCGTCGGCGCGCGGGAAACGAACCGGAGCTCCGGCGCGGCTGCTGGGGAGCCGCTCAGGTGCGCGGCTAGAGGGGCGCAGGTCAGGCCAGCGCTCCAGGGAGGCGCACAGCGCTGGTTTCCGGATCTCCGGGCAGACGCCGGGACCTGGCCCAGCTCCGGTCCCTGCGGCCGCCGGGACCTGGCTCCCGCCTCTGAGAGCGCCGGGCACTCGGACCCTCCCCCGCCTGCCCCTTGCGCCCCGCCCGCCCTGCCCCTGAGCCCCGAACATTGGCCGAGCCGCTGGGTGCTCCCTCCGGGCTCAAGTTTCAGGGGGCGGGCCCGGCTGGAGGTGGAGTCTCCCTCCAATTGAAGCTTCAGCTATAAATTGAGCTCCCGCACGGCCAAAGCCCAGATGCCGCGCCAGGCCGCCCCGCGGTCCTTGCCCGGAGTTGGTGGGGGGGGTCAGGGGTCCCGGGGGGCTGCGACCACCATGCTCCGCTCCCTGCTGCTTCACTCGCTGAGGCTCTGCGCCCAGACGGCCTCGTGCCTCGTGCTCTTCCCGCGCTTCCTCGGCACGGCCTTCATGCTCTGGCTTCTCGACTTCCTGTGCATCCGAAAGCATTTCCTGGGCCGCCGCCGTCGGGGCCAGCCCGAGACCGAGGTGGAGCTCAACAGCGACGGCGAAGAGGTGCCCCCCGACGACCCCCCCATCAGCGTGTCCGACGACAACCGCCTTTGCACCCTGGCGTCGCTCAAGGCAGTGTGGCACGGCCAGAAGTTGGATTTCTTCAAACAGGCGCACGAGGGCGGCCCAGCACCCAACTCCGAAGTGGTCCTGCCCGACGGCTTCCAGAGCCAGCGCATCCTCGACTATGTGCGTGGGAACCGCCCGCTGGTGCTCAATTTCGGCAGCTGCACCTGACCCCCGTTCATGGCGCGCATGAGCGCCTTCCAACGCCTGGTCACCAAGTACCGGCGCGATGTGGACTTCCTCATCATCTACATCGAGGAAGCACACCCTTCCGACGGCTGGGTCACCACAGACTCTCCCTACAGCATCCCGCAGCACCGAAGCTTGGAGGACCGCGTCAGCGCTGCACGGGTACTGCAGCAAGGCGCTCCCGGATGTGCGCTGGTTCTTGATACCATGGCTAACTCCAGCAGTTCGGCCTACGGCGCCTACTTCGAGCGTCTCTACGTCATCCAGAATGGCACCATTGTGTACCAGGGTGGCCGTGGGCCCGACGGCTACCAGGTAGCAGAGTTGCGCACCTGGCTGGAGCGCTACGATGAGCAACTGCACAGTGCTCAAACTCGTCGGGTGTAAAAAACTAAGGACAATTGACTGAAGTTGTCGGGTTGCACCTTCGCGCATTCAAGGCCCACGTGCAGGAGCCCCAAACGAAGTCAACCTTGGCGAGGCCTCTGTGGCATGTTTGCGCTGAGCCAGGCGCCGCAGGCTGAGCCTGTGCCCTCAGCCAAGCCACCTAAAGACTCTCCCTAGGGACTCTACTTCTGGAACTGGCTCTGCCTGTACCTGCCAGACTCGCTCTTAAGTCCCCTTCGGAGCGTGATGCAGTGCTCGCTCTTGCCCTATGTGCCCCAGGACTTGTCCCCACAGAGGCCTCTACCATGCTTGCTGGCGCCCCCTCCCCAGAGAGGAGTCAGAACGCCTTCATTCAGAAGCGGTGACCCCATGCCTCTCCAGCGCAAAGAGAACTTGGCGGCGCCAGAGCGCTCTGAGCACAGCCGAGCTCCAGTGGCGCGCAGAGCGCGCACTAGTTGCCTGGCACCCACACCTGTCCCTGCTGCTTTTGTGTCTATTTCTTATCCCTGAGTTGGGGGAGGGTAAGGGACCACGGGTCGGGAAGGGTGGGCAGGGTCGTTTTCCACTCTTGTTTTCGGTGCGCTAGAGCCCCACTGCTGATGACGAACTGTCTCTAACTGGTCTTGACCACGAGCTGATTCCGAATTGCAGGGAACTCGCAGCAGCGCCTAAACCGAGAGGGGAAAGCGCTCTGGGTTTCCGAGAAGAAACCAACTTAAAGGGGGTGGTAGAGGGAGGTGGGGGGAGGGGGGTTCCGGACTTGAGAGTCCAGAATGGCTCCAGAGGCATTGGTGCGAGAGAAGAGGCTGGGACTCCTAGGAAGCGGGTTTGGATTGTGGGAGTCCGGGGGAAGGGAGATGGGGGAGAGTCTGGGGACCCCGAGTGAGGGGCCTCCTGGGCAGAGGTGCCCATTGTGGGACCAAGAGGTGAGGGCTCCTGGTTTAAAGGCTATTTGGTGACTTTTGCTGGAACTACTCCCTGTATATAAACTTTTACGCTACAATAATAAAGGCTTTAAGTAAACTGTCTTCTGGTCGCCTTTGGTCCCTTGATTTTTTTCTTCCCTCTCAACAGCATTAGGAATTAAACACAAATCTCTGCGTTGCGTCCCCACAGTGACCCTGGTAGGGGGAGGGAAGGAGATTGCCGGCAGGGGTGCGGGAGGAGAAAGCAGGGGTAGAGGTCTTTCAATGTGCCCCCGCGCGCGTGAACATGCACGCACACACCGGAAGGGGGCGGAGAAAGAGTGGAGTCCAGCCAGGTCCTGGGGAGGGGGAAGGAAGGAGGAAGCGGGGGAAGAGGAGCGGGAGGAGAGGGGGTCCTCCAGTCCACACAGCGCGCGAGCACAGCTGTTAGCAGGCGGGGCGCCTCGCATCTAACTTTCAGCGACAGGGGCGAGGGGGGAGGGAGGCGCCGGACCGGGTGGGGCTCTACCCCAGTCACCGACTCCGCTCACCTAGCTGCTCCCTGCCCTTGGCCCGCACGTGCGAAGCTGTCCCCTCCTAGGTCCGCTGGAGGCGAGCGCGGTGGCTAGAAGGAGAGGGCCAGGAAGGGTGACCAGGGAGTGGGCCAGGCGGTGGAGCCCTGGCTGGTGCAGAGGCCCCGGCGCCCAGGGCATCCCTCCTCACTCCACTCCTCAGAGTCCCTAGGCTCGAGCCCCGCCTCTCCGCTGCCCCCAGCAGCTCGAGGCTGGGAGGCGGAGCAAGGGGGTGCAGGGGACCATCCCCGAGCAAGGGAAGGGCGAGTGGGCGTTGGGTCCAGACTCCCGCCCTGCAGTAGTGGCCAGGAGTCCCCGTGCAATCTCCGTCCTCACCTCCCCCCTGGCCACCTGGGTGAGGGTCACTGCAGGAGCGCGGGAGTCTCGCGGCCTTGCCCGCCCTCTGCTAGTGACACCTGGAACAGAAAAGTGGCGGCGGGCTGGAGCAAGGGTGCAGAGCCCGGAGTCCGTGGATCAGATAGGGGAGCCGGGGGCTCCAAGCATCCTCGGCCGGAGTCCTCGGTCAGCGCAGGGAGCCGGCGACTGTCCCGGGGGCGGGAGGAGGGCGGGTGTTGGCGCGCCTGGTGTCAACGCGAGAGCAAGGGGGCACCGCGTGGGCGAAGGGCGCGGCGGGGGCGGGGGAACAGGGGCCCTGCTCCGCCAGCGCGGCCAGATCCGCACCACCCCCGCGCTGCTGCTCCAAGAAAACTTATGGAACTGACACCCCAAGCTTGGTTTGGTTTTGTTTTTCTTTTTTTATCTTGTCTTATTTTGGGTTTTTTTTTTTTTTTTTTTTTTTTGCTTTAAAAGTACTTAAACCGAAAATAACTTTTAAGGGGAAAAAATGGCACAGATGATCTTTCTACAGGTCTCCCATCCCATCCTCGCTTCCTCTTTTCTCGAAATCCGGCTCGAGGGAGGAGGGCCCGAGCTCCCGAGCTCCCTGCTCCCGGGCTCCCGGCGCGCGCGACGGGCCCAGCCAGGTCTCAGCGGGCGAAGCATACCGCGGCCTGGCCCAAGCCGCCTCCCGCCCTTGCCAAGCCAGCGCCCCGGGCCCCTGGGGCTCCCGGCCAGACGCTCGGAGCGCGAGCGGCGGCGCCCGGACCTGCGGCGTCTGGACTGGGCTCCAGCGCTCTCTGCTCTGGCCGCCCCTCCCAGGGTAGTCGGGCATCCCTCTCTTTTCATTTTCTCTGTTCTCCCTCCCTCGCTTCATACCCTTCATCTTTACGTTTCTTTCTCTCACCTTTTCACCTCTTTCCTTTCTTCCTTTCTTTTCCTCTGTTTCACTCCTTTCCTTTAATGTCTTCCCTTCTAATAAAAGTAATGCGCGCTCATTGCTGAAAACACCGGCAGGTCCGGCTAAGAAAATACATAAAACCAGGGCCGGGTAGCCTCCGGCGTGGCCGCTTTCAAACTGCTGCCCACACTTGGGCTTAATACGTATTTTAAAAACAAGAGCGGGTCATCTGCCTGCTTTGTAGTCTGCCAGCAACTTTCTACTCTGCCTGCACCCTCCTTCCACGCGCCCCTCTTTCCATGTCAATGAACAAGTCTTAAATGGCCCCACACCAAATCGTGGGATGGGCGACCATGATTCAGTTTACCAGGCTGCAGGGCCTGCAGGTGTCAGGGGTGTTTTGGAGAGCAGCCTGTGCACGCTGCGCTGATCCCCTGCTAGTACCCTGCTTAAAGTGGAATTAGTAGGTCGAAACACATGCAGATTTTTAAAGGTGTCTGTTTTGCCACATGTTGCTAAACTGCCTTCCAGAAAGACTATTGGATTCTCATTGTTTGACTTTTTCCTAGTGCATTACTGCTCCCTCTCCCTCCCTCTCTCTCTCATTAGTGTTTTGAGGCGAAAAATACGAAGATAAACATAAATCCATTCTCAGTATTAAGAGTTTAAATACAGAAAAGCGTAGAGCAGGAAGCACAAGCCTCGCTTAGAGCAGTTTTCCAGCTGCTGGTCAAGATGCAGCAGTGGGTCATGAAATCAGCTTCTCAGGCCAAGTGGAGCATTTTTGAAGAACTGAGATAGAATAAAATGCAAATAGAAATATCAGCATACCAGACACCAAAAACAAACAAACAAAAAGCCATTGCCGCTGAGTTAATTGCGACTCACAGAAGCCCCATGCATTTCAGAGCAGAACTGCTCCATTGGGTTGTCTTGGGTATAATCCTAATGGAAAATCACCAGGTCTTTCTTCCGAGGTGCTGCTGGGAGGGTTCAAAATGACAACACTTAAGTTTGTCGTAGAGCACAAACCATTTGCACCGCCCAGGGACTTTGGGTTACATATGCGTGTGGCTCAGCTGGCTGTACAAAATGCATTCCTCCTGAGGGATCAGATGACTGGGAATTGAAAGTCGCCACGGGAGTGTTCCCATTTCTCCCCTCATCCCGGAGACAGACCTGTTAACTGTTGGATGGATTTCCTTTCAGATTCTAGCCCCATGTTGGCAAACATACGTGAGCACATTCACAGATGTATTTCCTGTAAGGGAGGTCATGCTGCACACACCCATCCACCCACACATACAGACTTTTTTCACATGCTGTTCCCTATGCCAGCACACTTTTCCCATCTGTCCGTCTAGTCTGAGCAGGCCTGCACTGCATGCGGACTTGTGTCAGGCACCAGCTGATGTCTGCAGCGCCCCCACCAGGAAGAACTCCCCTCTGCCCTCAAGCAATGCTCAAATCTGTGGGGAGGAGCGGGATGACGCAGCTGTTATTCTTATTGTTACCATCACCAACATCGGTATTATCTTTGAGGGCCAGTGTGTGCTGGAAACCCTCGTGGTGTAGCGGTTAAGACTTCAGCTGCTAACCAAAATGTTGGCAGTTTGAATCCACCAGGTGCTCCTTGGAAATCCTAAACCCTATGGGGCAGTACTACTGTGTTCTATAGGGTTGCTAGGAGTCGGAATCGACTCAAAGGCAATGGGTTTGGTTTTTTGGGTTTAGTATGTGATGGAGTCCCTGGGTGGTGCAAACAGTTAACGGATTCAGCTGCTGACCGAAAGGCTGGAAGTTCAAGTCCACCCACGAATGCCTTGGAAGAAAAGCCTGGCCATCTACTTCCAAAAAATCAGCCATTGTGGACCCCACGGAGCATAATTCCACTCTGACATACATGGAGTTGCCATGAATTAGAATCAGCTCCATGGTAACCAGAATGTGGGCTTATCGCAAGGAGGAATCACTTTAGCGCTGATCTCTTAGACGAGATCGCAGAGAGGGTCTTATTTCACTCTTCTTATGGATTGAATTGTGTCCCCCCCTCAAAAAAAAATACATTCCCCCCCCAAAAAATACACTGAAGTCCTAACCCCTGGACCTGTAAGTATGACCTTTTTGGGAATACGGATTTTCTTTTATTACTTATTGAGGTCATACCAGAGTAGTGGCTGTCCTCAACTTAATCACTTCTGACTCACAAAAGGAGCAGAAGAGATGCCGTGACACACACACACGCGGAAGAGGAAGACAGACGAAGGAGCCAGATGCATCTGCAAGCCAAGAAGGCTAAGGATTGCTGGTAGCTACTAAAAGCTGGAGGGTGGTTTGATGGTAGAATTTTTGTCTTCCAGGCAGAGACCTGGGTTCGATTGCTGGCCAATGCACGTCATGTGAAGCCACCACCTGTTTATCAGTGGGGCCTTGAGTGTTGCTATCATGTTGAACAGGTTTCAGGGGAACTTTCAGACCAAGACAGACTAGGAAGAAAGGCCTGGCAATCTACTTCCAAAACTCAGCCAATGAAAATCAAATCACAATGGTCCGATCTGCAACTGATTGTGGGGAAGGCACAGAACCAGGCAGTGCTTGGGATCACCATGAGTGGGGCCGAGACACGGCAGGTAACAACAAACTAGAAGCTGAAACAAACAAGGGAGGACTTCCCTCTACAGCCGCACTCTGAATTCAGACTTCTAGCCTCCTGAACTGTGAGAAAATAGATTTCTGTTCTTTAAGGCATCAGCTTGTGGCATTTCTATGACAGCAGCTCTAGGACACTGAGACAACTCTTGAGGGTCTATGCACCTCCTCCAGGAAGCCATGGGAGGAAGGGCGACCTGGGCAGAGGGTCTGGTCAGTGCAAAGCCCTGGAAGCCAGAAAGCTCAGGGTGTCGCTGGTGCGGCTGGGAGCAGGAAGGTGGCAAGGTGGAGGAGAAAACAGGAGACAGCCTGAGCACTAGTCCAGGGCTGCTGCTGGAACTTTGGGCCTGCTGGCCTCCGACAGGAAGTGAGGCGGTGGGCAGGGGCAGTGGGAGGCCCAGTGGGGGCGGGCAGGTCCACCCACCCACCTCAGACAGAAGGACACAGGTGCCATTTCAGGGTACAGGCCGGCATTTCCGCCTTTTAACCCCACAATTCCTCCTCCAGGACCAGACCTAAACGAGACAATCAAACTAGTAGCAAATGGGTAGGTTGGTGCCAAGAGGTGCATGGCTCCCTCTGTCTATCACCAAACGTCCATCTGCAGGGAGCAAATGTGAGGAAATAGATTTCTGTTAAATACAGCCGATGAAAACCCTAGGCAGCCCTAGGAAACCAAGATCCCGCTGGACTGTCCACACACAGAACGGTAACATCCGCGCAGCGTCTGCTCTGAGGCCGGCGCTGTGCCAGGTCCGTGCCCAGATCGTTTGCTTCAGTCCTTAGAACACTCTTCTAAAGATGAATACGATCATTAAGGCCCATTTCTTTGATGAAGAAACTGAGGCTCGGGATGTGTGGAGTGAGCTGGCCAAGGTCACGGACTAGAAAGCTGTGTGGAGCACAGGTTTCTCTGCCCCCAGGGTCTGGGGGTTTAACGATGGCCACATAGTTGTGCCTTTCAAGGCGGCTAAAAAGAATCAGGGAATTTGAGAATCTCCAACTCTGAACGATTTCTCACTCTGGAGTTACGTGAAACGCCATGTATAGGACAGGGACCCAAACGGGGGCCATGAGTGCCCATGCCAACATCCACATGCATGTGCGCGCGCGCACACACACACACACACGAGTTCTGGAAAAATCTACCCAGAGGTATTAGCGGTAGTTGTCTTTGTGTGGGTGGCATGATGAATGTTTTCTTACTTTCTTCTTCTTGCTTGTCTGTACCTTGTGATTTTTCTGTAGTGAGCGTGTATTGCTTTTATGACAGAAAAATAAAACGAAAGACAGCAAAAACAGTGGCTGTGGCATAGTGTGTAGAAGCCTGGGGGCAGGGAGGCCAGGAAGACACAGGCTCTGATTAGAAATGGTGAGTCCTGGGCCTGGCCCCAGGGGTCAGAGTGGGAGGTGTTGCCAGCTGTGCTGATAATGAGAGGTGTTTGGGAGTATGAGGGGGATAGGGTTGATGTATAAAACCCAAGAAACCCTGCTAAGTTTGAATTTTAGATAAACAGTCAATTTCTGAGTGTGTCCTAAATATTGCACAGGATATATTTTTATTTAAAAAATTTTACTGGTTGTTTATCTGAAATTCAAATTTCACTGGGCCTCCGGGGTTGTTTGTTTTTCTAAATCCAGCAACCCCAGACGGGGACAGGGACCAGAGCATTAGTGAAATCTCTCTGAGACCCTGGCAAGGGCAGGGCTCAGAGCTCAAAGGAATGTGGGTGGGAAAGATAAAGGCATAGCCTCAAAGATATTCAGTTTATCTTCCAGAGACAGCTGGGCCCCTGTGGCCAGACAGAGGCCCCAGACTGTCCCCAGAGACTACACCTGGTGACTTGGAGCCAGGGAGAAAATGACTGTCAGTCAGCATGGCTGGCCACATAGTATGCAGGACCCAGAGCAAAATGAAAATATGGGGCCATGCTTCCTGGAAAAATAAGGGATATCAAAGAGACATGGAGAAGAAAACAGAAAAGAAAAACACAAACTGAGAAAGGTGTCAAAAGTACATTGATAACGACAGTTGGAAAGACATCTTCCATCTACTAAAAAATAAGGGAGGCCTAGTAATGAAAAAAAAAAAGTTATGAAAGACACAAAAATAAAAATGCTGAGAACCTCTTAAAGCTGTTACAGATTAATGAAGACTAAAGAGAATGCACGATCCCCCAGTAGAAGCCTCGATTTTTTTTTTTTTAATTGTAAAGGAGCTGGGACAGTAGTGGACATTTGGATATGGACTGCTTATTACACAATAGAATTGTATCAACGATACATTTTCTGAGAATCTTAATGGTATTGTGGCTATATAAGAGTATCCAACAGAACAAGGAAATACTGCCTGGTTTAAAGTGAGGAAAGTTGTGTGTCAGTGTTGTAGTCTTTCACCATACCTATTCAATCTGTATGCTGAGCAAATAATCTGAAAAGCTGTACCACATGAAGAAGAATGGGACATCAGGATGGGAGGAAGACTCATTAACAACCTGTGTTATACAGATGACACAACCTTGCTTGCTGAAAGTGAAGAGGACTTGAAGCACTTACTGATGAAGATCAAAGACCACAGCCTTCAGTATGGATTGTGCCTCAACATAAAGAAAACAAAAATCCTCACAACTGAACCAATGAGCAACATCATGATAAACGGAGAAAAGATTGAAGTTGTCAAGGATTTCATTTTACTTGGATCCATAATCAACACCTATGGAAACAAAAAAAAAAGAAACAGTGGTTAAGAAATCAAACAATGCATTGCATTGGGCAAATCTGCGGCAAAGGACCTCTTCAAAGTGTTAAAGAGCAAAGATGTCACCCTGAAGACTAAGGTGTGCCTGACCCAAGCCATGGTATTTTCAATCGCATCATATGTATGTGAAAGCTGGACAATGAATAAGGAAGACTGGAGAAGAATTGACGCCTTTGAATTGTGGTGCTGGAGAAGAATATTGAATATACCATGGACTGCCAAAAGAACGAACAAATCTGTCTTGGAACAAGTACAGCCAGAATGCTCCTTAGAAGCTAGGATGGCCAGACTTTGTCTCACATACTTTGATATGTTCTCAGGAGGGACCAGCACCTGGAGAAGGACATCATGCTTTGGTAAAATAGAGAGTCAGCGAAAAAGAGGAAGACCCTCAACAAGATGGATTGACACAGTGGCTGCAACAATGAGCTCGGTCATAACAAGGACTGTGAGGATGGTACAGGACCAGGCTGTGTTTTGTTCTGTTGTACGTAGGGTCGCTATGAGTCAGAATGACTTGATGGCACCTAACAACATCTTATTATTAGGAGACTTTAGGTGTAAGTCAAGTGATATGATGAAGTCCCTGGGCGGTGCAAACTGTTAACACACCTGGCTGCTAACCAGAAGGTTTGGAGGTTTGAGTCCACACAGAAATGCCTCAGAGGAAGGGCCTGGGGTGATCTACTTCTGAAAAATCAGCCATCGAAAACCCTGTTCTACTCTGACACACAACAGTGTCGCCATGAGTCAGAGCTGGCTTGACCACAACTGGTCTTCAAGTGATATGATGCCTGCAGCTTACTTTTAACTGGATTGGGGGAAATGTAACCTAAAGGGAAAGAAACCAAAAACCAAACCCATTGTTGTTGAGTCGATTCCTACTTATAGTGACCTTATAGGACAAAATAGAACTGCCCCATAGGGTTTCCAAGGAGTGGTTGGTGAATTCGAACTGCCAACCTCTTGGTTAGCAGCTGAGCTCTTAACCACTGTGCCACCAGGACTCCATAAAAGAAAAGAGATCAAGTAAATGTGGTGAAATGTTGACAATTAATGAATTTTGGAAAGGAGTGTACAGGTATTTATTATTCTTGTAATTTGTCTGTAGGTTTGAAGATTTTCAAAATTAAACGTTTTTTAAGTGTGGGGTCACTTGTTCAAAAATCAGGGGAAAAGTGCCATTAGCGGTGTTAAAATATAAAGCTTTTTTCTTTCTTCCCCAGTCTCTCAACTTCTCATGGCGTTTATTTGCTATTTAATGTCATTGTTAGTAAAGGCTGATTTTTTGGAAGCCCATTGCCAGGCCTTTCTTCTGAGGCACCTCTGTGCGGACTTGAACCTCCAACCTTTCAGTTAGCGGCCAATCATGTTAGCCATTTGCACTACCCAGGAACTCCAAGCTGGGTCCGTTTACGAGGTAACAAGGGCAGCCTCAAACGCTCAGGAGGAATGCCACAGAGACTTAGGCCCCAGCAGAGGGCCACAGAGGGAGCTCTGAGGACTACCCAGGGCCCGTTACATGATCTCAGCAAACACCCAAAGACCCCCTTGAGGCAGGAATTCTTCCATGGGGCCTTGGAGAGGCAAAGCACAGGGCCCATGCTGCCAGGAAGTAGCAGAGGCAGGATCTGAACTCAGTGATGTAGAACCAAGCTCCTTCCCATTGGCAAGAAAGGAGGCATCACCACATGCTCAAGGCCCCCTCTACCACATTCTAAAAGCCCCTTCACTAGGGATGTGCACAGTCATGCACACACTCAGGCACACACACATCCACTCATGCACACACACTTATGCACACATCCATGCACACACATATCCACCCATGCACACTTATGCACGTACTTGTGCGCACACACACACATACTCATACACAGAATCCAATTGTGTACATTCACTTATGCGTACACACTCATACACACATGCACACACTCACGCACACACATTCATGCACACATGCACATATGCACATACACTCATGCACACACGTGCACACACTCATGTGCACACATTCATGCACACACATGCACGCACACACGTGCACACACTCATGTGCACACACTCACGCACACACATGCATGCACAATGCACACACTCATTCAGACACACAATTAGGGAAGCAGTAGGGCTCCTAAGAGAATATAATAAATAAGTGGGATTTCTAAAGCAAGGGGTGTAGGAAGGGCCAGAACAGCCACTTCGGGGGCCGTATCACACCAGAAGCTCAGCACGCTGAGAGTGTAATTGGAGTGCAGATGAAATTCTCTGCAATTCACTGCTCGTGAGAGTAGCTGTCACAGGGTGATTTTCCCCATCTCTCTCGGGAAGGGATAAAAGGTTGTTGTTGGTTTTTTTTTTTTTAAACCAATTCTGTTCCCATGGCCATAATTTGTCTTCAAGGGGAAATGTACTTCCCATCACCGAGCAAAGAAGCCTGGGGCTTCTGAGTTTCCTAGACCTGCATTTTCCAGCCAGGACAGGTGGGCTGGGTAAGGGACAGCTGCAGAGCACATGGTTACGGGTGTGGCAGTGGGTACAGAGCCCCGCATGGGAGGGTTCGGCACGTGGTTCTGCAGCATGTCTCTGTCCAGTTGCACTAGCGTCATTATAAGCTTTCAGGGCCAGCCTGCTCCTACTCAGTTCCTGGACCCTGCTCTGCACTTGCCCTGGTCGAGGGTCAGATGCCAGCTGAGGCAGGCTGGAAGAACTCTTGAGAAAGACTCCTGTAGATGGGGCATGAGGAAGGATGCCTGCAGCCAGGGCATCTTCACCTGGCATTCAAGTGGCCCAAGCAGAATGGCTTCTCCCTGCAGGACAGTCAGGGAATGGTTCTCCGAGATGTAGGTGGGGTAGGGAGGGCAAGAAATAGGGCTGCAGGGTAGGCGTGCATTTTTGGTGGAACAGGAGATGAGGGTGCATGTCTGGGTTGTTCAGAGCCCAGATCCTACAGACTTGTCCAAATCTATGCTTTCCCACTTACAACTATGTGACCTTGGGCAAGTTACTTAACCTCTCTGAGCTTCTATTTCTTCTCTGAGAAATGGGGTTGGAAATGGCACCTACCGTAGAGATGGTTGTGGGTGATGGATGAGAGGGAAGGCAGGTGATGGTGCTGACATGTGGCAAGTGCTCGGTAAAGGTTGGCCACTTTCCTGGGCAACAGCTGGCTTTGCCTCTGCAGTGAGAAATTCTGGGTGAGTTTCCAGCAAACACTGTTAGAAGGATCATTCTAAAGTTGGGGAGTATGAATGGAGGGGTGGTTTGGAGTCTGCCGTAGGTGTCCAGGCATCTGCGCTGAGGCCCATGTGCCCAGCCCCTGCAAGGCGATCTAAGGGAAACTGAGTAAAAGAGAACAAGGACTCCAGAAGAACTATGATGGTTAAGGTTGTGTGTCACCTTGGCTGGGCCATGATTCTCAGTGTCTTGTCAACAGTATGATGTTGTGATCACTACCATCGTGAGATTTGATATAATCTGATCACCTCCAGGGTGGGATCTGCTGTGAGTAGCCAATCAGTTAAAAAGGGAGTTTCCTTGGGTGTGTGGCCTGCATCCAATATATGTGGACTTTCTGGCAAAGCTGGCTGGATCCTGCACCCAGCTCATCAGCATATGACCTACAGCTCTGGAGACTTGGATCAGCAGCCTGCCATGTGACCTGTGGATCTTGGGCTCCTCAGCCCCTGCAGCTACGTGAATCAGGACTTGGGTCGTTCCAGACTCTACAACCTCATGAGCCATTTCCTTGATATAAATATCTGTATACATATATTTGGAAACCCTGGTTGCATAGTGGTTAAGAGCTATGGCTGCTAACCAAAAGGTCAGCAGTTCGAATCCACCAGCCACTCCTTGGAAACCCTATGGGGCAGTTCTACTCTGTCCCATAGGGTCACTATTAGTTGGATGCAATGGGTTTCGTTTTTTGGTTATACATATATTTATATGCTTTATTGGTCTTGCTTCTCTAGAGAACCCACACTAAGACATTTGGAACTGAGAGTGGGTCTAGAGAAACAAAAGTGTAAGGATGAGTTTTCTAAATTGGTTCTAAAGTCTGTTTAGTCTTAAAGATGTTGATAACTCTGCTTCCAGTAGTAAAGAGGGCACTGTTAGTCCGTGACATGAAGTGGCAACAGAAATATGCAAAATATTACCACCAATAGATCAGGTATTAGTGAAAGGCGAGGCTCTGAGTGATTGCATGTGGATATCTTTCTAGTTTTGTCATAATGAGAAGTATAGGGAAGCTGGTTGGTCGGTCCTACTTCTGCTGGATAAACTGGTGAAAGAAAGAGATGAGCTCAGGGCATTAGCGTCAAAGCTCAAGTGATGCATAAACGAGCCCAAAGTGTCCACTTCTGCCTTGAAAGAAAGCCTTACTTTTTGTAGTAACAGAGCTGGTATTGCCGAAAACCAAACCCAGAGTTTTACCATAAGAGTGGCTGAATTATAACTCCAACTCAATTGCCAACCTCAAGAGGTGTCTGAAGCTAAAGTGAGGGCATTGATTATCAAGAAATGGGATCCTGAAACTTCAAATGGAGGCATGTGGGCAGATAATATGGAAGCTGGAGACACTGAGCCCCTAAATTGCATTGACTTGCTCTTGCCAACAGAACCAGCTCTCTCGCTCCCATCTGAAGAGATTACTCCACATTTTGTCTGCTAAGCCACTCTCCCCAGTAAAATCATTATCCCGTCCACCCTCATGTAATGAGATTAACCCAGATGTGTTTAAAGAGCCTTTGTCTGAGTCATTGCCTGGGGCATTTCCTGAGGCAAATGTTCTCAAAACATTTCCCCACAGCCTATTTTGGCTTCTAGACCTATAGCTAGACTTAAGTCCCAGCAAGCCCCAAAAGGTGGAGTACAAAATGTGACCCAGGAGGAGGTACCCTTCACTGCAAAAGAAGTGCTTGATTTTTCTAATATGTCCAAACGGAAACCTGGAGGGTATGTGTGGGAGTGGCTATTAAGGGTGTGGGATAACGGTGCAAAGAGCCTAAAGATGTATCAGTTTGAGTATATTGATATGGGCCCACTAAGCACAGATTCTTCATTCAATGTTTTAGCTCAAGAAGTTAGGAAAGGAGCTAAGAGTTTATTTGGTTGGGTCGCTGAAGCATGGATGCCGGATGACCTCCACTAAATCGAGTTGAAGTACAGACTTGCCTTGGTACACTGTAGAAGAAGGTATCCAAAGGCTTAGAGAAATTGGCCTCCTAGAGTGGATTTATCAGGCTAGACTCACAGACCCACACGTGGAGTGCCCAGAGGACACACTCTTTACAACTGTGAGGAACAAATTTGTGAAGGGAACCCAACCCAGCATTGTTGAAGACTGTTGTGATTGCTATTTTATGTAAGTCAGATTTAACAGTGGGAACTGCCCTAACCAAATTAAGACACCTAAATACAATGGGGTTGATTGAAGCCCATGGTGGTAGGGGCCAATTGGTAGCACTCAATCGACAAAGACAAGGTGGGCGTGGTTACCATAATGGACAGTGGAGTTAAAGCAGTAATGAGAATAGTGTGACTCGTATGGACTTACAGTGTTAGCTACTTAGTCACGGTGTCCCTAAGAGTGAAAGGGAAAGAAAATCTGCTAAATATTTACTTGATCTGTACAAGCTGATGAATTCTATGTCAAGTGAACAGCAGTCTAACTTGAATCACCAGAATAGAGACTCAGGGTCCCTCAATCAATTCCCACACTTCAGCAAGCTTAAAGACACATAACCCCTTGAGTGAAGAGGAGGCCAACTCCCCTTGAGGAAGGACTCCTATAGATTGCCAAAAACTTATACTGTTCATCTCTCTCCCAGTCTTCCCCAAACGGATCTATGGCCTTTTACAAGAGTGACTGTTCATTGGGGAATATAAAATAATCAGACTTTTGGGGGATTACTGGACATGGCTCTGAACTGACACTAATTCCAAGAGACCCAAAACATCACTGTGACCCACCAGAGTGGGGGCATACAGAGTCAGATTATTAGTGGAATTTTAGCTTCTGTCCTTCTTACAGTAGGCCCATTGGGTCCCCAAACCCATCCTGTAGTGATTTCCCCAGGTCCGGGATGTGTAATCGGCATAGATATACTCAGCAACTGGCAGAATCCCCACACTGGATCCCTGAAAAATGGAGTAGGGCTATTACGGAAGGAAAAGCAAAGTGGAAGACATTATAACTGCCCCTACCTAGGAAAATAGTAAACCAAAAGTAATACCACATTCCTGGAAGGACTGTGGAGATTATGGCCACCATCAAGGATTTGAAGGATGCAAGGGTGGTGATTCCCACCATATCCGCATTCAACTCACCTATTTGGCCTTTGCAAAAAACAGATGGATCTTGGAGAATGACAGTGGATTATTGGAAGCTTAACCAGGTGGTAACTTCAACTGCAACGGTTATTCCAGATGTAGTAGTTTCATTGCTTGAGCAAATTAATATACCTCCTGGCACCTGGTATGCAGTTATTGATCTGGCTAATGCCCTCTTCTCCATGTTGTTGTTAGGTGCGGTCGAGTTGGTTCTGACTCATAGCGACCCTATGCACAACAGAACGAA
Source organism: Elephas maximus indicus (assembly GCF_024166365.1). Classification (NCBI taxonomy): domain Eukaryota; kingdom Metazoa; phylum Chordata; class Mammalia; order Proboscidea; family Elephantidae; genus Elephas; species Elephas maximus. The sequence continues at coordinate 111,577,372 of NC_064828.1, read as the reverse complement.
ACACTGCCTGGTCCTGAGCCATCCTTACAATCGTTGTTACGCTTGAGTTCATTGTTGCAGCCACTGTGTCAATCCACCTCATTGAGGGTCTTCCTCTTTTCCGCTGACCCTGTACTCTGCCAAGCATGATGTCCTTCTCCCGGGACTCATCCCTCCTGACAACATGTCCAAAGTATGTAAGACACAGTCTCGCCAACCTTGCCTCGAAGGAGCATTCTGGCCGCACTTCGTCCAAGACAGATTTGTTTGTTCTTCTGGCAGTCCATGGTATATTCAGTATTCTTCACCAACACCACAATTCAAAGGCGTCAACTCTTCTTCGGTCTTCCTTATTCATTTCCAGCTTTCACACGCATATGATGCGATTGAAAATACCATGGCTTGGGTCAGGCACACCTTAGTCTTCAGGGTGACATCTTTACTATTTAACACTTTGAAGAGGTCCTTTGCAGCAGATTTGCTCAATGCAATGCGCCTTTTGATTTCTTGACTGCTGCTTCCATGGCTGTTGATTGTGGGTCCAAGTAAAATGAAATCCTTGACAACTTCAATCTTTTCTCCGTTTATCATGATGTTGCTCATTGGCCCAGTTGTGAGGATTTTTGTTTTCCTTATGTTGAGGTGCAATCCGTACTGAACGCTGTGGTCTTTGATCTTCATTAGTAAGTGCTTCAAGTCCTCTTCACTTTCAGCAAGCAAGGTTGTGTCATCTGCATAATGCAGGTTGTTAATAAGTCTTCCTCCAATCCTGATGCCCCGTTCTTCTTCATACAGATTGAATACAGATTGAATAGGTATGGTGAATGAATACAACCCTGACGCACACCTTTCCTGACTTTAAACCAATCAGTATCCCCTTGTTCTGTCCGAACAACCGCCTCTTGATCTATGTAAAGGTTCCTCATGAGCACAGTTAAGTGTTCTGGAATTCCCATTCTTCCCAGTATTATCCGTAATTTGTTATGATCTACACAGTCGAATGCCTTTGCATAGTCAATAAAACATAGGTAAACATCCTTCTGGTATTCTCTGCCTTCAGCCAGGATCCATCTGACATCAGCAAGGATATCCCTAGTTCTACGTCCTCTTCTGAAACCGACCTGAATTTCTGGCAGTTCCTTGTCGGTATACTGCTGCAGCCGTTTTTGAATGATCTTCAGCAGAATTTTGCTTGTGTGTCATATTAATGATATTCTTCTATAATTTCCACATTCGGTTGGATCACGTTTCTTGGGAATAGGCATAAATATGGATCTCTTCCAGTCAGTTGGCCAGGAAGCTGTCTTCCACATTCCTTGGCATAGACGAGTGAGCACATCCAGCGCTGCATCTGTTTGTTGAAACATCTCAATTGATATTCCATCAATTCCTGGAGCCTTGTTTTTCGCCAATGCCTTCAGAGCAGCTTGGACTTCTTCCTTCAGTACCATCGGTTCCTGATCATATGCCATCTCTTGAAATGGTTGAATATCGAATAATTCTTTTTAATATAATGACTCTGTGTATTCCTTCCATCTTCTTTTGATGCTCCCTGCATCGTTTAATGTTTTCCTCATAGAATCCTTCACTATTGCAACTCGAGGCTTGAATTTTTTCTTCAGTACTTTCAGCTTAAGAAACACTGAGCGTGTTCTTCCTTTTTGGCTTTTCATCTCCATCTCTTTGCACGTGTCATTATAATACTTTACTTTGTCTTCTCGAGCCACTGTTCAAAATCTTCTGTTCAGTTCTTTTACTTCATCAATTCTTCCTTTTGCTTTAGCTGCTCGACGTTCGAAAGCAAGTTTCAGAGTCTCCTTTGACATCCATCTTGGTCTTTTCCTTCTTTCCTGTCTTTTCAATGACCTCTTGCTTTCTTCATGTATGATGTCCTTGATGTCATTCCACAACTCGTCTGGTCTTTGGTCACTAGTGTTCAATGCATTAAATCTATTCTTCAGATGATCTCTAAATTCAGGTGGGATATACTCAAGATCATATTATGGCTCTCGTGGACTTGCTCTGATTTTCTTCAGTTTCAGCTTGAACTTGCATATGAGAAGTTGATGGTCTGTTCCACAGTCAGCTCCTGGCCTTGTTCTGACTGATGATATTGAGCTTTTCCATCGTCTCTTTCCACAGATGTAGTCAATTTGATTTCTGTGCGTTCCGTCTGGAAAGGTCCATGTATATAGTTGCCGTTTATATCAGTGAAAGAAGGTATTTGCAATGAAGAAGTCATTGGCCTTGCAAAATTCTGTCATTCGGTCTCCGGCATTGCTTCTATCACCAAGGCCATATTTTCCAACTACTGATCCTTCTTCTTTGTTTCCAACTTTAGCATTTCAATCGCCAGTAATCATCAATGCATCTTGATTGCATGTTCGATCAATTTCAGACTGCAGCAGCTGATAAAAATCTTCTATTTCCTCATCTTTGGCCCTAGTGGTTGGTTTCGTAAATTTGAATAATAGTCGTATTAACTGGTCTTCCTTGTAGGCATATGGACATTATCCTATCACTGACAGCATTGTACTTCAGGATAGATCTTGAAACATTCTTTTTGACAATGAATGCAACACCATTCCTCTTCAAGTTGTCATTCCACATAGTAGACTATATGATTGTCTGATTCAAAATTGCCAATACCTGTCCCTTTCAGCTCACTAATGCCTAGGATATTTATGTTTATGCGTTCCATTTCATTTTTGACAATTTCCAATTTTCCTAGATTCATACTGCATACATTCTAGGTTCCGATTATTAATGGATGTTTGCAGCTGTTTCTTCTCACTTTGAGTCGTGCAACATCAGTGAATGAAGGTCTTGAAAGCTTTATTCCATCAACATCATTAAGGTCGACTCTACTTTGAGGAGGCAGCTCTTCCCCAGTCATCTTTTGAGCGCCTTCCAACCTGGGTAGCTCATCTTCCAGCACTATATCAGACAATGTTCTGCTGCTATTCATAAGGTTTTCACTGGCTAATGCTTTTCAGAAGTAGACTGCCGGGTCCTTCTTCCTAGTCAGTCTTAGTCTGGAAGTTCAGTTGAAACCTGTCCCGCATGGGTGATCCTGCTGGTACCTGAATCCTGGTGGCATAGCTTCCAGGATCACAGCAACACCCAAGCCCCCACAGCACAACAAACTGACAGACATGTGGGGGTTCTTCTCCATACTTGTTTCAAAGAACCGTCAGAAGCAGTTTGCCTTCAGCTGGCAAAGCCAGCGATACACCTTTAGTTGCTGTCTTAGTCACCTAGAGCTTTTGTAACAGAAATATAAGAGAATTTTATTTCCTCACAGTAAAGTAGGCTAAAAGTCCAAATTCAGGGCATCAGTTCCAGGAGAAGGCTTTCTCTCTCTGGCAGTCTTCTTGTCAATGTTCCCCCGGACTAGGACCTTCTTTGCGAAGGGATCCTGGGTCCAAAGGACACGCTCTGCCCCCGGCACTACTTTCTTGCTGATATGAGGTCCCCCCACTCTGCTCGCTTCCCTTTCCTTTTTGTCTCTTGAGAGATAAAAGGTGGTGCTGGCCATATTCAGGGAAACTTCCTTTACATTGGATCAGGGATGTCACCTGGTAAGGGTGTTACCATCCCACCCTAATTCTCTTTAACATAAAACTACAGTCACAAAATGGAGGACAACCACAGAATACTGGGAATCATGGCCTAACCAAGTTGATACACACGTATTTTGGGGGACATAATTCAATTCATTACAGTTGCCTACCTCAGGGCTATATCTACTCTACAGTCCTGTATCATAATTTAGTCCATAGGGACCTTGATCACCGTTCCCTTTCACAAGACATCACACTGGTCCATTACATTGATGACATTATGCTGATTGGACCTAGTAAGGAAGAAGTGTCAATGACTCTGGACTTACTGGTAAAACATTTGCCTGCTAGAGGGTGAGAAATTAATCCAACAAAAATTCAGGCACCTTTCAACTGGATGAAATATCTAGGAGTCCAGTGGTGTGAGTCATGTTGAGATATTCCTTCTAAAGTGAAGGATAAGTTATTGTGTCTGGTTCCTCCCACAACTGAAAAGGAGGCACAATGCCTAGTGGGTCTCTTTGGATTTTGGAGGCAACATAGTCCTCATTTGGGTGTGCTATTCTGACCTATTTATCAAGTGACTCATAAACTGCTAGTTTTGAGTGGGGCCCAAAACAAAAGAAGGCTCTGCAACAGGTTCAGGCTTGCCGTGCAAGCTGCTCTGCCCCTTGGGCCATATGATCTGGCTGGTTCAATGGTGATTGAAGTGTCAGTGGCAGATAGAGATGCTGTTTGGAGTCTTTGGTAAGCCCCTATTGGCAAATCACAGCACAGACCCTTAGGATTCTGGAACAAAGCCCTGCCATCTGCAGATAACTACTCTCCTTCTGAGAAACAGCTTTTGGCTTGTTACTGGGCCTTGGTAGAGACTGAACACTTAACCACGGGCCACCAAGTCACCATGCGGCCTGACCTGCCCGTCATAACATGGGTGTTGTCTGACCCACAGAGTCATAAAGTTGGATGTGCACAGCAGCACTCCATCATTAAACAAAAGTGGTATATAAGAGATTGGGCCCAAGCAGAACCTGAAGGCACAAGTAATTTGCATGAGGAAGTGGCCCAAATGCCCATGGTCTCCACTGCTGTCACGTTACCTTCCATCTTCCAGTCTGTACCTATGGCCTCATGGGGAGTTCCTTATAATCAGTTGACTGAGGAAGAGAAAACTCGTGCCTGGTTTACAGATAGTTCTGTATGACATGCAGGAACCACTCGAAAGTGGACAGCAGCAGCACTACAGCCCCTTTCTGGGACCTCCCAGAAGGACAGTGGTGAAGAGAAATTCTCCCCATGGGCAGAAGTTTGAGCAATGTACCTGATTGTTCACTTTGCTTGGAAGGAGAAATGGCCAGATGTGTGATTGTATACTGATTAATGGGCTGTGGCCAATGATTTGGCTGGATGGTCAGGGACTTGGAAGGAACATGACTGGAAAATTGGAGACAAGGAAGTATGGGAAAGAGGTATGTGGATAGACCTTTCTGAATGGGCCAAAGAAGTGAAGATATTTGTGTCCCATGTGAATGCTCACCAAAGGGTGATCTCCCCAGAGGAGAATTTTAACAATCAAGTGAATAGTACGACACATTCTGTGGAAACCAGTCATCCTCTCTCCTCAGCCACCCTTGTCATTGTTCAATGCTCTCATGAACAAAGTGGCCATGGTGGCAGGGGTGGAGGTTATGCATGGGCTCAGCAACATGGACTTCCACTCACCAAGGCTGACTTGGCTACAGCCACTGCTGAGTGTCCCATCTGCCAGCAGCAAAGACCAATGCTGAGTCCCCAATATGGCACCATTCCTTGAGGTGATAAACCAGCAACCTAGAAAGGGCAGCATTTTGTTCTCACTGGGATAGACACTTACCCTGGATATGGATTTGCCTTCCCTGCATGCAATACTTCTGCCAAAACTACCACCCATGGACTTACAGAATGCCTTATACACCATCAGGCTATCCCACACAGCATCGCCTCAGATCAAGGGACTCACTTCTCATCAAACGAGTTGCAGCGATGGGTCCATGCTCATGGAATTCACTGGTCTTACCATGTTCCCCATCATTTTGAAACAGCTAGTTTGATAGAACGATGGGATGGCCTTCTAAAGACACAATAATGGCACCAGCCAGGTGGCAACACCTTGCAGGGTTGGGGCAATGTTCTCCAGGAGGCTGTAGATGTTCTAAACCAGCATCCAATATATGGTGCTGTTTCTCCCATTGCCAGTATTCATAGGTCCAAGGAATCAAGGCGTGAAAATGGGAGTGGCACCACTCAATATTACCCCTAGTGACACATTCACAAGGTTTTTGTTTCCTGTCCCCACAAACTTATGCTCTGCTGGTCTAGAAGTCTTAGTTCCGAAGGGGTGAATGCTCCCACCTAGAGATACATCACTGATTCCATTGAACTTGAAGCTAAGAATACCACCTGGCCACTTTGGGCTCCTTATGCCCCTGGATCAACAGGCAAAGAAGGGAGCTACCATATTGGCTGATGTGATTGATCCTGATTACCAAGAGGAAATCGGATTGATATTACATAATGGAGATAAAGAAAAGTATGTCTGGAATGCAGCAGATCCCTTAGGGTGTCTCTTAGTACTACCATGCCCTGTGATTAAAGCCTATGTCAGCAACCCAATTCTGACATGACTACTAATGACCCAGACCATTCTAGAATGAAGGTTTGGGTCACCCCACCAGGGAAGGAACCACGACCAGCTGAGGTGCTTGCTGAGGGCAAAGGGAATATGGAATGGGTGGTGGAAGAAGGTAGTTATAAATACCAGTTAGGACCACATGACCAGTTGCAGAAACGAGGATTATGATGGTTATAAGTATTCTGCTTTGTATGTGTGCATCAAATATTTTTCCTTCACTTATAAAATATAAGATGTACACAGGGTTAGTGCATTTTTGGTTGTGCGTGTGTTCATTGTATCACGTTAGGCGAAAGTATGTATAGGTTAAGGAGATGTGTACAGGTGCCAAGTTGACAAGGGGTGAACTGTGATGGTTAAGGTTGTGTGTCTACTTGGCTGGGCCATGAATCTTAGTGGTTTGTCAGCTCTATGACGTTGTGATCACTACCATGATGAGATTTGATATAATGTGATCATCTCCATGATGGGATCTGCTGTGAGTAGCCAATCAGTCGAAAGGGATTATGATGATTAAGATTGGGTGTCAACTTGGCTGGGCCATGATTCTTAGTGTTTTGGCAGTCGTAAAATATTGTGATCACTTCCCTGTTGAGATTCAATATGCGATCACCCCCATGATAGGATCTGCTGTGGGTAGCCAATTGGTTGAAGGGGAGTTTCCTTGGGCATGTGGCCTGCATAAAATATGGGCAGACATTCTGACAAGGCTTGGGGGCCTTTTGATCACGCTGGATCCTGCAGCTAGTTCCTGTTGATCTGACTTCTGGTTCTTGGGACTAGAGCTAGCAGCTCACCTAAAGTCTTGCCTGTGGATCTTGGGATTCATCGATCTTTGCAGCCTGTGAGCAGAGCCCTGTGCCCATCTTGGGTTCACTGGCCCCTGTGGCTACGTGAATCAGGAGATGACTCTATCCTGACCCACCAACTAGGGACATTTCCAGACTCCACAACTGCATGAGCCATTTCCTTGATAAGAATCTCTCCACACGTGTATTTACACACCTTATTGGTTTTGCTTCTCTAGAGAACCCAGTGTAAGACAAGAACCATGGAAGAAGGGTGGGATTTACAGGGTTCAGGAGAGGGAGTCCCCAAGGCCCTAGGTGGGGGATTAGCCAGAAGTCCTGGACTGACCCATCTCAACTAGGGAGGACCTGGGCCTCCCAGAGCTGGGAGTGCTTGGAGCCTAGGGCAAAGGCTTCCAGAACTAGAGAGCTGATGTTTCCATCTTTGAACTTTGGCTAGCCTGCAGATGCATCCCTATCCTCTACCTTGTCATCGATCTTTCCCTGGTCAAGATGCTTCTAGCACAGAGACCCCAGATCCAAAGGACACGCTGTTCTCCTGGCTCTTGTTCCTTGGTGGTATGAGGCCCCCCATGTCTCTCTGATCACTTCTTTCTTTTATATCTCAAAAGAAATTGACTTAAGACATGACTTAATTTTGTAGATTGAGTCCTTCCTCATTTACATAACTGCCACTAATCTCACCTCATTAACATCACAGAGGTAGGATTTACAACACATGGGAAAATCACATCAGATGACAACATTTCTAGCCAAGTTGTGGGGGGGGAGGGACACAATTCAATCCATGACAAGGTGTAAGTGGATCTGAGGCACAGGGAGCTCAGAGCCTCGCACAGAGTTTCTGTTTAACGCAGGGCAGATGAAGCTGGAGAGGCACTGTGTTCTCTGGTGCCTCTGAGGCTCAGCGGCTGCACATGCAACACCCCTGTGCAGGTGCATCTTCTCACTGCTACATGGAGAGACACACACACACTACACACAGACACACACAAGCATTGACAATGCACAAGCAGTTGTGCACACAGTCAGTAGACTCCACCCACTCACATCCACATAGACTCACAGAGAAACTCAGGCACACACACACCTGTGCACCACACACTCATGCACATACACACGTGTGCACACATGCACACACACATGCATGAACATGCACATACACATGCATACACATGCTTGTACACTCATGCACACACTCCTGCATGCACACTCACTGTGCACACACACACACACTTCGCCAGGCAACTTTTACTCCAAGCCTCAGGCTTCCATGTGCAGTTTACTCCAAGGATGAGCAGGCCTGGAAGGTCACTTCCAATCAGGGAAGGCGGGCTGCCTACAGATGCTCAGGTGGTGTGCTGTACAACCCAAGGGAGCCATGCATATAGAACACAGTGTGAAGGGCAGCCCCTAGAGTTGTGCAATGCAGAGACCCTGGAGGTCTTGGAGCCACGTTTCCTAAGTCATAACCACCGAGTCCCATCTCTTATTCCAAATATCCTGGCTGGTTTTTTTTTCTCTGCGAAATCCCCTTGTCTACTCATCTTTTTCCAAACTGGACCTCACAAACAACCCCCTGATTTCAGTTCCCCATCCCAGAACTTACTCCTGGGAAGAACTTACTCTGGGATTGGCAGCTTGGGCCTGGATGGGCAGCAGGCATTGTGCCCCTATCCCTTTCCCTCCTCCTCCCCTCCACTCTTCTCTCCTTTCTCTCCTGCCTTCAGGAACAGAGCCTGGGGAGGATCTGGGTGAGGCCGTTGGGCCCTGAATTAGCAAAACAAATCCACATCTGCCCTTCTGAGCTGGGGTCAGAGTATTCCTCCCTTGACTAGAGGTGAAATGTTGGGGCACCCTTGGACAAGCCAGAGCCAGGTCTGAACACTGTTCCCCATATAAGATAACGGGCAGGAAGATGAAATCACAGAAAGCCCCCACCCACGCATCCATCCATCCTCCCATCCACTCACCCATCCATCCGTTCTTCCAGCCACACACCCAACCAATTCAACAAACATCTTAGTGACTCCAGGCTCTGGGCTGGGCCCTGGGACTGAATTAATTAACAAGAGCAGTGTGATAGCCCCCCTTACCAAAGCCCTCGGATGTCTTCCAGCCTTTCTTGATCTCCCTTGGGCTTAATGATTTGGGAGCCCCAGAGAAGGGTGGGCTGCGGTTCAGTTAGGTCTGCTGATCCCTGCAGCTGTGAAATTCTACAAGAGCCAAAAAGGAAGTGGGATTCCTTTTTACATAAATATGCTTCACACATCTTGGGGAACCCATCTGTGCAGAGAAACCAACAACCCCTCTTCAATCAGCTATAGAATAGGACAAGGCCGGATGGGTGGGGAGTGGGGTATGAGTGCATCCCCGATCCCCAGCGGAGAACCTTTTTATAACTTCCCGAAATGTGATAGAGCTGTCAGAAGCTCATGAATTCAGCTAGTAAATTGTGCAGCCTAAGGTCTACTCTGTGCCACAAAACACAGCAGCTGTCACCAATTAGGGGCCTTTATGCCTTGAGTAACGGCAGACTCAGACTGGTTCCAGCAAGACGGGTGTTCGTTATCTCCCACAGCTGGAAGCCGGGGGGAAGGGAGAGCTCCAGGGTGCCATGTCAGTGGATCACCATCAGGGTCCCAGGGACCTGGGTTTTTCTATTCTCCAGGCTGTCATCCTCAGAGCTGGGGTCATCCACAGGCTGGTGGCAAGATGACAACAGCCGTTCTTTGCCACATCGAGGCCGAACAATAGCCAAAGAAGAGAAGATGTCTCTTCCTGTGGCATTCTCTGAGGGGAAAGGAAGTTTCTCTCAGAGCCCTCAGCAGATGCCCCTCGTGTCCTATTAGCCAGAGCTGGATCACATGAGTTTCCGGAACTAATCACCTGCCTGGGTCACTTGACTTTCCAGAACCAATCACCTGTTAGCAAGTTAGGATGACAATGTACAATAGGCTCAATGGCTGCCATTCCAGACACTTCAGAAAGAAACTTATTGCTACCCCATCCCAGTAATCTGTGTCCTACAAAAGACACTTTGAGGACTAATGTGTTCCTGACCCAAGCCATGGTATTTTCAACCACCTCATATGCATGCAAAAGCTGGACAATGAATAAGGAAGACTAAAGAAGAATTGACACTTTTGAATTATGGCGTTGGTGAAGAATATTGAATATGCCATGGACTGCCAGAAGCATGAACAAATTTGTCGTGGAAAAAGTACAGCGAGAATGCTCCTTAAAAGGGGGTTATGGAGAGACTTCATTTCACGTACTTCGGACACACTAACAGGAAGGATCAATCCCTGCAGAAGGACATCATACTTGGTAGAGGGTCAGCGAAAAAGAGGAAGAGCCTCAACAACATGGATTGACACAGTGGCTACAACAATGGGCTCAAACATAGCAAAGATTGTGAGGATGGCCCAGGACCAGGCAGTGTTTTGTTGTATTGTACTCAGGGTTGCTATGAACCAGAACAGGCTCAACCACACCTCACAACACTAGACATTTTAATTGAACCATAGGAAGTGGGTGTATTTTTCATTTTGTCCAACATTCCTTCTTCTTCCAATGTTGCTGTTGTTGTGTGCCATTGAGTCTATTCTGACCCATAGCAACCCTGTATGACAGGGTAGAACTGCCCCCATAGGGTTTCCTAGGCTTTATAACAGCAGATTGCCAGGTATTTTCTCCTGCGGAGCCACTGGTGGGTTTGAACCGTCGGCCTTTCAGTTTGTAGCCAAGCACTTAACCATTGTGCCACCAGGGTTTCTTCTTCTTCCAGTAATGAACCCCTTTTTCCTGGAGTAAATGCCTTCCATGTGGCTCAAGGGGGCAGATCCCAGCCAGTCCCAGGACAAGGCACATGACCCAGCTTGGCTTTTCATACTTTCTGAAGATTGCTAATGGATGCTGGGAAGTCTCTTCTCTCTGTCTGTGATCATGAACAGATAACACGAACAAAAATACAGTCTCAGGGTCCTCTTGTCTTCTATGTGCCAAGAAACCCTGGTGGCATAGTGGTTAAGAGCAACGGCTGCTACGCAGAAGGTCGGCAGTTCAAATCCACCAGGTACGCTTTGGAAACCATATGGGGCAGCTCTACTCTGTCCTATAGGGTTGTTAGGAGTTGGAATAGACTCGACAGCAATGGTTTTTTGTTGTTGTTTTTTTTTGTATGTGCAGAGAGCCAAGACAAAGGCAACAGAGCAGGGCAATGGAACAAGAGAAACTGAGTCCAATGACACGGCTGGGGCTCCTGAATTCAGCTGTACCTAAAGCCAGATCTGCACACGGTCTTCCCAGTTTTGGAAGCCATTTTTTGCTTAAGTGAGCCCGAGTTGTATTTCTGTCATCTGCAATGAAAAGAGTCTGCCTGATGCATTATGGCCCTGGTTACTCAGTCAATAAATATTTACGAGATCCTTGCTGGGCACTGAGACAGAAGGATGAAAAAGACCTGCTTTTCCCAGGCAAACAACTGTGTCCTCTTTCTGCTTTCAAAGGAAAAGCTAACAGATTTGACACCAGCTCCTGCGCCAGAGTTATTCTCAATGCTCTTCATACATTTTCTCATTTATTTTGTAAGAGCATGCAGCTGGACAGCCCCCAGCCCATGTCAGCTCGCAGCCCAGTCGGGTGGAGGGCAGACATGTAAACCAGCAGCCCCAGAGACTCACACATCATAGACAATGGTCACAATATCTCTGGAGGGTCTGGGGCGAGGGAAGGCGACCAGGAGGTGGCCATGGGCCCAATGAGGCAGACACGCAAGACAAGCTGACAAAAAGCAGAACCAGAAATTGAAGTTAATAATAAAGAGAAAATAAAATTGCCTAAAATGCTTGACAGTATTACAGATTTTGCATGGTCTCGGCCTTGTATGTGTATTTGCTCATGTGTACAGCGTGTGTACGCAGAGAAAAAAGACAGGAAGAAAACACAGTAAAACCTTAGCTGTGGGTATCTCTCTGGTGGATGGAACTGCAGATAATTTTTATTTCCTTTTTTATACCTTTCTGGATTTTCCATGTTTTCTATGATAAAGCAAGTTAGTTAAAGGGGGCAGCAGTATAGGACCAGTGGTCTGGGACCATCTTGTGCAACTTGAGGTGCTCTCAGATTGCCTGTTCCTCCAGCCCCAAGTCCACGCGGCCTCAGCTCACCTGCAGTTGGGGCCCCTGAGAGTGGCTCACTTCGGGACCCTGCTTGTCTCCCTTCCTACTCCCTCTGCAGCCCTCCTCCCTAGATTTCTTCACAGAAACCCTTTTTGCATCATGTATGTCAGCCCAGGGGTTCCCTGGGTGGTGCAAACGGTTAATACAATTGGCTGCTAATCAAAACATTGGAGGTTCAAGTCCACCCAGAGGTACCTTGGAAGGAAGGTCTGGGGATCTACTTCCAAAAAATTAGCCATTGAAAACCCTACAGAGCACAGTTCTACTCTGGCACGTGGGGAAGCCATGATTCAGAATTGCCTCAACAGCAACCAGTGTGTCGTCCCAGAGCACAGGGCAGTCACCACCGTGGACAACCTCTGACCACTGCAGGAGCGAGCCAGCGTTCACATGCTTCCCTTGCTTGTGGGCACATGACCCACAGGCTCAGGCAGCCAGCGCCCACAGTGGGGCTGCCTCTTTCTCCCCCGTTGCGCTCCCTCACCCCCCACTCCAGCCCCTGGGCCACTCACCAAATAAACTTCTCGTCCAAGCTCTGTCCAGGGCTCTGCTTTGGGGGGCCTTGCTCAGGACTCAAAACCTGCTGCCCCATCCTCAGTGGGCATCCCCATTGCTTCTCTGCTCCACTGTGCCCTGGCTACCCTCAGTCTCTGGAAGGAACTCATGCAGATTTCTCCTCTTCATCTGCAGTCCCCCAACAAACAAGGTTGGCAGAGAAGGGGCCACCTCACCCTCCTCAAAAGCTTTTATTTGACTTGGAGTAAAATGGGCCTGGGGAAGTGTGTGTGCGTGTGTATGAGTGTGTGAATGCACGAATGTGTGCCTGAGTACGTGTGCATGAGTGTATGCATGAGTGTGTGTATGCATGAGTGTGCACATAGTGTGTGTCTTGCATCCTGCAAACGGTTCTGCCCCTTCCTACACCCAGCTAAGGGACAAATGAATGAGGCTTGGGCCTGACCCTGGAGTAACTCCAGCCTGTGAGGGGTCAGACTTGTCATTACCCACTGCTAGGAAGGTGCAGCCCAGGGTGACATGCTGGCCCACGAAGGGGTGAACCAGTCCTGCCCAAGGGAAGTGTCTGGGCTGGTCCAGAAGGGCAAGTGTGCCAGGAACGACAGTGTGGGAGCGGGGAACACAATGGCCTGCCTCTGCCCCATTCTAGGAACTGCTGGCATGGAACCTTCTGGAAAGGGCAGGCTGGGGGAGAAAAGGAGGGGGCCTGTAAACCTAGGCCAATGCAGCGACTTAGATATCATGAAGACCTTGGACGTTTCTTACATAAACAACAGGAGTGCAAATACAGGCCTGGCGGGCTCTGGGGCAGTCGGCAGGGTTGCCAGCACATTCTGAGAATCCGTGGGGGTCATCCCCATCCGGCCTGGGCAAGCGGCTCGGTAATGTGGCTCCTGGGGTAGGAGATCTGCCGTTTTCCAAGAACACTAACACGATAAATGCCCTTGCTGCTGAAACTGCTCTGCATGCTGCCTAATTGTCCTCTGCCGACGCCACCAAAGGTCTCGGAGGCTGGCGTGCACGCTCCAGGGCTGCCCGTTGTCCCCGTCCAGTGAGCTACCGAGCAAAGCACGCAGGCATTGTCGGATGTGCGGGTTGCTTAGATTCAGATGAGTCCGCTGTGGCTCCGAGGGGATGCAGGTGGGATTCAGAGGCTATAGGGTTGGCTGGGGTTTTGCTCCAGCAGTTGCTAGCTTCGTGGCCACAGGCAAGCCACGTCATTTCTGAGTCAGAGGGAGGGTTAGAATTCCTACTCCGTTCCCCCCAGTGGATGCGTAACCTCAGATCACCTCACCCACCCCATGCCTCAGATTCTTCCCCTATAAAATGGAGACAGTAATCCCAACAACAGAGTCTCTGGGCAGTGCAAACAGGTTAGCGTGCTCAGCTGCTAACTGAAAGACTGGCTGTTTAAGCCCATCTGGAGATACTTAAGAAGAAAGACCTGGCCATCTACTTCTGTAAGATCAGCCATTGAGACCCTGTGGAGCACAGTTCTCCCTGACACAATTTAGATTCAACTCCTCTAACAACTTGTTTTTAATCCTAGTAAAATTTCCTGTCTTTAGAGAAGAGAAGATGAGAGAAAGTAACCATTGCTACCAAAAGCCAGGCTGATGGTCTATGCTATTGGTGTAGTCTGGGCAGCTCAGCTACTACCCACCCCAGACCTGGACCCAAACCCCTCCCCTGCCCTGACATCCATGGCTGAATGGATCCTTGCCTTTCTTTTTTTGTCTCTTCAACCTCAGTTGCAGAGGGCTGAGTTCATCCAGGCCACACGGTCATCCCCAGCCCAGGCACTGCCCCTCACTGAATATAATTCTCCATCTTCCCTCTGGCTTTGGTGCCCCACCACCACCACCGAGGGCAGCCCTGCCGCGTGTTAGCTGCACACAGTTGGAGGGTATGTGCCTGTGCAGACTGGCTCTCATGTTTTTTTCTGTGTGTTGCTTGAACTTCTCTAAATAGCTGCTGTGGAGTAGATGGCCTGCTATTTCTTACTTTCCCCCTCAGCTCGGTGTCTTTCAGATCCATCTGTACCACTGGGTCTATTTGGTTCTGCCTGCTGCTCAGTTTCCAGGGGCATGTCTGCCACCTCTTACCCATCCACACCCCCAGAGAAGGAAACCCAGGTTGCACCCACTCCCATGAGGATGGGCCCACGAGCAACTTGACTGGCATCCTACAAAATGGCTGCCCCATCTGCATCTCTGTACCCCTTGTCTTCACCAGCGCTGGCCTTCTTTGTGAAAACTGACTGACTTCCCAATTATTGCAGAAGTGATTGTCACTACACCTAACATTTGTGGTTGCTATTCGTTGCTATCAAGTTGATTCCTAATCCTGTGTGCAGAGTAGAACGGCTCCATAAAGTTTTCAAGGCTGTGATATTTCGGAAACAGACTGCCAGTCCTGTCTCCCAAGGTGTCCCTGGGTGGGTTTAAACCACTGACCTTTTGGCTAGTAGTCGAGCACTTAACCATCTGCACCACCCAGGGACTCGCAGCTAACATTTACTGAGCACTTAGTATGTGCCGGGCATGTGTCATCTCATGTAGTCTGCACAACGACCCTAAGGGTAGGTGTGGTCCTCACTCCCATATGCAGCTTGGAAAATTAAGGTTTGGGAAGGTTAAAGACCTTGCCCAGTGATTCCAATCCATCAACCCCTGCCTCCCCTTACCCCAGGTAACTAAGTCAGAGAAAATGGGTCTGCAGAGGAGAAGTGACTTGCCCAAGGCCACAAGGTGAGCCATCATGTGCCTGGGACTGCAGCCATTGAGGGGCCCACCTGCCCTAGGCCACTTTATCGTGCTGTCAACCGAGAGGTCGGCAGTTCGAATCTGCCATGCGCTCCTTAGAAACTCTACAGGGCAGTTCTACTCTGTCCTATAGGGTCATTATGAGTCAGAATCGACTTGGCGGAAGTGGGTTTGGTTTTTTAGTTGGAGCACTTTCTCCAGGCCCATGAGGCTGGGGGCTGCATTGTGAAGACTAGAGAAATTGGTGCTTAACCCAGAGCAGTGAGGCCTTAATGGAGAAGCTGCAGCCTCTGGAGGCTCCTATCAGCCCGTCCCAACCCCTAAGTCCCTGACCCAGCACTTGGGCCTCCTGCTTCAAGGCAAAGTGTAAACCACCAACTTCCCTATGTAGCCACTTTCCCACGCAAACCCCCGTAACCTTATTTAAGAAGGGAAGCTAACAGCTCCAGCATCATCTCTGTGCCTGGAATTGTTCTCGCCCCTTTCAGGCATTTACGTGTTTATCTGTAACAGCAGCGCAGCTTTACCAGACCCATCTTACAGGTGAGGATGCAGAAGTTCGAAGGGTATCCGGCTTGCCCAAGGCCGCACAGCTGGTTTATAGGACATCTGAGGAAGGGACTTAGCACCTGGGGAGGCGAGAAGCAGTCCACAAAGTCCCCTGGAGCCAAGCTCTCTTGCCTTTCCTTCAGGACCTGATAGTGGTACCTGGAGGTCCCTGGGTCAGTGGACACCTAGTGGGCACTGAGGCCCCCGGTTACCATGGGGACCGGCAAAGCACATGGTAGTGTTTCGATTATCAAAGCTCTGGCTGGTGGGGAGTTGGGAAGGCAGGCCAGTGGGAGGGAAAGCTCTAACATGCGTCACGGGTCAGACATTCGAGCCTTATGAAGGACGCGTGAAATGTAAGGATAATGGGACCCGGCAGCTGTTGCTAAGCACCACTGATGCTCCCGAGAAAGGTAATGAGCAGCCAAGAGTGCGTAAACAGGCAGCTGAAGGCTAGGTGTGAAGCTCTGCTTGCCTGCAAGGGCAGGAAGAGAAAGTCAAGGACTAAGCCCAAACCCCAATATTCTGAGTGCTGAGCTTTGAAGAAGGCTAAGTGCCCTACCAAGGCAGGTCTGTTATGCCAAAGCTGTGAATCCAGGGGCCTTGGCATGTGGGGTGGAGGCATCGGGGCAGATAACCTCAAGATTTTGATTCCCCAGACCCCTCTGAACCCTCAGAGCCTGCAGGTGACCCATCCCTACTAGTAACAGCCACTGACGCCCCTGTGCTGGGAGACAATGTAGAGGGCTTCCCCTTCAAGGGAATATGTGGCCTTCAAGGATCTTCTCTACCTGCCTTCCTGGACACAAGGCCTGTGACTAGGGCTGGGCCACAGCCTAGCCCAGCTGGGGACAGGCTGGGCTCGATAAAGGAAAAAAAAAATGGACTGTACCCCCAAGACTGTAGGACCTAGCCAGTATGTGCTGGCAGGAGCTGTGGGAGAATTCATGGTGCTCATGTCTGACCAGGCAAGAGTGTGTTGACTCAGTAACACTCTCCCAGAACAAACACATGATACAACACTCTGGCCAGAACCCAGGAGATGGGGCAGATTTACTACTGGATGGCTCCTGGGAGCACTGGAAAAATGCTGCCCACACTGGTCAAAGCTGAGATGCCAGCATCACCATAGCAGACAGACAGTGAGGAAGGGATCGAAAGGCTCCAGGAAATTGGCATGCGGAGTGAGTGTGCTGTGTGAGGATGGAAGATACATCAGACGATTGTGTTCCAGGAAGGCCCAGGGGCCACGTCATATACCGAGATCTTGAGGGATGTTCTGGCAAGAGGGACATCAGCATCACTAGAAAGTTCAGCGGTGACCCTCTGCTGCATGCCATGGCTGATGGCAGAAAAAATCATTACAGATAGTCTTATTTATCTAGTGCTGCTATAACAGAAATAGCACAAGAGGATGGCTTTAACAAAGAGAAATCTATTCTCACACAGTTTATTGTTGTTGTTCTTAGGTGCCGTCAAGTCGTTTCCGACTCATAGCGATCCTATGCACAACAAAACGAAACACTGCCAGGTCCTGAGCCATCCTGACAATCATTGTTATGCTTGAGCTCATTGTTGCAGCCACTGTGTCAATCCACCTCGTTGAGGGTCTTCATCTTTTCCGCTGACCCTGTACTCTGCCAAGCGTGATGTCCTTCTCCAGAGACTGATCCCTCCTGACAACATGTCCAAAGTATGTAAGACGCAGTGTCGCCATCCTTGCCTCTAAGGAGCATTCTGGTTGCACTTCTTCCAAGACAGATTTGTTTGTTCTTTTGGCAGTCCGTGGTATATTCAATATTCTTCGCCAACACCACAATTCAAAGGCGTCAACTCTTCTTCGGTCTTCCTTATTCATTTTCAGCTTTCACACGCATATGATGCGATTGAAAATACCATGGCTTGGGTCAGGCACACCTTAGTCTTCAAGGTGACATCTTTGCTTTTCAAAACTTTAAAGAGGTCCTTTGCAGCAGATTTGGCCGATGCAACGCGCCTTTTGATTTCTTGACTGCTGCTTCCATGGCTGTTGATTGCGGGTCCAAGTAAAATGAAATCCTTGACAACTTCAATCTTTTCTCCTTTTATTGTGATGTTGCTCATTGGTCCAGTTGTGAGGATTTTTGTTTTCCTTATGTTGAGGTGCAATCCGTACTGAACGCTGTGGTCTTTGATCTTCATCAGTAAGTGCTTCAAATTCTCTTCATTTTCAGCAAGCAAGGTTGTGTCATCTGTATAACACAGGTTGTTAATGAGTCTTCCTCCAATCCTGATGCCCCATTCTTCTTCATATAGTCCAGCTTCTCGGATTATTTGCTCAGCATACAGATTGAATAGGTATGGTGAAAGGATACAACGCTGACACACACCTTTCCTGACTTTAAGCCAATCAGTGTCCTCTTGTTCTGTCTGAACAACTGCCTATTGATCTATGTAAGGTTCCTCATGAGCACAATTAAGTGTTCTGGAATTCCCACTCTCCACAATGTTATCCATAGTTCGTTATGATCTACACAGTTGAATGCCTTTGCATAGTCAATAAAACATAGGTAAACATCCTTCTGGTATTCTCTGCCTTCAACCAGGATCCATCTGACATCAGCAAGGATATCCCTGGTTCCACGTCCTCTTCTGAAACTGACCTGAATTTCTGGCAGTTCCCTGTCGATATACTGCTACAGCCGTTTTTGAATGATCTTCAGCAAAATTTTGCTTGCATGTGATATTAATGATATTCTTCTATAATTTCCACATTCGGTTGGATCACGTTTCTTGGGAATAGGCATAAATATGGATCTCTTCCAGTCAGTTGGCCAGGAAGCTGTCTTCCATATTTCTTGGCATAGATGAGTGAGCACCTCCAGCGCTACATCTGTTTGTTGAAACATCTCAATTGATGTTCCATCAATTCCTGGAGTCTTGTTTTTCGCCAATGCCTTCAGAGCAGCTTGGACTTCTTCCTTCAGTACCATCGGTTCCTGATCATATGGCACCTCTTGAAATGGTTGCAATTGACTAATTCTTTTTGGTTTAGGAAGCTAGAAATCCAAATTCAGGGCACCAGCTCTACAGAAATGTTTTCTCCCTCTGTCAACTCTGGATGAAGGTCCTTGTCATCAATCTTCCCCTAGGAGCTTCTCAGTGCAGGAGCCCAAGTCCAAAGGATGCACACGCTCCTGGCTCTTCTTGCTTGGTGGTAATGAGGTCCCCCATTGCTCTGCTTGCCTCTCTCTTTTGTATCTCAAAAGAAATTGACTCAAGATATGACCTAATCTTGTAGATTGAGGCCTGTCACTCCGCTAATCCTGCCTCCTTAACATCATGTTGTTATTGTTAGGTGCCATCAAGTTGATTCCGACTGATAGTGACTGTACATACAACAGAAGGAAGCACTGCCCAGTCCTGCGCCATCGTCACAACACTTGTTATTCTTGAGCCCACTGTTGAAGCCACTGTGTCAATCTATCTCATTGAGGGTCTTCCGCTTTTTTGCTGACCCTCTACTTGACCAAGCATGATGCCCTTCTCCAGGGACTGATCCCTCCTGATAATGAGTCCAAAAGTATGTGAGAAAAAGTCTTTCCATGCTCTGTTCTAAGCAGCATTCTGGCTGTACTTCTCCCAAGACAGATCTTTCTTTTGGCAGTCCATGGTGTATTCAATACTCTTCTCCAACACCACAATTCAAAGTCGTCAATTCTTCTCTGGTCTCCGTTATTCATTGTCCAGCTTTCACATGCATATGAGGTGATTGAAAACTCCATGGCTTGGCTCAGGCGTGCCTTAGTCTTCAAGGTGACTTCTTTTCTTTTTAACATTGGAAAGAGGTCTTTTGCAGCAGATTTGCCCGATGCAGTGCGTCTTTTGATTTTTTTTTTTTAATTGTGCTTTAGGTGAAAGTTCACAGCTCATAATTTATCATACAGAAATTTATGCTTATATTGTTATGTGACATTGGTTGCAATCCCTATAATGTGAACAAACAGATCTGTCTTGGAAGAACTACAACCAGAATGCTCCTTAGAAGCAAGAACGCCGAGACTGCATCTTACGTACTTTGGACATGCTGTCAGGAGGAATCAGTCCCTGGAGAAGGACATCATGCTTGGTAAAGTACAGGGTAGTGGCTGCAAATTTGGACTCTAGCATAACAACGTTTGTAAGTATTGCACAGGACCGGGCAGTGTTTCATTCTGTGGTACATAGGGTTGCTATGAGTCGGAACTGACTCAACAGCACCTAAGACAACAATAATAATGTGACAACACATTCCCCCCTTCCACCCCAGGCTTCTTGTGTCCATTCAACCACTTCCTGTCCCTTCCTACCTTCTCATCCTGCCCCCAAACAGAAGCCTACCATCTGGTCTCATGTATCTGCTTGAACTAAGAAGTACACTCTTCATGACTATTATTTTATGTTTCATAATCCAGTCTAATCTTTGTCTGAAGAGTGAGCTTCGGGCATGGTTTTAGTTCTGGGTTAACAAAGCATTCAGGGGCCATGGCCTCGAGGGTTCCTCCTGTCCCGGTCAGATCATTAAGTCTGGTCTTTTTATGTGAATTTGAGTTCTACTCCTAAGTTTTCTCCCACTCCTTCAGGGACCCTCCGTTGTGTTCTCTGTCAGGGCAGTCATTGATGGTAGCCAGGCACCGTATAGTTCTTCTGTTCTCAGGCTGATGGAATCTCTGGTTTATGTGGCCCTGTTGCCTCTTGGGCTAACATTTTCCTTTTGTGTTTGGTATTCTTCGTTCTCTTTTGCTCCAAATGGGTTGGGACCAATTGATGCATCTTAGATGACTGCTCTCAAGCTTTTAAGACCCCAGATGCCACTCACCAAAGTGGGATGGAGAGCATTTTCTTAATAAACTTTGTTATGCCAATTGACCTAAATGTCCCCTGAAACTATTGTCCCCAGACCCCAGCCCCTGCGACTCTGTCCCTGGAAGTGTTTGGTTGTGTTCAGGAAACTTCTTAGATTTGTACAGTTGTGCTGACTTCCCCTGTATTGTGTGTTGTCCTTCCCTTCAGCTAAGATAATTCCTGTCTATCTAATTAGTGAATCCCCCTCTCCCTCCCTCCCCACCCTCATAACCATCAAAGAATGCTTTCTTCTATGTTTAAACCTTTTCTTGAGTTCTTATAATAATGGTCTCATACAATATTTGTCCTTTTGTGACTGTCACTCAGCACAAAGTCTTCCAGATTCATCCATGTTGTGAGATGTTTTGTGGATTCATCATATTTTTTATCATTGCATAGTGTTCCATCGTGTGTATGTGCCACAATTTGTTTTTCCATTCATCTGTTCATGGGCACCTAGGTTGTTTCCATCTTTTTGCTATTGTGAACAGTGCTGCAATGAACATAGGTGTACATATATCTATTCATGTGATGGCTCTTATTTCTCTAGGATATATTCCAAGGAGTGGGATTGCTGGATCCTATGGAACTTCTATTTCTCACTTTTTAAGGAAGCACCAAGCCAATTTCCAAAGTGGTTGTACCACTTTACGTTCCTACCAGCAGTGCGTAAGTGTCCCAGCCTCTCCACAACCTCTCCAACATTTATTCTTTTGCATTTTGGGGGCTAGTGCCAGCCGTGTTGAGGTGAGATGTTATCTCATTGTAATTTTGATTTGCATTTTTTAATGGTTAACGATCATGAGCATTTCCTCATGTATCTTTTAGCCACCTGAATGTCTTCTTTGGTGAAGTGTCTGTTCATATCCTTTGCCTATTTTTTAATTGGGTTATTTCCCTTTTTGTTGTTGGGTTTGGAGTATCTTGTAGATTTTAGAGAATAGGCTCTTATCAGATTTGTTGTAGCCAAAAAAATTTTCCCAGTCTGTAGGTTGTCTGGTTACTCTTTTGGTGAAGTCTTCTGATGAGCATAAGTGTTTGATTTTTAGGAGCTCCCAGTTATCCAGCTTTTCTTCTGGTGTTTGTGCATTGTTAGTTATGGTTTGTATTCTGTTTATCCCATGTTTTAGGGCTCCTGGCTTTGTCCCTATTTTTTCCTCTATGATTTTTATCATGTTAGGTTTTATATTTAGGTTTTTGATCCATTTTGAGTTAGTTTTTGTGTGTGGTATGAGGAATGGTCTTGATTTATTTTTTTGCAGATAGATATCCTGTTATGCCAGCACCATTTGTTAAAGAGACAGTTTTTTCTGCATTTAATGGACTTTGGGACTTTGTCAAATATCAGCTGCTTGTAGGTGGATGAGTTTACATCTCGATTCTCAATTCTGTTCCATTGGTCTAAGTATCTGTTGTACCAGCACCAGTCTGTTTAGCCATATAATAGGTTCTAAAAAAAAAAAAAAAATTTAATTTTTTTTTTTTTTTTAAATCAGGTAGTGTGAGGCCTCCCACTTTATTTTTCTTCTTCAGTGATGCTTTACTTATCCAGGGCCTACTTTCTTTCCATATGATTGTGGTTTGTTTCTCCATCTCGTTAAAAAATGTGCTTGGAATTTGGATCGAGATTGCATTGTATCCATAGATTGCTTTGGGTAGAATTGACATTTTCACAATGTCGAGTCTTCCTATCCTTGAGCATGGTATGTTTTTCCACTTATGTAGGTCTCTTTTGGTTTCATGCAGTAGTGTCTTGTAGTTTTCTTTGTATAGGTCTTTTATGTCTCTGGTTAGGTTTATTTCTAAGTATTTTATCTTTTTGGGGGCTATTATAAATGCTATTGATTTGGTGATATCCTTTTTGAAGTTCTCTTTGTTGGCGTAGAGGAATCCAACTGATTTTTGTATGTTTATCTTGTATCCTGATACTTTGCTGAAATTATTAGTTCCATTAGTTTTCTTGTGGATTCTTTGGGGTGTTCTGTGTATCAGACGATATCATCTGTGAATAGGGATACTTTTACTTATTCCTTACCAGTTTGGATGCCATTTATTTCTTTTCCTTGCCTTATTGCTCTGGCTAGGACCTCCAGCACAATGTTCAGTAAGAGTGGTGATAAAGGGCATCCTTGTCTGGTTCCTATTTTCAAGGAGAATGCTTTCAGACTCTCTCCGTTTAGGATGATGTTGGTTGTTGGCTTTTTATAAATGCCCTTTATTATGTCAAGAAATTTTCTTTCTATTCCTATTTTGCTGAGAGTTTTTATCATGAATGGGTGTTGAACTTTGTCAAATGCCTTTTCTGCATCAATTGATAAGATCATGTGGTTCTTATCTTTTGTTTTATTTATGTGATGGATTACATTGACTGTTTTTCTAATGTTGAACCAAGGCTGCATATTATTGTTGTTTTAGGTGCCATCTAGTTGATTCAGACTCATAGCTACCCTATGTACAACAGAACAAAACACTGCCCAGTCCTGCACCATCCTCACAATCGTTGTTATGCTTAAGCCCATTGTCACAGCCACTATGTCAATCCATCTTATTGAGGGTCTTCCTCTTTTTTGCTGACTCTCTACTTTACCAAGCATGATGTCCTTCTCCATGGATTGATCCCTCCTGACAGC
The DNA here is from genome assembly GCF_024166365.1 of Elephas maximus indicus. Lineage (NCBI taxonomy): Eukaryota > Metazoa > Chordata > Mammalia > Proboscidea > Elephantidae > Elephas > Elephas maximus. The sequence goes on along the minus strand of NC_064828.1, from coordinate 111,553,844 downwards.
ACGTCCAAAGTATGTGAGTTGCAGTCTTGCCATCCTTGCTTTCAAGGAGCATTCTGGTAGCACTTCTTCCAAGACAGATTTACTCGTTCTTTTGGCAGTCCATGGTATATTCAATATTCTTCTCGAACACCACAATTCAAAGCCATTAATTCTTCTTAGGTCTTTCTTATTCATCATCCATGCATATGAGGCAATTGAAAACACCATGGCTTGATTCAGGCATACCTTAGTCTTCAAGGTGTTATCGTTGCTTTTCAACACTCTAAAGAGGTCTTTTGCAGCAGATTTGCCTGATGCAACGCCATCTTTTAATTTCCTGATTGCTGCTTCTAGGAGTGTTAATTGTGAATCCAAGTAAAATGAAATCCTGACAACAAAAATCTTTTCTCCATTTATCATGATTTTGTGTATTTGTCCAGTTGTGAGGATTTTTGTTCTCTTTATGTTGAGGTATAATCCATACTGAAGGCTGCAGTCTTTGGTCTTCATCAGTAAGTGCTTCAAGTTCTCTTTACTTTCAGCAAGAAAGATTGTGTCATCTGCATAAGGCAGGTTGTTCCTCCGAACCTGATGCCACCTTTTCCTTCATATGGCTCAGCTTCTCAGATTATTTGCTTAGCATACAGATTGAATAAAAACAAATTTTTTTTTATACAGATTGAATAGGTATGGTGAAATGGTATAACTCTGACCCACACCTTTCCTGACTTTAACGGTGCAGTATCCACTTGTTTTATTCTAACAACCGCCTCTTGATCTATGTACAGGTTCCTCATGAGCACAATCAAGTGTCCTGGAATTCCCATCCTTTGCAATGTTATCCATAGTTTGTTATAATCTACACAGTCGGATGCCTTTGCATAGTCAGTAGACACAGGTAAACATCTTTCTGGTATTCTCTGCTTTCAGCCAGGATCCATCAGACATCAGCAATGACATCCCTGGTTCCACACCCTCTTCTGAATCTGGCTTGAACTTCTGGCAGTTCCCTGTCGATACCCCTGCATACTTGGTATGAATCCCACTTGGTCATGATGAATTATTTTTTGATATGTTGTTGAATTCTATTGGCTAGAATTTTGTTGAGGATTTTCACATCTATGTTCATGAGGGATATTGGTCTGTAATTTTCTTTCTTTCTTTCTTTCTTTCTTTCTTTTTTTTGGTGTCTTTACCTGGCTTTGGTATCAGGGCTATACTGGCTTCATAGAATGAGTTTGAGGGTATTCCATCCTTTTCTATGCTCTGAAATACCTCTAGTAGTACTGGTGTTAACTCTTCTCTGAAAGTTTGGTAGAATTCTCCAGTGAAGCAGCCACGGCCAGGGCTTTATTTTTGTTGGGAGTTTTTTTGTTTTGTTTTGTTTTTTAATTACCTCTTCAACCTCTTCTTTTGGTAGAGGTTTATTTAGTTTTTCTACCTTGGTTTGTGTTAATTTAGGTAGGTAGTGTGTTTCTAGAAATTTGCTCATTTTCTCTAGGTTTTCAAATTTGTTAGAGCACAATTTTTCACAGTATTCTGTTATGATTCTTTTAATTTCAGTTGGGGCTATTGTGATAAAAAAAAAATCACATATCACCCATCTAATTTCTTATTTGGGTTGTTTTCTTCCTCTCCTGTTTTTCTTTTGTCAGTTTGGTTGATGGTTTATCGGTTTTGTTGATCTTTTCAAAGAACCAGTTTATGGTCTTGTTGACTCTTTCGATGGTTTTTCTATTATCTATTTCAATTATTTCTGCTCTAATCTTTATTATTTCCTTTCTTCTGGTGTCCGAGGGCTTCTTTTGCCTCTCTCAATTTGTTCAAGTTGTAGGGTTAATGTTTTGATTTTGGCCCTTTCTTCTTTTTGAACGTGTGCATTTATCGCTATAAATTGACCTCTGAGCACTGCTTTTGCTGTGTCCCAAAGGTTCTGGTAAGATATGTTTTCATTGTCATTTGATTCTATGAATTTCTTTATTCTGTCCTTGATTTCTTCTATAACCCAGTAGTTTTTGAGAAAGGTGTTGTTCAGTTTCCATGGATTTAACTTTTTTTCCTTGCTTTCTCTGTTATTGATTTCTACTTTGATGGCTTTATGGTCAGAGAAGATGCTTTGTAATATTTTGATGTTTTGGATTCTGTTAAGGCTTGCTTTGTGGCCTAATATGTGGTCTATTCTGGAGAACGTTCCATGTGCATTGGTAAAGAAAATACACTTGGCTGCTATTGGGTAGAGTGCTCTGTGTATGTCTATGAGGTCAAGTTGATTGATTGTGGTATTTAGATCTTCTGTGTCTTTATTGAGCTTCTTTCTTAATGTTCTGTCCTTCACCAAAAGTGGTTTGTTGAAATCTCCTACTGTTATTGTGGAGCTGTCTATTTCTCTTTTCAATGCTGTTAGAGTTTGTTTTATATATTTTGGAGCCCTGTCATTGCATGCCTATATATTTATTTTGGTTATGTCCTCCTGGAATATTGACACTTTAATCATTATATAGTGTACTTCCTTATCCTTTGTGGTGGATTTTGCTTTAAAGTCTGTTTCGTCAGAGATTAATATTGCCACTCCTCCTCTTTTTTGGTTGTTTTTTGCTTAATGTTTTTTTTTTTCCATCCTTTAAGTTTTAGTTTGTTTGTGTCTTTGAGTCTAAGGTGTGTCTCTTGTAGGCAGCATATAAATGGATTGTGTTTTTTAATCCATTTTGCCACTCTTCATCTCTTTATTGGTGGATTTAGTCCACTTACATTCAGTGCAATTATAGATAGGTATGAATTTAGTGCTGTCATTTTATTTTATTTTTGTGTGTGTCATTGACAATTTCTTTATTCCACTTAATTTTCTGTGCTGAGTCATTTTTCTTTTTGTATTTTCTTTTCATCTTTTTCATTGTTGCTGATTTTGTATTTGCTGAGTCTTTATGTTTTTCTTCTTTTTATTTTTGATGGGTAGATTTGTTAGTTTCCTTTGTGGTCACCTTAAAATTCACCTCTATTTTTCTAAGTTTAAACGAACCTTTTATTTCTTGACATCACCTTTACTTCCTCTCCATATGAAAGTTCTATGACTACACTGTTTAGTCCCTGTTTTTTGTTTTAATGTTGTCATCTTTGTTGATGTCTCAGTTTCCCTATTTTCAGTGTTTTAGCTTTGACTTATTTTTGTGACTACCCTATTTGGGTTAATATCTGGTTGTTCTGTCCTGTGTGTTCTTGTCTTGGGTTGTTATCTGATATTGTTGGTTCTCTAGCTGGAGGACTCCCTTTAATATTTCTTGTAATTTTGGTTTGGTTTTTACAAATTCTCTTAACTTCTGTCTACCTGAAAATGCCCGAATTTTGCCTTCATATTTGAGAGACGGTTTTGCTAAATTCTTGGCTGGCAATCTTTCCCTTCAAGGCTTTATATATGTCATCCAATTGCCTTCTTGCCTGCATCGTTTCTGCTGATTAGTCAGAGCTTAGTCTTATTGACTCTCCTTTGTAGGTAAATTTTCATTCATCCCTAGCCACTCTTAAAATTCTCTATCTTTGGTTTTGGAAAGTTTGATTATAATATGTGCTGGTAACTTTCTTTTGGGAATACACTGTGTGGGGTTTGATGAGCTTCTTGAATAGATAACTTCTCATCTTTCACGACACCAAGAAGTTTTCTGCCAGCAAATCTTCAACAACTTTCTCTGTATTTTCTGTTATCCCTCCCCACCCCCGTTCTTGTACTCCCATTACTCATAGTTATTCCTCTTGAGAGTCTCCCACATAATTTTTAGGGTTTCTTCATTTTTTTTTAATTCTTTTATCTGATTTTTCCTCAAATGTATTGGTGTCAAGTCCTTTATCTTCAATCTCACCAATTCTATCTTCCATTGCCTCAATTCTTCTTCTATGGCTTTCTATTGAATTGTCTAATTATGAAATTTTATTGTTACTCTTTTGGATTTCTATTTGCTCTGTCCCTATGGATCCTAGCAGCCTGTTAAATTTGTCATTGTGATCTTGTGTAGCTTTCCTGAGTTCATCTGTTGCTTTGTCTGTGTGTTCCTTGGTTTGGTCTGAGTTTTGCCTGATCTCCTTCCCAATCTCTTGGAGAGCTCTTTATAGTAATCTTTTGAATTGTATCTCTGGTAATTCCAAGAGCTTCTCTTCTTCCTCCAGGAGGTTTCCTGGATCTTTGTTTAGGTGGCTTGCTGGGGCCATCTTGACCTGCCTCTTTATGTGATTTGATATTAACTGTTGTCTCTGAGCCATCAATAAGTTATTTTATTTATTTATTTATTGTATGTTTGCTTACTGTGTCCTAGCTTTTTGTTTTGTTTTCTTTTGTTATGCCCAAATAGGCTGAGCTTGTGAACTACTTTGGTTACTGGTATCTTTGAAGCTCTCAAGTCCTGTCACCAAGTGGTTAGAGTTGCTACTAGGTGTGTGACCCCAGAAGTCCATTTAATTTTGGGGGTGTATTCAGCTCAGGTGTCCAGGTTGTTGGTCACCGAGTGTGTGGTACAAGCTCTCAAGTACAGTACTAGATAGACAAGGCTACATAGGGGTGATTGGAGCAGGCACAGGTATCTGGCAGTAGTAGAGGGGTACGTGCTGAGCAAGGTAGGGAGCTGATGGCTGCCCCTTAGTTCCTAGGTGGAAGGCATGTCCCTGTCCCCTAGAGGACATAGGTGGGTGGGTTTTGCAGTCAGACTTTGGGCACCCATTGCTGTTGGCTATAAGGACTGAGAGGCATCACTTATTCTCAGACCCCTGTCATGAGTGGCTAGGTGGAATGGGTAAACCCACCCGTCCTTGGGCTCTCGATTTGGGTGGGTGGGGACCCTGCTTAACAGGCAGGGCAGTGTCACTCCCTCTTGGCTGTTGCAGTTGAAAATAAGCTTCAGGTATATACCCCATTGTTCTATGCTCCTGAGGGCCTATGCTGTTGAATCGACCCACACAGGTCTAGGCAGAGATGAAAGGCATTCAAAGTCCATGAACCTTTTATGCCCATGCCTAGGCAAAGGGTCAGTGTCTGCCTGAGTTCCCACTTAGGGGGCATAGAAATTCTTTTAAGCCATGAGACTGGTTTGGGCACAGTTAGTCCTGAGTACCAAGGTTAGGGGATTTGGCAGAGTTTTTTTTATTTATTTTTTCCCTAAAGCAGGAAGACTGGTTTGGGTGCCATAGCTCCTATTTTTGACTTAGAGGGCATGGCAATTGTTGAATACTGCTGGACTGGTATCAGAGTGGAGCAGGAAGCGGGTAGAGTGAGGGGAAAAGAGGCGCTTCCTTGCTACAAAAGCCTCAGAGGGTGAGGGGTTATTTTGATCTCACATAGTAAGTTAAATGCTTGCAATTAACTTTTGCAGATGCAGTGCCACTTCCTGCTGGCTCCGGAGACTTGTGCAGACTCTCCGCTGCCCAGTTTCTCCCCGTGGTAAAATTTGTCCCTAGCACTACTGTTTGCCTCAGCCCATGTGCGCCAGCCGATCCAGCCTGCTGGGCGCTGGCTAGCTCAAGTCTGGCACTTCTTTGCTGTTTCTGAACGGTCTTTCCCTCCCACTGCTGCTCGGTCTGACTCCTCAGCTTTGCCTTTGATGTTCAGGGCTTCTAGATTGTCATATACAATTGATTCACTAGTTCAGTTGGGTCATTGTTATAAGAGGGACCACAGGAAGCATCTGACTATTCCACCATCTCGACCCCCCCCCCTTTGATTTCTCAACTGTTGCTTCCATGGGTGTTGATTGTGGATCCAAGTAAAATTAAATCATTGGCAATTTCAATCTTTTCTCCATTTATCATAATGTTGCTTATTTTTCCTTTATGTTGAGGTGTAATCCATAATGAAGGCTGTGGTCTTTGGTCTTTATCAGTAAGTGCTTCAGGTACTCTTCACTTTCAGCAAGCAAGGTTGTGTCATCTGCATAAAGCAGGTTGTTAATGAGTCTCCCTCCAATCCTGATGCTCCAATCTACATATGGTCCAGCTTCTCAGATTATTTGCTCAGCACACAGATTGAATAAGTATGGTGAAAGGATACAAATTTGACACACACTTTTCCTGATTTTAAACCACTAAGTGTCCACTTGTTCTGTTTGAATGACTGCCTCCTGATCTATGTACAGGATCCTCATGAGCACACTGAAGTGTTCTGGAATTCCCAACCTTTCATTGTTATCCATAATTTCTTATTTTCCATACAGTCAAGTGCCTTTGCATTGTCAATAAGCACAGGCAAACATCTTTCTGGCATTCTCTGCTTTCAGCCAGGATCCATCTGACATCAGCAGTGACATCCCTGGTTCCACACCCTCTTCTGAATCCGGCTTGAATTTCTGGCAGTTCCCTGTTGATGAACTGCTGCAGCTGCTATTGAATGATCTTCAGCAAAATTTTTCTTGCATATGATATTAATCGTGTTGTTCAATAATTTCTGCATTCAGTTGGATCACTTTCTTTGGAATAAGCATAAATATGGATTTCTTTATTAACATCACAGACGTAGGATTTACAACACACAGGAAAATCACATCAGTTGACAAAATAGTGGACAGTCATACAATACTGCCCCATAGAGTTTCCAAGGAGCGCCTGGTAGATTCAAACTGCCATCCTCTTGGTTAGCAGCAGTAGCACTTAACCACTAAGCCACTAGGGTTTCCCCTTGGAATATATCCTAGAGAAATAAGAGCCTTTACATGAACAGATATATGCACACCCATGTTCATTGGAGCACTGTTTACAATAGCAAAAAAATGGAAGCAACCAAGGTGTCCATCAATGGATGAATGGATAAATAAATTATGGTATATTCACACAATGGAATATTATGCATCAATAAAGAACAATGATGAACCTGTGAAACATTTCATAACATGGAGGAATCTGGAAGGTATTATGCTGAATGAAATTAGTCAGCTGCAAAAGGACAAATAATGCGTAAGACCACTATTATAAGAACTCAAGAAATAGTTTAAACAGAAAAGAGAATATTCTTTGATGGTTACAAGAGGTGGGAGGGAGGGAGGGGGGGTTTCACTAATTAGATAATAGATAAGAACTATTTTAGGTGAAGGGAAAGACAACACACAATACAGGAGAGGGCAGCACAATTCGACTAAACCAAAAGCAAAGAAGTTCCCTGAATAAACTGAACCCTTCAAAGGCCAGCGTAGCACAGGCAGGGGTTTGGGGACCGTAGTTTCAGGGGACATCTAAGTCAATTGGCATAATAAAACCTATTAAGAAAACATTCTGCATCCCACTTTGGAGAGTGGAGCCTGGGGTCTTAAATGCTAGCAAGTGGCCATCTAAGATGCATCAATTGGTCTCAGCCCACCTGGAGCAAAGGAGATGAAGAACACCAAAGACCAAGGTAATTATGAGCCCAAGAGGCAGAAAGGGCCACATAAAGCAGAGACTACATTAGCCTGAGACCAGAAGAACTAGATGGTGCCTGGCTACGACCGATGACTGTCCTGACAGGGAACATAACAGAGAATCCCTGAAGGAGCAGGAGAGCAGTGGGATGCAGACCTAAAATTCTCATAAAAGGACCAGGCTTAATGGTCTGACTGAGGCTGGAATGACCCCGGAGGTCACGGTCTCCAGACCTTCTGTTAGCCCAAGACTGGAACCATTCCCAAAGCCAACTCTTCAGATGGGAATTGGACTGGACTACAGGATAGACAATGATACTGGTGAAGAATGAGCTTTCTGGATCAAGTAGACATATGAGACTATGTTGGCATCTCGTGTCTGAAGGAGAGATGCGAAGGCAGAGGGGGTCAGAAGCTGGCTGAATGGACACAAAAAGAGAGAGTGGAGGGAAGGAGTGTGCTGTCTCATTAGGGGGAGAGCAATTAGGAGTATATAACAAGGTGTTTATAAATTTTTGTCTGAGAGTCCGACTTGATTGGTAAACTTTCACTCAAAGCACAGTAAAAATGAAAAAAAAAAAAAAAAAAACTTTTCCAGCCTCTGCCCATTCACAGTTTCAAAACCACTTCCACATTTTAAGTATCTCTTAGAGCAGTACCCTTCTGGTACCAAATTCTGTCTTAGTTATCTAATGCTTCTATAACAGATATATTACAAGTGGATGGCTTCAACAAACAGAGGTTTATTCTCTCACAGCCTGGTAAGCTAGAAATCCGAATTCAGGGCTTCAGCTCCAGGGGAAGACTTTCTCTTTTTCTCTCTCTGTCAGCTCTGAAGGAAGGTTTTTGTCATCAATCTTCCCCTGTCTAGTAGCTTCTCAGTGCAGGGACCCCGGGTCCAAAGGACACACATGCTCTTGGCTCTTGCTTGGTAGTAATTAGGCCCCCCATCTCTCTGCTTGCTTCTGTCTTTTATATCTCATAAGAGATAGACTCAAGATACAACCTAATCTTGTAGATTGAGTCCTGCCTCATTAACATAACTACCTGTAATCCTGCCTCATTAACATCATAAAGGCAGGATTTACAATACATAGGAAAATCATATCAGATGACAAAATGGACAATCACACAATACCGGGAATCTTGGCCTAGCCAAGTTAACACACATTTGGGAGGACACAATTTAATCCATAACACAGATCATTGCTCACTGAGAGCAACGGGGATGATAGTACCCCAACACAGTGAAGGCCAAAGGACTTTGCAATGATCACAATGACCGGCAAGGTTGATATGGTGGCCAAAAATGCCTGACTTGCAGCACTACGGCCTGAGGGCTAGAACAGACAGACTAGGGTATTCCTCCATTTGTGCCAAAAGAAGAAATCAAGTATGAACAACTAAAGGCCAAGCAAGGTCACAGCAATAAATAGTCATGATCCCTTGCCCATTTTGCCTACCTGAGTTAATTTTTAGACCCAGAACTCCTTCCAGACACGGTGGATGGTGCCAAGAAGGAAGGACTCTGCAATATCATATTGCAGTATAAAAAACCAAACCCGTTGCCGTCAAGTTGATTCCGGCTCATAACAACCCTATAGGACAGAGTAGAACTGCTCCATAGAGTCTCTAAGGAGCACCTCGTGGATTTGAACTGCCGACCTTTTGGTTAGCAGCTGTAGCACTTAACCACTACGCCACCAGGGTTTCCATATTACAGTATACACAGGAATATTTCTCCTGTTTTTCTTCCCACAAGAGCCTATGGCCATTTATTCAACTAATAACGCAATGGGTGAAGGGGAGTGCCCAAACATTTTGAGGTTGGTGGGCACAGGACCTGAACTGGCTTTGATACCCAGAGACATCAAGTGGCATCATGGTTCCCACTTAGAGTAGGGGCTTATGGAGGCCAGGTATTAAATGGACTCAAGTTCCAGAGCCCTGGTGGCACAGTGGTTAAGAGCTCAGCTGCTAACCAAAAGGTCAGTGGTTCAAATCCACCAGCCATTCCTTGGAAAACCTATGGGGAAGTTCTACTCTGTCCTATAGGGTGACTATAAGTAAGAATCAACTTGACGGCAAAGAGTTTGGTTTTGGTTTTTTTATGCAAGGTCCTCCTTATCGTGGAGCCACGAGTTCAGGGACTTACCTAGAAGTGATTTCTTTGATACCCAAAAGAATAGTTGTAACGGACTTTTATGGATTGAATTGTGTCCCCCCAAAATATCTGTCAACTTGACTAGGCCATTATTCCCAGTATTGTGTGATTGTCCACAATTTTGTCATCTGATGTGATTTTCCTATGTGCTTAAATCTGATCTCTATGATCTTAATGAGGTGGGATAAGCAGCAGTGTTAATGAGACATAAAAGAGAGAAGTGAGCAGAGAGACAGGGGGACCTCGTAACCACCAAGAAACAAGAGGCATAAGAATAGTGTGTCCCTTGAACCTGGGGTCCCTGCACCGAGAATCTCCTACTCCAGGGGAAGAATGATGAGAAGGATCTTCCTCCAGAGCCAACGGAGAAAGTCTTCCCCTGGAGCTGGCACCCTGAATTTGGACTTCTAGCCTACTAGTCTGTGAGAGAATAAACTTCTGTTTGTTGAAACCATTCGCATGTGGTATTTCTGTTATAGCAGCACTAGATATTTAGCAAATGGTGCAACTCCCACATTGATCCTTGGGCTGTGGGGTAAGAGCTATCCTAGTAGAAAAGCCTTAGAGACTAACCCCTCTTGGGCCAACATTGTAAATCAGAACCAATATTACATCCCAGGAAAGGGGGATGACAAAAATTAGTGCCAACCTTAAGGATGTAAAGGATGCAAGAGTGCTCCCCATCATGTCTGTCTTTAATTCACCAATCAGGCCCATGCAGAAACCTACAGGATCCTGGAGGAGGACTGGAAACCACCATAAGTTCAACTAAGTGGTAACCTGACTCACATCACTGTGCTAAAAAAATTTTTTTTTTTTTTTTTTTTGCTAGATGTAGTAAATTTTTTTTAATTGTGTTTTAAGTGAAAGTTTACAGTTCAGGTCAGTTTCTCATATAAAAATTTATATACACATTGTTACGTGACCCTAGTTGCTCTCCCTGTGATATGACAGCACACTCCTCCTATCCACCCTGTATTTTCTATGTCCATTCAGCCAGCTCCTGTCCCTCTCTGCCTTCTCATCTTACGTCCAGACAGGAGTTGCCCATTTAGTCTCATATATCTGCTTGAGCTAAGAAGCACACCCTTCACAAATATCATTTTATGTCTTATAGTCCAGTATAATCTTTCTCTGAAGAGTTGGTTTCAGGAATGGTTTTAGTTTTGGGCTAACAGAGGGTCCAGGGGCCGTGTCTTCTGGAATCCCTTCGTATTCGTCAGACCACTAAAGTCTGGTCTTTTTACTAGAATTTGAGTTCTGAACCCCTCTTTTCTCCTGATCTGTCAGGGACTCTCTGTTGTGTTCCCTGTCAGGGCAGTCACTGGTGGTATCCAAGCACCATCTAGTTCTTCTGATCTCAGGCTTATGGAGTCTCTGGTTTATGTGGCCCTTTCTGTCTCTTGGATTAATATTTTCCTTGTATCTTTGGTGTTCTTCATTCTCCTTTGCTCCAGGTGGGTTGGGACCAATTGATGCATCTTAGATGGCTACTTTCTAGCTTTTAAGACCCCAGACACAACTCACAAAAGTGGGATGCAGAACATTTTCTTAATAAACTTTGTTATGCCAATTGACCTAGATGTCCCCTAAAACCATGGTCCCCAGACCCCGCCCCTGATACTCTGTCTCTTGAAGTGTTTGGTTGTATTCAGGAAACTTCTTAGCTTTTGGTTTAGTCCAGTTGTGTAATTTTCACTGTATTGTGTGTTGTCATTCTCTTCACCTAATTCTTGTCTACCGTCTAGTGAATATCCCTCTCCTTCCCTCGCCACCCTTATAATCATCAAAGAACGTTTTCTTCTGTGTTTAAACCTTTTCTTGAGTTCTTAAAATAGTGGTCTCACACAATATATATTTGTCCTTTTGCAACTAATTTCACTCCGCATAATGCCTTCCACATTCATCCATGTTATGTTTTGAAGATTCATCATTGTTCTTTATTGTTGTATAGTATTCCATTGTGTAACTATATCATAATTTGTTTATCCATTCATCCGTTGTTTCCGTCTTTTTGCTACTTTTTTTGCTTCTTTTTGCTACTTTGAACAGTGCTGCAATGAATGTGGGGGTGCATATATCTATTCATGTGAGACCTCTTAATTCTCTAGGATATATTCCAAGGAGTGGAATTGCTGGATGGTCCAAACAAACCAAACCCACTGCAGTCGAGTCGATTCCGACTCATAGTGACCCTATAGGACAGAGTAGAACTGCCCCATAGAGTTTCCAAGGAGTGCCTGGCAGATTCAAACTGCTGACCTTTTGGTTAGCAGCCGTAGCACTTAACCACTACGCCACCAGTGATGGTATGGTAGTTCTATTTCTAGCTTTTTAAGGAAGTGCCAAATTAATTTCCAAAGTGGTTATACCATTTTACTTTCCCACTATGAGTGTATAAGTGTTCCAGTCTCTCCACATCCTCTCCAACATTTATTAGTTTGTGTTTTTTGCATTAATGCTAGCCTTATTGGGGTGAGATGTTATCTCATTATAATTTTGATGTGCATTTCACTAATGGCTAATGATCGTGAGTATTTCCTCATGTATCTGTTAGCCACCTGAACGTCTTCTTTGGTAAAGTGCCTGTTCATATCCTTTACCCATTTTTAATTGGGTTATTTGCCTTTTTGTGGTTGAGATTTTGCAGTATCTTGTATATTTTAGAGATTAGAAGCTGGTCGAATTGGTCATAGGCAAAACTTGTTTCCCAGCCTGTATGTTGCCTTTTTTACTCTTTTGGTGAAGTCTTCTGATGAGCATAAGTGTTTGATTTTTAGGAGCTCCCAGTTATATAATTTCTCTTCTGGTGTTTGTGCATTGTTAGTTATGGTTTGTATTCTGTTTCTGCCATGTATTAGGGCTCCTAGCATTGTCCCTATTTTTTCTTCCATGATCTTTTTTGTTTTAGATTTTATATTTAGGTCTTTGATCCATTGAGATACTTTTTGTGCATGGTGTGAGGTATGGGTCTTATTTTTTTATTTTTTTTTTTTTGTAGATGAATATCCAGTTATGCCAGCACCATTTGTTAAAGAGACTGATTTTTCGCAAATTAACGGACTTTGGGACTTTGTCAAATATCAGCTGCTCATAGGTGGATGGATTTATGTCTGGATTCTCAATTCTGTTTCATTGGTCTATGTACCTGTTGTTGTACCAGTATCAGGAGATTTTGACTACCATGGCCATATAATAGGTTCTAAAATCAGGTAGCGTAAAGCCTCCCAATTTGTTCTTCATCTTCAATAATGGTTTCCTTATCCAGGGCCTCTTCCCTTTCCATATGAATCGGTGGTTTGTTTCTCCATGTCATTAAAAAAATGCCATTAGAATTGGGATCGGGATTGCATTGTATCTGTAGATTGCGTTGGGTAGAATAGACATTTTCACAATGTTAAGTCTTCCAATCCATGAGCAAGGTATGTTTTTCCACTTATGTAGGTCTCTTGGTTTCATGCAGTAACGTCTTGTAGTTTTCTTTGTATAGGTCTTTTATGTCTCTGGTTAGGTTTATTCCAAAGTATTTCAGTTTCTTGGAGGCTATTGTAAATGGTATTGCTTTGGTGATTTCCTCTTCAAAATTCTCTTCGTTGGTGTACAGGAATCCAAATGATTTTTGTATGTTTATCTTGTATCCTGATACTCTGCTGACCTCTTCTATTAGTCCCATTAGTTTTCTTGTGGATTCTTTGGGGTTTTCTGTGTGTCACAACATATCATCTGCAAATAGAAATACTTTTACTTCTTCCTTACCAATTTGGATGCCCTTTCTTCCTTTTTCTAGCCTAATTGCTCTGGCTAGGGCCTCCAGCACAATATGAGTAGTGATAAAGGGCATCCTCATTTTGTACCCATCCTCAAAGGGAATGCTTTCAGACTCTCCATTTCAGATGATGTGGCTATTGGCTTGTATAAATGCTCTTAAATTATGTTCAGAAATTTCTCTTCTATTCCTATTTTGCTGAGAGTTTTTATCATGAATGGGTGTTGAACTTTGTCAAATGCCTTTTCTGCATCAATTGATAAGATCATGTGGTTCTCATCTTTTGTTTTATTTATGTGATGGATTACATTGATTATTTTTCTGATATTGGGCCATCCCTGCATACCTGGTATGAATCCCACTTGATCATGGTGAATTTTTTTTATATGTTGTTGAATTTTATTGGCAATAATTTTGTTGAGGATTTCTACATCTATGTTCATGAGAGATATTGGTCTGTAATTTTCATTTTTTCTGATGTCTTTATCTGGTTTTGGTATCAGAGTTGTGCTGGATTCATAGAATGAGTTTGGGAGTATTCCAACATTTTCTATCCTCTGAACTGCCTATAGTAGTAGTGGTGTTAACTCTTCTCTGAAAGTTTGGTAGAATTCTCCAGTGAAGCCATCAGGGCCAGGGCTTTTTTTTGTTGGGAGTTTTTCGTTTGTTTGTTTTCTTTTTTTTTTTAATTGTGCTTTAAGTGAAAGTTTGCAAATCAAGTCACTCTCTCATACAAAAATTTACATACACCTTGCTATATACTCCTAGTTGGTCTCCCCTTAATGAGACAGAGCACTCCTTCTCACTACCGTCTATTTCTGTGTCCATTCAGCCAGTTTCTGTCCCCCTATGCCTTTTCATCTCCCCTCCAGAGAGGAGCTGCCCACATAGTCTTGTGTATCTACTTGATCCAAGAAGCTCACTCTTCACCAGTATCATTTTCTATCTTATGGTCCAGTACAATCCCTGTCTGAAGAGTTGGCTTTGGGAATGGTTCCAGTCTTGGGCTAACAGTAGGTCTGAGGACCATGGCTTTTGGGGTCCTTCTAGCCTCAGTCAGACCACTAAGTCTTGGCTTTTTACAAGAATTTGAGGTCTGCATCCCACTGCTTTCCTGCTCCCTCCTGGTCTCAGACTGATGTAGTCTCTGATTTATGTGGTCCTTTCTGTCTCCTGGGCTCATACTTACCTTGTGTCTTTGGTGTTCTTCATTCTCCTTTGATCCAGGTGGGTTGAGACCAATTGATGCATCTTAGATGGCTGCTTGCTAGCGTTTAAGACCCCAGACGCCACTCTCCAAAGTGGGATGCAGAACGTTTTCTTAATAGGTTTTATTATGCCAATTGACTTAGATGTCCCCTGAAACCATAGGCCCCAAACCCCTGCCCCTGCTATGCTGGCCTTTGAAGCGTTCAGTTTATTCAGGAAACTTCTTTGCTTTTGGTTTAGTCCAGTTGTGCTGCCCTCTCCTGTATTGTGTGTTGTCTTTCCCTCCACCTAAAACAGTTCTTGTCTACTGTCAAATTAGTGAATACTCCTCTCCCTCCCTCTCTCCCCACTATCGTAGCCATCAAAGAATATTTTCTTCTCTGTTTATACTATTTCTTGAGCTCTAATAATAGTGGTCTCATACAATATTTATCCTTTTGAAACTGACAAATTTCACTCAGCATAATGCCTTCCAGATTCCTCCATGTTATGAAATGCTTCACGGATTCATCATTGTTCTTTATTGATGCGTAGTGTTACATTGTGTGAATATAACATAATTTATTTATCCATTCATCCGTTGATGCGTACCTTGATTACTTCCGCCATTTTGCTATTGTAAACAGTGCTGCAATGAACACGGGTGTGCATATATCTGTTCATGTAAAGGCTCTTATTTCCCTAGGATGTACTCCAAGGAATGGGATTACTGGATCGCATGGTCCTTCCATTTCTAGCTTTTTAAGAAAGTGCCAGTTTTACATTTTACATTCCCACCTGCAGTGTATAATTTTCCAGCCTCTCCACAACCTCTCCAACATTTATTATTTTGTGTTTTTTGGATTAATGCCAGGCTTGTTGGAGTGAGATGGAATCTCATTCTAGTTTTGATTTGCATTTCTCCAGTGGCTAATGATCGTGAGCATTTCTTCATGTATCTGTTAGCTACCTGAATGTCATATTTAGTGAAGTGCCTGTTCATATACTTTGCCGATTTTTTAATTGGGTTCTTTGTCTTTTTGTAGTTGAGTTTTTGCAGTATCATATAGATTTTAAAGATCAGATGCTGATCAGAAATGTCATAGCTAAAGCCTTTTTCCCAGTCTGTAGGTAATCTTTTTACTCTTTTGGTGAAGCCTTGGAAAACCTGGTGGCACAGTGGTTAAGTGCTACGGCTGCTGTCCAAGAGGTTAGCAGTTCAAATTCACCAAGTGCTCCTTGGAAACTCATGGGGCAGTTCTACTCAGTTCTATAGGGCCGCTAGGGTTGCAATCGACTCTACAGCAGTGGGTTTGGTTTTTTTAGGTTTGGTGAAGTCTTGGATGAGCATAGGTGTTTGATTTTTAGGAGCTCCTAGTTATCTAGTTTCTCTTCTGGTGTTTGTGAATTGTTAGTAATGTTTCGTATACTGTTTATGCCATGTATTAGGGCTCCTAGCCTTGCCCCTATTTTCTCTTCCATGATCTGTATCATTTTAGATTTTATATTTAGGCCTTTGATCCGTTTTGAACTAGTTTTTGTGCATGGTGTGAGGTATGGGTCTTGTTTCATTTTTTTGCAGATGGATATGCAGTCATGCCCGCACCATTTGTTAAAGAGACTATCTTTTCCCCTTTTAACTGATATTGGGCCTTTGTCAAATATCAGCTGTTTGTATGTGGATGGATTTACATCTGGATTCTCAATTCTGTTCCATTGGTCTATATATCTGTTGTTGTACCAGTTCCAGGCTCTTTTGACTACTGTGGCAGTACACTAGGTTCTAATGAGGCCTCCCACTTTGTTCCTCTTTTTCAGTAATGCTTTACTTATCCAGGGCCTCCTTCCCTTCCATAAGAAGTTGGTGATGAGTTTCTCCATCTCATTAAAAAATGTTGTTGGAATTTGGATTGGAATTGCATTCTACCTATGGATCCCTTTGGGTAGAATAGACATTTTAACAATGTTGAGTCTTCCTATCCATGAGCAAGGTATATTTTTCCAATTATATAGGTCTCTTTTGGTTTCTTGCAGTAGTGCCTTGTGGTTTTCTTTGAGTAGGTCTTTTTTGTCTGTGGTAAGATTTATTCCTAAGTATTTTATCTTCTTGGAGACTACTGTAAATGGTATTGATTTGGTGATTACTTCTTCGATGTTCTTTTTTGTTGGTGTAGAGGAATCCAACTGATTTTTGTATGTTTCTTTGTATCCTGATACTCTGCTGAACTCCTCTATTAGTTCCAGTAGTTTTCTTGAGGATTCTTTAGGGTTTTCTGTGTATAAGATCATGTCATCTGCAAATAGAGATATTTTTACTTCTTCCTTACCAATCTGGATGCCCTTTAGTCCTTTATCTAGCCTAATTGCTCTGGCTAGGACCTCCAGCACAATGTTGAATAAGAGTGGTGATAAAGGGCATTCATGTTTGGTTCCTGATCTCAAGGGGAATGCTTTCAGACTCTTTCCATTTAGGATGATGCTGGCTGTTGGCTTTGTGTAAATACCCTTTATTATGTTGAGGAATTTTCCTTCTATTCCTATTTTGCTGAGAGTTTTTATCATGAATGAGTATTGGACTTTGTCAAATGCCTTTTCTGCATCAATTGATAAGATTATGTGATTCTTGACTTTTGTTTTATTTATGCAATGGATTCCATTAATTGTTATTGTAATGATGAACCATCCCTGCATACCTGGTATGAATCCCACTTGGTCATGGTGAATTATTTTTTTGATAAGTTGTTGAATTCTATTGGCTAGAATTTTGTTGAGAATTTTTGCATCTAAGCTCATGAGGGATATTGGTCTGTAATTTTCTTTTTTTGTGGTGTCTTTACCTGGATTCAGTATCAGCGTTGTGCTGGATTCATACAATGAGTTTGGGAGTATCCCATGTTTTTCTATGCTCTGAAGTAACCTTTCATAGTACTGGTGTTAACTCTTCCCTGAAAGTTTCGTAGAACTCTGTAGTGAAGCCATCTGGGCCAGGGCTTTTTTTATTGTTGTTGTTCAGAGTTTTTTAATTACCTTTTCTATCTCTTCTTTTGTTATGGGTCTATTTAGTTGTTCTACCTCTATGGGTACCTCTATTTGTGTTAGTTTAGGTAGGTAGTGTGTTTCTAGAAATTCATCCATTTCTTCTAGGTTTTCAAATTTGAGTACAATTTTTGGTAGTAATCTGACATGATTCTTTTAATTTCAGTTGGGTCTGTTATGATATTGCCCATCTTTTTCTTATTCCAGTTATTTTGTTCTTGTCCTATTTTTCTTTTGTCACTTTGGCCGATGGCTTATCAACTCTGTTAGTTTTTTCAAAGAACCGGATTTTGGTCTTCTTAATTCTTTAAATTGTTCTTCTGTTCTCTATTTCATTTAATTCTGCTCTAACTTTTACTATTTGTTTTCTTCTGATGCCTCTGGGTTTCTTTTGTTGCTCTCTTTCTATTTGTTCAAGTTGTAGGGATACTCCTTTGATTTTGGCCCTTTCTTCCTTTCGCGTGTGTGCATTTATTGATATAAATTGGCCACTGAGCACTGCTTTTGCTGTGTCCCAAAGGCTCGGAAAGGAAGTATTTTCATTCTCATTAGGTTCTATGAATTTCTTTATTCCATCCTTCATGCGGTCTATAACCCATTAGTTTTTGAGCAGGGTATTGCTCAGTTTCCAAGCGTTTGATTTCTTTTCCCTGCTTTTTCTGTTATTGATTTCTACTTTTATGGCCTTATGGTCAGAGAAGATGCTTTGTAATATTTCGATGTTTTGGATGCTGTTAAGGCTTGCTTTATGACTTAATATGTGGTCTATTCTAGAGATTGTTCCGTGAGCGCTGAAAAAGAAAGTACACTCGGCTGCTGTTGGGTGGAGTGTTCTGTATATGTCTACGAGGTCAAGTTGGTTGATTGTGGCATTTAGATCTTCCATGTCTTTATTGAGCTTCTTTCTGGATGTTTTGTCCTTCACCAAAAGTGGTGTGTTGAAGTCTCCTACTATTATCGTGGAACTGTCTCTCACTTCAATGCTGTTAGAGTTTTTTTATGTATCTTGAAGCCCTGTCATTGGGTGTGGAAATATTTAATATGATTATATCCTCCTGATATATTGTCCCTTTAATCATTACATAGCGTCCTTCCTTATCCCTTTGGTGGATTTAACTTTAAAGTCTATTTAGTCAGAAATTAATATTGCCACTCCTGCTTTTTTTTGATTGTTGTTTGCTTGATATATGTTTTTCATCCTTTTAGTTTGTTTGTGTCTCTTAGTCTAAGGTGTGTCTCTCGTAGGCACCATATAGATGGATCTTTTTTTTAAATCTATTCTGCCACTCTCTGCCTCTCTATTGGTGCATTTAGTCCATTTACATTCAGCATAATTATGAATAGCTATGAGTTTAGTGCTGTCATTTTGATGTCTTTTTTTGTGTGTTGTTGACAATTTCTTTTTCCCACTTAATTTTTTGTTCCAAGTAGTTATATTTTACATATTGCCTTTTCCTCTTATCAGTTGTTATTGATTTTGTTTCTGCTGAGTCTTAATTTTTTTCTTGTATTTTATTTTGATGAGTAGGGTTGTTAGTCTCCTTTCTGCTTATCTTAATATTTACCCCTATTTTTCTAAGTTTAAACCTAACTTTTATTTTTTTATATCGCCTTGTTTTCCTCTCCATATGAAAGATCTATGACTACATTTCTTAGTCCCTCCTTATTGTTTTAATGTTGTCTTCTTTTACATAATGACATTGCTGTTTCCCAGTTTTAAGCAGTTTTTTAATCCTGATTTATTTTTGTGATTTCCCTATCCGGGTTGACATCTGGTTGCTCTGTCCTGTGTTCTAGTCTTGGGCTGGTATCTGATATTATTGATTTTCTAACCAGAGAACTCCCTGTAGCATTTCTTGTAGTTTTGGTTTGGTTTTTACAAATTCCCTAAACTTCTGCTTATCTGGAAATGTCTTAGTTTCGCCTTCAAATTTGAGAGAAAGTTTTCCTGGATATATGATTCTTGGTGGGCAATTTTTTTCCTTAAATGCTTTATATAAGTCATCCCATTGCCTTCTTGCCTGCATGGTTTCTGCCAAGTAGTCTGAGATTATTCATATTGACTCTCCTTTGTAGGTGACTTTTTGTTTATCCCTAGCTGCTCTTAAAATTCTTTCTTTATCTTTACTTTTGGCAAGTTTAATTATAATGTCTTGGTGACTTTCTTTTAAGATCTACCTTATGTGGAGTTTGATGAGCATCTTGGATAGATATCTTCTCAAATTTCATGATATCAGGGAAGTTTTCTGCCAAACAATCTTCAACAATTCTCTCTGTATTTTCTGTTATTGCTCCCTGTTCTGGTACTCCATCACTCGTAGGTTATTTCTCTTGATAAAGTCCCACATGATTTTTTGGGTTTCTTCATTTTTTTAATTCTTTTATCCGGTTTTTCTTCGAATATACTGCTTCCAAGGGTTTTATCTTCAATCACTAATTCTGCTTTCCACTTGCTCAATTCTGCTCCTCTGACTTTCTATTGAGTTGTCTACTTCTGTAATTTTACTGTTAATCTTCTGAATTTCTGATTGCTCTCTCTCTCTCTGGATTCTTGCAGGTTATTAAATTTTTCATCATGTTCTTGAATAAACTTTATAATTTCTTCAACTGCTTTATCTTTGTGTTCCTTGGCTTGTTCTGTGCATTGCCTGATCTCCTTCCTGATCTCGTTACTGATGTCTTAAACCAAAAAAAAAAAAAAAAAAAACCCAGTGCCGTCGAGTCGATTCTCACTCATAGCGACCCTATAGGACACAGTAGAACTGCCCATAGAGTTTCCAAGGAGCGCCTGGTGGATTCGAACTGCTGACCCTTTGGTTAGCAGCCGTAGCACTTAACCACTACACCACCAGGGTTTCCTGATGTCTTAAAGAGTTCTGTATATTAATCTTTTGTATTCTGCATCTGATAATTCCAGTAAGGCACTTTCCTCTGGAAGATTCCTTCATATTTTGTTTTGAGAGCTCGTTGAAGTGATCATGGTCTCCTTCTTTAATTGATTTGATATTGACTGTTGTCTCCGAGCCATCTATAAGTTATTGTATTAGTTTATTTTATTTTTGCTTACTGTACCCTAGCTTCTTGTTTTGTTTTGTTTTGATATGCCCCGATAGGCTGCTTGAGTGAGCTAGCTTGATTATTTTTGCCTTTGAAGCTCTAACGTCCTGTCACCAGGTGGCTAGAGCTGATATCATGTATATGAGCCTAGGAGTCTGTTCACTTTTCTTGTATGGATTCAGCTTAAGTGTCCAGGTAGTTGGTCATCAAGTGTGTGGTACAGGCTCTGTTCTACAGTCTTAGAGGGTCAGGGGTGATTGGTGTAGGTACAGGTATCTGTTTGCAGCGAGGGGCCATGCTCTGAACAAGGCAGAGGGCTGACAACCGTTCCCTGAGTGTCTGTGAGGAAAGCGCATCCCTGTCCCCTAAAGCAGCACACAGGTGGGTGGGTTCTGCAGCAGGGCCATGGGCACCCAATGCTTTTGGTTGTAAGGACTGGGAAGTACCATTATGCTTGGATCCTTGTCTCAGGTGCCTAGGTGATGTGGGTAGAGCCACCAGTCCTTAGGCCCCTGATGTGGGTAGGTGAGGACCCTGTTTAATAGGCAAAGCAGTGTCAAACATCCAACACCCGCCTCTCCACTGCACAGCTGAAACAGTTGCAGTCTGCCAACAAGCGTCTATTCTCCTGAAATGGGCCCACACAGGTCCATGCAGAGGGGAAAGTTATTCAAAATCCATGCACTGTTTGTGCTTGGACAGGAGTTGGTTCTGTCCTGAGCTCCCCAGCTTGTGGAGCTGGCAGATTATCTTTTCCCCCAGTAGTTAATTTATTCTTTCTTGAAGTCCAGGAGAATGGCTCAGGATGTGCAACAGGACCTATCTCAGGCCCAGGGAAATCGACAGCCACTGAAGCCAGCTTGGGGGCTGAGGGCAAGGTAAAATAAATGCAGGTACTTACCTTTTGCCAACAGAGCTGTCCTTCTCTGGTTCCAGAGGAGTGAGTAAGGCGTGCAGCTTGCTGTCTCTCCCTGAGGAGACCATGTCCAGAAAGCTACCACCAGCTCCACTGTGGTTCCTCCAGGGAGTGGTGCCTGAGGGTTCACAGCAATTCAGGCCTGGCAACTCCTCATCACTTCTGAACCATCTCTCCCTCCCCTTGCCACTCGGTCTGTTTTCTAACTTTGTCTTTGATGTTCAGGGCTCCTAGCTTGTCATATATAATCGTTTCACTTGTTTTTTGGGTTTTTTTTTTTTTTTTTTTTTTTACTGTAAGAGGGATCACCAGAAGTATTGGACTAGTCCACCATCTTGGCCCCACCTCTTGTTGGGAGTTTTTAATTACCTTTTCAGTCTCTACTTTTGTTATAGATTTATTTAGTTGTTTTACCTCTATTTGTGTTAGTGTAGGTAGGTAGTGTGTTTCTAGAAATCTGTCAATTTCCTCTAGGTTTTCCAATTTGTTAGAGTACAATTTTTCACAGTTATCTGATATGATTCTTTTAATTTCATTTGGGTCTGTTGTGATATTGCCCATCTCAATTCTTATCCCGGTTATTTGCTTTCTCTCCTGTTTTTCTTTTGTCAGTTTGGTCAATGGTTTATTGATTTTGTTAATTTTTTCAAAGAACCAGCTTTTGGTCTTGTTAATCCTTTCAATTGTTTTTGTGTTTTCTAATTCTGCTCCAATTTTTATTATTTGCTTTCTTCTGGTGCCTGAGGGTTTCTTTTGCTGCTCTCTGTTTGTTCAAATTGTAGAGATAATTCTTTGATTTTGGCCCTATCCTCTTTTTGGATGTCTGCATTTATTGCTATAAACTGACCTCTGAGCACTGCTTTTGCTGTGTCCCAAAGGTTCTGGTAAGATGTGTTTTAATTCTCATTTGCTTCTGTGAATTTCTTTATTCCATCCTTAATTTCTTCAATAATCCAGTAGTATTTGAGCAGGGTGTTGTTCAGTTTCCATGTGTTTGATTTTTTTCCTTGCTTTTTCTTTTATTGATTTCTACTTTTATGGCCTTATGGTCAGAAAAGATTCTTTGTAATATTTTGTTGCTTTGGATTTTGTTAAGGATTGCTTCAGGGCCTAATATGTGGTCTATTCTGGAGAACCTTCCATGTGCGTTGGAAAAGAAAGTATACTTGACTGCTGTTGCGTGCTATGAAGTCACATTGGTTGATTGTGGCATTTAGATCTTCCATGTCTTTATTGAGCTTCTTTCTGGATGTTCTGTCCTTCACCAAAAGTGGTGTGTTGAAGTCTCCTGCTATTGTTGTGGAGCTGTCTGTCTGGATTTTCAATTATGTTAGAATTTGTTTTATGTGCTTTAGAGAGCTGACTGCATAAATATTTATTTTGGTTATGTCCTCCTGGAATACTGACCCTTTAATCACTATATAGTGTCCTTGTTATGTTGTTGTTTTTAGGTGTCTTCGAGTCTGTTCTGGCTCATAGCGACCCTGTGCACAACAGAACAAAACACTGCCCAGTCCCAAGGCATCCTTACAATAGCTGTTATGCTTGAGCTCATAGTTGTAGCCACTGTGTCAATCTACCTCACTGAGGGTCTTCCTCTTTTCCTTTGACCCTGTGCTCTGCCAAGCATGATGTCCTTCTTCAGGGGCTGATCCCTCCTGACAACATGTCCAAAGTATGTAAGACACAGTCTCACCATCCTTGCCTCTAAGGAGCATTCTGGCTGTATAGCGTCCTTACTTATCCTTTTTGGTGGATTTTACTTTAAAGTCTATTTTGTCAGAAATTAATCTTGCCACTCCTACTCCTTTTTGATTGTTGTTTGCTTGATATATTTTTTCCATCCTTTGAGCTTTCGTTTGTTTGTGTCTTTGAGTCTAAGGTGTGTCTCTTATAGGCAGCATACAGTCAGATCGTGTTTTTTTGTCCTTTCTGTCACTCTGTCTCTTTATTGGTGCATTTAGTCCATTTACATTCAGCGTAATTATTGGTAGATAGGAATTTTTTTTATGAATTTAGTGCTGTTATTTTGATGTCTTTTTTGTGCATGTGTTCTTGACTGTTTCTTTGTTCCACTTAGTTTTCTGTGCTAAGTCGTTTTTCTTTATATATTTTCTTTTCATATTTTTTATTGTTGTTGATTTTGTATTTGCTGAGTCTTTACATTTTTCCAGTTTTATAATTTTGATGTGTAGGATTGTTAGTTTCCTCTGTGGTTACCTTAATATTTACCCTTATTTCTCTAAGTTTAAGCCAATATTTTATTTCTTTATATGGCCCTGACTTCCTCTCCATATGAAAGATCTATGACTACATTTTCTAGTCTCTTTTGTTTTAATGTTGTAGTCTTTTACATGTTGATGTTTCTGTTTCCCTATTTTCTGTGTTTTAGCTTTCATTTATTTTTGTGACTCCTCTACCTGGGTTGATATCTTGTGCTGTCCTGTGTTCTAGTCTTGGGTTGTTTTCTGATGTTATTGCTTTTCTAACTGGAGGAAACCCTTTAGTCAATTCTCGTAATTTTGATTTGGTTTTTGCAAATTCCCTAAACTTCTGTTTAACTGGAAATGCCCAAATTTCGCTATCATATTTGAGAGACAGTTTTTGCTGGATGTATAATTCTTGGCTGGCAGTTTTTTTCCTTCAAGGCTTTATATATGTCATTGCATTGCCTTCTTGCCTGCATAGTTTCTTCTGAGTAGTCAGAGCTCAGTCTTACAGACTCCTCCTTTGTAGGTGACTTTTCATTTGTCCTTAGCTGCCCTTAAAATTCTTTATCTTTGGTTTTGGCGGGGGGGGGGGTCAGAAGCTGGTGGAATGGACACAAAAAGAGAGTGGAGGGAAGAAGTATGCTGTCTCATTAGGGGGAGAGCAATTAGGAGTATATAGCAAGGTGTTTATAAATTTTCGTATCAGAGACTGACTAGATTTGTAAACTTGCACTTAAAGCACAATAAAAATAATAATAAAAAAAAGAATAAGTGTCAATTTCTCCTCTGAAATCATGGAGGCCAGAAAGAAGTTGTCATGGATTGAATTGTGCTCCCCAAAAATGTGTATCAACTTGGCTAGGCCATGATTCCCAGTATTGTGTGGTTGTCCTCTATTTTGTGATCTGATTATCCTCCATTTTGTGATGTGTTGTAAAGCTTAACCTCTATGTCTGTGGTTATGGTCCCATTTGAGAGTGAATTGTCCATTATGTTAATGATGCAAGATTAGGTCATATTAATGAGGATTACGGTGGGGTGCAACACCCTTACTCAGGTCACAGCCCTGATCTGATGTAAGGGAAGTTTCCGTGGGGTGTGGCCTGCATCACCTTTCATCTTACAAGAGTTAAAAGAAGAGAGAAGAAAGCAGAGAGAGAGGGATCTACTAACACCATGAAAGAAGAGCCAGGAATGGAGTGCATCATTTGAACCCAGGATCCCTGCACTGAGAACCTACTAGACCCAGGGAAAGATTGATGCCAAGACACATGGAGATCTCCCAGGAATGTCAGGCTCACAGACGTTGAAAGGAGACAAGAAACTTCTCCCAGAGCCAACAGAGTTAGAAAGCTTTCCCTTAGAGCTGATGCCCTGAGTTCAGATTTCTAGCCTCCTAAACTGTGAGAGAATAGGCTTCTGTTTGTTAAAGCCATCCACTTGTGGTATTTCTGCTATAGGAGTGCTAGATAACTAAGACAGAAATGGATGACATATTTAAAGTGCAAACATAAAGAAATGGTCAACCAAGAATTCTATATTCAATAAAATTGTCCTTTGAAAAAATGAGGGGATGCCAACATGGCACTATAGACAGAAGCACCACACCGTCCCTCCACAGCAAAGACCTGAAAAACTAAGTAAAACACAGGCAAATGTCAACCCTGGAACATTAAGTGTCAAATGAAGAGATAAAGAATGCAAAAAAAAAAAAAAAAAAAACCAAATGGAATAAGAAATTGACAGAGAACAGAGAGTGAGAAGACATAAGGAATGGAGGTCCCCTGTCAACCAACGTGGCTCAGATTCACCATCTTGGACTCCTCAGCCACCAAGATCGGCAGACAGGGAGTATGGGGAGGCAGTCTCATGGAGCTCCCAGCATGAGATGGAGCAGCCGGTAACCAGTGATACACGCTTTCCACCCCCCACCCTTCTGCTCCCTGCTCGGCCTCTGCCTCTGCCTCTCCCTGGCAGGCCGCGGTTTCTGAGTCAGGGAGGCACCACCTCTGTGCCACTTGGATGTACCCCACCCACACTAGCCAGCTCCTTCAGTGCAATTTTTTTGATGTCGTTTTTTTCCACTTCTTTTGGTTTCTTTTCTCTCAAGTTTTTCCCTTCCTTTCTTTCAAACACCAGGCTCCATGTGCCATCTCTGTTTCTTCTTCACAGACTGTGAAATGCAACTTGGCTGGGGAATCATTTCCTTGGTATATGCAGCCTTTTTCTTTTTCCCTTTTTGTTTTTCTTCTTTTCTCAGATTCTCATCTTCTCTACTTTCTTTCTTTTCCTGTCTCCTGAACACCTAGCCCTGTGTCCCATCTCCACACCTTCCAGATGGGCTGTGCCACTCACCTTGGGAACCACTTCCCTGGTCCACTTTGCCACACTGGTGGGATCCCTGAGGGTATTTCTTTTTTTTTTATTATTTTTTCCTTTTTGTCTTTCTTCACTGATATCTTTTTTCCTCAGTTTCTTGTCTCTCTGTACATTCCTTCCAGTCCTTTCTCATGACCACATAGCCAGGCATGCCTTTCTCTCTCCTTTTTTTCTTTAAATCTAGATTCTTATCTCTCTCTCCCTTCTTTCCTGTCCTTTCGCCTGTCCATCTGACTGCTTGTGCTGTATCTGTCCCTTCTTAATGGACTGTTCTTCACCACCCGGCTAGAAGCCATCAGCACATGGCTTCCCCGGGTGTGTGCCACTCCAATGCCAGGCTTACTTGGCACTTTTTTTTTTTTGGTTTCTGTTTCTCTCTCCTCTTTCTCTTCTTTTGTACACTCACTTAGCTCCACACATCAAAACCTCACTCCTCCCTCCTGCCTACCTGCACTATGCACTGAACACTGCACTCCTGAGCAGAACAGGCACAGTCTACCACAACCTGCCCTGCACTAACCCCTGGCCCGGCCCTGTTATCCCCATTACATGCCCAAAACAAGCCATCCCAGCTCCTCTACTTCCGCTGGACTCGCCCTGCTGCACCATAGCTGAGTGACTGGCCCTGACCATTGGACAAGGTGGTGAGAAGTATCATGCCCACAGATGAGCAAACAACAAAGAATACCCAGCCCACCTGCTCAAACATAACCAAATAAAACAAAAATGAAGGACAAAACAAACAAATCTGCAATCAATAAATGAATAAAATAACTACTGAGTGCTCTGAAGACAGCAGATATTATCAAAACGTATTTTAAAAAAAAGAACAGGATGATTCCAGTATGCATCCAAAATAAAACACTAGATGACCTTCCAGCAGAAGGAAAGACACTGGACTACTTGACAGGGAATTTAAATTTTTAATATTCAGAATTATCCAAGAGTTGAAGGAGAAAGCAGACAAAAATGCAGAAAAAATAGAGAGAATTACGAAGAAGGCAGACAAAATCATGGGAAAGACAGAGACAAAAATGGAAGAATTCAGGAAAATAGTACAGGAACAAAATGTCAAAATAAATTCACAACTAGAAATCATACAAATACAGCAATTAGAAATCCAAAAGATAAACAACAAGATTTTAGAAATGGACAGTGTCATAGAAGGTCTGAGGAATAAGCTAGAAACAATGGAAGACAGGATCAGTGAAATTGAAGACAAATACATGGATACCACTTTGTTTAAGGAAAAATTAGAGAAAAGAATGAAGAAACCCTTAGAATGATGTAGTATACAATCAAAAGCAAAAATTTGTGAGTGATCAGAGTTCCAGAACAGGGGGAGAAAACAGAAAATGCAGAGAGAATCATTGAAGAATTGCTGACAGAAAACTTCCCTGACATAATGAAAGATGAAAAGCTGACCACCCAAGAAGCTCAACAAACCCCATATAGGATAGACCCCAAAAGAAAATCATCAAGACATGTCATGATCATACTCACTAAAACCAAAGACAAAGTCCTGAGAGTAGCTCAAGAAAGGTAAAAAGTCACACAGAAGGGAAACAATAAGACTAAGCTCTGATTACTTGGCAGAAACCATGCATGCAAGAAGGTAATGGGATGACATATACAAAATCTTGAAAGAAAAAAATCACCAACCAAGAATAATATATTCTGCAAAACTCTTGCTCAAATATGATGGCAAAATTAGGACATTTCCAGATAAACAGAAATGAAGGGAATATGTAAAAACCAAGCCAAACTTACAAGAATTATTAAAGGGAGTCCTTTGGTTTGAGAATAAACAACATCAGATGACAGCCTGAATCTAGGATGCAAGACCACATCAGCAAGGTACCAGTCTAGGTGATGAATTCTCAAGGATTAATCAAAACTAAAAGATTTTCAGCAGGGAACCAGAGAGGTTAATCTGTAAATGACAACAATGTGAGAACAATAAGAGAGGGAATAAATTGTGTAGATATAGAAGTTTCAAATGGAGAGGAAGGCAACCCGATACAAAGTAATAAAACACTGTTTCAAACTTAGGAAGATAGGGATAAATTTCAAGGTAACCACAAAGAAAGTAAACAAACCTACTCACCAAAGTAAAGAAGAAAAACATAAAGTCTCAGTAAACTCAAAATCTATGAAAACAAAGAAATGGAAAAAAATCCACAAACAAAAGGAATTCAGCACAGGAGAGTAAGAAGAAAAAGAAAACATCAGCACCACAAAAAAAAAATAAAGCACTACAAAATGACAGCAATAAACTCACACCTATCAATAATTACACCGAACATAAATGGCCTAATTGCACCCATAAAGACACAGAGAGTGACAGAATAGATTTAAAAAAAAAACAAAAAAGATCCATCAATATGCTGTCTACAAGAGACACACCTAAGAAACAAAGATGTAAATTTATTAAAAATCAAAGGATGGAAAAAAATATATCAAGCAAACAGCTACCAAAAAAGAGCAGGACTGGTAATACTAATCTCTGATAAAATACACTTTAAAACAAAATCCACCATAAAAGTCTAAGAAGGGCATTATATAGTGATTAAAGGGAAGATCCACCATGAAGACATAACCATAATAAATACCCACCCAATGACAGGGCTCCAAAATACATAAAATGAACTATAACGGCACTGAAAAGAGAAAGGGACAGTTTCACAATAAAGTAGGAGACTTCAACACACCACTCTCAGTAAAGGACAGAATATCTAGAAAGAAACTCAACAATGATACAGAAGATCTAAATGCCACAATCAGCCAACTTGACCTCACAGATATATATAGAACACTGTACCCAACAGCTGCAAAGTGCACATTCTTTTCCAATGCACTTGGAATATTCTTCAGAATTAACAACATCTTAGGCCACAAAGCAACCCTCAACAAAATCCAAAACATTGAGATAATACAAAGTATCTTCTCTGATCACAACCCCATCAAAGTAGAAATTAATATGAAGAGCAAGGGAAAAAAAATCAATTACATGGAAACTGAGTAACACCTTACTTACAAACCACTGAGTAATAGAAGAAATCAAAGATGGAATCAAGAAATTCCTAGAATAAAACAAGAAGGAAAACACATCATACCAAAAACTTTGGGACACAGCAAAGGCAGTGCTCAGTGGTCAATTTATAGAAATAGATGCACACACCAAAAAAGAAGAAAGGAACAAAATCAAAACAATAGCTACACAACTCAAACAAACAGAGAACAGCAAAAGAAGCCCACAGCCACAAGAAGAAAGGAAATAATAAAAATCAGAGCAGAAATAAATGGAATAGAGAATAGGTGAACAATGGAGTCAACAAAATCAAGAGTTAGTTCTTCGAAATGATCAACAAAATTGAAAAACCACTGGCCAAAATGACAAAAGAAGAACAGAAGAGGACACAAATAACCCAAATAAGCAATGGAATGGAGAACATTACAACAGACCCACTGAAATAAAAAAGATCATAACAGAGAATACTATGAAAAACTATACTCCAACAAATTTGAAAACTTAGAGGAAATGGACAAATTTCTAGGAACACAGTATGTACCTAAACTGACACAAAATGATGTTGAAATTCTGAATGACCCGCAACAAGAGAAAAGATTGAAAAGGTAATTTAAAAAACTTCCAACAGGAGAGGCTGGACCAAGATGACAGAGTAGTCAGATGCTTCCAGTGAATGCTCTTACAACAAAGACCAAAAAAAACAAGTTAAACGATTATATTTATGACAAGCTAGGATTCCTGAACAACAAAGGCAAAGTTAGAAAACAGATTGAGTGGCAGGGGCAGAAAGAGATGGTTCAGAAGTGGAGAGGAGTTGCCGGACCTGAATTGCAGGGAATCCTCAGGCTGTGGTGGGCTGGTGGTAGCGTTCAGCCACAGTTTCCTCAGGAAGAAACAGCCAGCCACACAGCCTACCCACACCTCCACAACCAGAGAACAGCGCTCTCAGCAAACGTTAAGTACTTGCATATATTTTACCGCGCCCCCAGCCCCAAAGCCGGATTCAGTGGCTGTCAGTTTCCCCGGACCTGAGATAGGTTCTGCTGAGTGCTCTGAGTCATTCTCCTGGCCTTGGAGAAGGAATAAATTAACAACTGGGGGAAAAGATAATCTGCCAGCTCCACAAGCTGGGGAGCTCAGTACAGAACCAGCTCCTGTCCAAGCACAAACAGTGCATGGATTTTGAATAACTTTCCCCTCTGCATGGACCTGTGTGGGTCCATTTCAGGAGAATAGACCCTTGTTGGCAGACTGCAACTGTTTCAGCTGTGCAGTGGAGAGGCGGGTGTTGGATGTTTGACACTGCTTTGCCTATTAAACAGGGTCCTCACCTACCCACATCAGGGGCCTAAGGACTGGTGGCTCTACCCACATCACCTAGGCACCTGAGACAAGGATCCAAGCATAATGGTACTTCCCAGTCCTTACAACCAAAAGCATTGGGTGCCCATGGCCCTGCTGCAGAACCCACCCACCTGTGTGCTGCTTTAGGGGACAGGGATGCGCTTTCCTCACAGACACTCAGGGAACGGTTGTCAGCCCTCTGCCTTGTTCAGAGCATGGCCCCTCGCTGCAAACAGATACCTGTACCTACACCAATCACCCCTGACCCTCTAAGACTGTAGAACAGAGCCTGTACCACACACTTGATGACCAACTACCTGGACACTTAAGCTGAATCCATACAAGAAAAGTGAACAGACTCCTAGGCTCATATACATGATATCAGCTCTAGCCACCTGGTGACAGGACGTTAGAGCTTCAAAGGCAAAAATAATCAAGCTAGCTCACTCAAGCAGCCTATTTGGGCATATCAAAACAAAACAAAGCAAGAAGCTAGGATACAATAAGCAAAAAATAAAATAAACTAATACAATAACTTATAGATGGCTCAGAGACAACAGTCAATATAAAACCACATAAAGAAGCAGACCATGATCACTTCAACAAGCTCTCAAAACAAAGAATCAAGGAATCTTCCAGATGAAAGTGCATTCCTAGAATTACCAGGAACAGAATACAAAAGATTAATATACAGAACTCTTCAAAACATCAGGAAGGAGATCAGGCAATATGCAGAACAAGCCAAGGAACACAGAGATAAAGCAGTTAAAGAAATTAAAAAGGTTATTCAAGAACATGATGAAAAATTTAATAACCTGCAAGAATCCATAGAGAGACTGTAATCAAAAATTCAGAAGATTAACAATAAAATCACAGAAGTAGACAACTCAATAGAAAGTCAGAGGAGCAGAACTGAGCAAGTGGAAGGCAGAATTGGTGAGACTGAAGATAAAACACTTGGCACCAAGGTATTTCAAGAAAAATCAGATAAAGGAATTTTTTTTTAAATGAAGAAACCCTAAGAATCATGTGGGACTCTATCAAGAGAAATAACCTACGAGTGGTGGAGTACCAGAACAGGGAGGGTTAACAGAAAATACAGAGAGAAATATTGAAGATTGGTTGGCAGAAAACTTCCTTGATATCATGAAACATGAGAAGGTATCTATCCAAGATGCTCATCAAACAACACTTAAGGTAGATCTTAAAAGAAAGTCACCAAGACATATTATAATCAAACTTGCCAAAACCAAAGATAAAGAAAGAATTTTAAGAGCAGCTAGGGATAAACAAAAAGTCACTTACAAATGAGAGTCAATGAGAATAAGCTCGGTCTACTCAGCAGAAACCATGCAGGCAAGAAGGCAACGGGATGACATATATAAAGCATTGAAGGAAAAAAAATTGCCAGCCAAGAATCATATACCCAGGAAAACTGTCTCTCAGACATGGAGGCGAAACTAAGACATTTCCAGGTAAACAGAAGTTTAATGAATTTGTAAGAACCAAACCAAAACTACAAGAAATACTAAAGTGAGTTCTCTGGTTAGAAAATCAATAATTTCAGGTACCAACCCAAGACTGGAACACTGAACAGATCAATCGGATATCAACCCAGATAGGGAAATCACAAAAATACATCTAGATAAAAAATGCTCAAACAGGGAAACAGCAATGTCATTATGTAAAAGAAGACAACATTAAATCAACAAAGAGGGACCAAGATATGTAGTCATAGATCTTTCATATGGAGAGGAAGACAAGGCGATATAAAGCAGTAAAAGTTAGGTTTAAACTTAGAAAAATAGAGATAAATATTAAGGTAACGACAAAGGAGATTAACAATCCTATTCATCAAAATAAAATACAAGAAAAAAATAGAGACTCAGCAGAAACAAAATCAACAACAACAAATATGAGGAAAGGACAATATATAAAGATAATCTACTCAGTACATGAAATTAAGTGGGAAAAAGAAATTGTCAACAACACACAAAAAGGACATCAAAATGACATCACTAAACTCATACCTATCCATAATTACACTGAATGTAAATGGACTAAATCCACCAATAAAGAGACAGAGAGTGGCAGAATGGATTAAAAAACACGATCCATCTATGTGTTGCCTACACGAGACACACCTTAGACTAAGAGACAAAAACAAACTAAAACTAAAAGGATGAAAAATATATATCAAGCAAACAACAATCAAAAAAAAAGCAGGGGTGGCAATATTAATTTCTGACTAAATAGACTTTAAAGTTAAATCCACCAAAAAGGATAAGGACATTATATAATGATTAAAGGGACAATACATCAGGAGGATATAACCATATTAAATATTTACACATCCAAGGACAGGGCTTCAAGATACATAAAAAAAAACTCTAACAGCATTGAAGAGTGAGATAGACAGCTCCACAATAATAGTAGGAGACTTCAACACACCACTTTCGGTGAAGGACAGAACATCCACAAAAGAAGCTCAATAAAGACATGGAAGATCTAAATGCTACAATGAACCAACGTGACCTCATAGACATATACAGAACACTGCACCCAACAGGAGCCAAGTATACTTTCTTTTCCAGTGCACATGGAATGACCTCTAGAATAGACCACATATTAAGTCATAAAGCAAGCTTTAACAGCATCCAAAACATTAAAATATTACCAAGCATCTTCTCTGACCATAAGGCCATAAAAGTAGAAATCAGTAACAGAAAAATCAGGGAAAAGAAATCAAACACTTGGAAACTGAACAATACCCTGCTCAAAAAAGACTGGATTATAGAAGACATTAAGAATGGAATAAACAAACTCATAGAATCCAATGAGAATGAAAACACTTCCTGTCAGAACCTTTAGGACACAGTGAAAGCAGTGCTCAGAGGCCAGTTTAGATCAATAAGTGCACACACATGAAAAGAAGAAAGGGCCAAAGTCAAAGAATTATCCCTACAACTTGAACAAATAGAAAAAGAGCAACAAAAGGAATCCTCAGGAAACCGAAGAAAGAAAATAATAAAAAATTAGGGCAGAATTAAATGAAACAGAAAAACAACTGAAAGAGTTAATGAGACCAAAATCCAGTTCTTTGAAAAACTTTAAATTGCTAAAACTTTGGCCAAACTGACAAAAGAAAAACAGGAGAGGAAGCAAATAACCTGAATAAGAAATGAGATGTGTAATATTACAAAAGACTGAACTGAAATTAAAAGGATCATATCAGATTACTATGAAAAATTGTACTCTAACAAATTTGGAAACCTAAAAGAAATGGATTAATTTCTAGAAACACACTACCTACCTAAATTAACACAAACTGAGGTAAGTAGAAAAATTAAATAAACCCATAAAAAAAGAAGAGATTGAAAAGGTGATTTAAAAACTCCCAATAAAAAAAAAGCCCTGGCCTGGACGGCTTCACTGGAAAGTTCTGCCAGATGTCCAGAGAAGAGTGAACACCACTACTATTAAAGGTATTTCAGAGCATAGAAAAAGATGGGATGCTCCCAAACTCCTTCTATGAATCTGGTACAACCCTGATACCAAAGACAGGCAAAGACACCACGAAAAAAGAAAATTACAGTTCTATGTCCCTAATGAAGTTAGATGCAAAAATACTCAACAAAATTCTAGCCAATAGAATTCAACAACATCTCAAAAAAAATTCACGATGACCAAGTGGGATTCATACCAGGTGTGCAAATGCAACAAAGGATGCAGCACTAGAGGTGCACAAGAAATATGGAAGACAGCTTCCTGGCCAACTGACTGGAAAAGATCAATATTTACGCCTATTCCCAAGAAAGGTGATCCAACCAAATGCAGAAATTATAAAACAATTTTAATATCACACGCAAGTAAAATTTTGCTGAAGATCATTCAAAAACAGCTGCAGCAGTATATCGACAGGGAACTGCCAGAAATTCAGGCCGGTTCCGGAAGAGGACGTGGTACCAGAGTTATCATTTCTGATGTCAGATGGATCCTGGCTGAAAGCAGAGAATATCAGAAGGATGTTTACCTGTGTTTTATTGACTACGCAGAGGAATTCAACTGTGTGGATCATAACAAATAATGGATAACGTTGTGAAGAATGGGAATTCCAGAACACTTAATTGTGCTCATGAGGAACCTTTACATACATCAAGAGGCAGTTGCTCAGACAGAACAAGGGGACACTGAATGCTTTAAAGTCAGGAAAGATGTGCATCAGGGTTGTATCCTTTCATCATACCTATTCAATCTGTATGCTGAGCAAATAATCTGAGAAGCTGGACTATATGAAGAAGAACAGGGCAACAGGATTGGACGGGAAAACTAATTAACAACCTGCGTTATGCAGATGACACAACCTTGCTTGCTGAAAGTGAAGAGGACTTGGAGCACTTATTAATGAAGATCAGAGACCACAGCCTTCAGTATCGATTGCACCTCAACATAAAGAAACAAAAATCCACACGACTGGACCAATAAACAACATCATGATA
Source organism: Elephas maximus indicus (assembly GCF_024166365.1). Lineage (NCBI taxonomy): Eukaryota > Metazoa > Chordata > Mammalia > Proboscidea > Elephantidae > Elephas > Elephas maximus. The sequence goes on along the minus strand of NC_064828.1, from coordinate 111,518,911 downwards.
AACGGAGAAATGATTGCAGTTGTCATGGATCTCATTTTACTTGGATCCACAATCAACAGCCATGGAAGCAGCAGTCAAGAAATCAAACAACGCATTTCATTGGGTAAATCTGCTGCAAAGGACCTCTTTAAAGTGCTGAAAAGCAAAGATGTCACCTTGAAGACTGAGATGTGCCTGACCCAAGCCATGGTATTTTCAATCGCCTTATATGCATGTAAAAGCTGGACAACAAATAAGGAAGACTGAAGAATTGACACCTTTGAATTACGGTGTTGGTGAAGAACACTGAATATACCATGGACTGCCAAAAGAACGAACAAATCTGTCTTGGAAGAAGTGCAAACAGAATGCTCCTTAGAATCAAGGATGGCAAGGCTGCATCTTACATACTTTGGACATGTTGTCAGAAGGGATCAGTCCCTGGAGAAGGACATCATGCTTGGCAAAGTATAGGGTCAGCAGAAAAGAAGAAGACACTCAACAAGGTGCATTCACACAGTGGCTACAACAATGAGCTCAAGCATAACAATGATTGTCAGAATGGAGCAGGACAGGGCAGTGTTTCGCTCTGTTGTGCACAGGGTACCTATGAGTAAGAACCAACTCAACAGCACCTAACAACAACAACATGCAGGGATGGCTCAACATTAGAAAAACAATTAATGCAATCCATCATATAAATAAAACAAAAGACAAGAACCACATGATCTTATCAACTGATGCAGAAAAGGCATTTGAGAAAGGTCAACACCCATTCATGATTAAAAAAACTCTCAGCAAAATAGGAATAGAAGGAAAATTCCTCAACATAATAAAGGGCATTTATACAAAGCCAACAGCCAGCATCATCCTAAATGGGAAGAGTCTGAAAGCGTTCCCCTGGAGATCGGGAACCAGACAAGGATGCCCTTTATCACTACTCTTATTCAACACTGTGCTGGAGGTCCTAGCCACAGCAATTAAGCTAGATAAAGAAATAAAGGGGATCCAGAATGGTAAGGAAGAAGTGAAAAATCTCTATTTGCAGATGACATGATCTTATACACAGAAAACCCTAAAGAATCCTCAAGAAAACTGCTGAAATTAATAGAAGAGTTCAGCAGAGTGTCAGGATACAAGATAAACACACAAAAATCAGTTGGATTCCTCTACACCAACAACATGGAAGAGGAAATCACCAAATCAATACCATTTAGAGTAGCCCTCAAGAAGATGAAATACATGGGAATAAATCTTACCAGAGACGTAAAAGACCTATACAAAGAAAACTGCAAGACACTACAGCAAGAAACCAACAGGGACTTGCACAAGTGGAAAAACATACCTTGCTCATAGATAGGAAGACTTAAGATTGCAAAAATGTGTATTCTACCAAAAGCAATCTATACATGCAATGCAATTCCAATCCAAATTCCAATGACATTTTTTTTAATGAGACGGAGAAACAAATCACCAACTTCTTATGGAAGGGAAAGAGGCCCAGATAAGTAAAGCATTACTGAAAATGAAAAACAAAGTGGGAGGCCTCACTCTACCAAATTTGAGAACCTATTATACTGCCACAGTAGTCAAAACAGCCTGGTACTGGTACAACAGCAGACACACAGACCAGTGGAACAGAATTGAGAATCCAGATGTAAATCCACCCACATATGAGCAGCTGATATTTGACAAAGGCCCCAAAACAGTTCAATGGGGAAAAGACAGTCTCTTTAACGAAGGGTGCTGGCATAACTGGATAACCACCTGCAAAAAAATGAAATAAGACCCATACCTCACACCATGCATAAAAACTAACTCAAAATGGATCAAAGACGTAAATATAAAACCTAAAACAATAAAGATCATGGAAGAAAAAATAGGGACAATGCTAAGAGCCCTAATACATGGCATAAACTGTATAAACAACATTACTAACAATTCGCAAACACCAGAAGAGAAGCTAGATAACTGAGAGCTCCTAAAAATCAAGCAGCTTTTTTTTTTTTTTTTTTTATGTTCATCCAAAGACTTCACCAAAAGAGTAAAAAGAGCATCTACAGACTGGGAAAAAATGTTTGGCTATGACATTTCCGATCAGCGTCTGATCTCTAAAATGTACATGATACTGTAAAAACTCAACTACAAAAACACAAATAGCACAATTTAAAAATGGGCAAAGGACATAAACAGGTGCTTCACTAGAGAAGACATTCAGGTAGCTAACACATACATGAGGAAATGCTCCTGATCATTAGCCATTAGAGAAATGCAAATCAAAACTAAAACAAGGCCCTAGGCAGAGACAAGATGGCGGAATAGACAGATGCTTCCAGCAAGCCCTCTTTACAAAGACCTGAAAAAACAAGTGAAACGAGTATATTTATGACAAGCTAGGAGCCCTGAGCATCAAAGGCAAAGCTTAGAAAATGAACAGAGGGGCAGGGGGAGGAAGGGACGGTTCAGAAGCGGAGAGGAGTTAAGGGACCTGAATCGCGGGGAGCCCTCAGGCATTATTCCCAGAGCTGCGGCGGTGGGCTAGTACTAGCGTTTGGCCGCAGTTTCCTCAGGGAGAAGCAGCCAGCCACACAGCCTACTCACACCTCCGGAACCTGAGAAGAATGGCTGCTCTGAACAAAAGCTAAGTACTTGGATATAATTTTACCACACCCCCAAGCAGCTTCAGCAGATGAATTCCCTAGGCCTGAGATAGGCACTGTTGAGCGCCTAGAGACATCCTCCCGGCCTTGGAGAAGGAAAAAATTTGCAATTGGGGGAAAAGATAATTTGCCAGCTCCACTACCTGGGGAGCTCAGGACAGAAGTGGCTCCTGTCCAGGCATAAACGGTGCATGAACTTTGAGCATCTTTCCACTCTACATGGACCTGTGTGGGCCTATTTCAGGAGAATAGGCCCTTGTTGGCAGACTGCAACTCTTTCAGATGTGCAGTGGAGAGGTGGGTGTTTGATGTTTGACATTGCTTTGCCTATTAAACAGGGTCCTCACCTACCCACATCAGGGGCCTAAGGATTGGTAGCTCCACTCAGGTCACCCAGCGAACCATGGCAGGGGTGCAAAGATAACTGGTACCTCCCAGGCCTTACAACCAAAACCTTTGAGTGCCCATGGTCCGAATGCAGAACCCACCCACCGGCATGCTCTAGGGAACAGGGGCCCACTTCCCTCAGAGACATTTGGGGGTCAGTTCTCAACCCCCTGCTTTGCTCAGAGTGTAAACCCCTGCTGTGATGAGATACTGGTACATACACCAAACACCCCTGACCCTCTAAGACTATAGGACAGAGCCTGTACCACACACTTGATAATCAGCTACCTGGACACCTGAGCTGAATTCATAAAAGAAAAGTGAACGGACTCCTAGACTGATATACCTGATAACAGCTCTAGCCAGCTGGGGACAGGACACCAGAGCTCCAAAGGCGAAAATAATCAAACTAGCTCACCCAAGCAACCCATGAGGGTATACCAAAACAAAACAAAGCAAGCAGCTACAACACAGTAAGCAAGCATAAACTAATACAATAACTTATAGATGGCTTGGAGGCAACAGTCAATATCAAGTCACATAAAGAAACAGGCCGTGATCACCTCAACAGGCTCTCAAAAAAAAAAAGGATTCCAGGGATCTTCTAGATGAAAGTGCATTCCTGGAATTACCAGAGGCAGAATACAAAATGTTAATATACAGAACCCTTTGAGACATCAGGAAGGAAATAAGGCAATACACAGAACAAACCAAAGAACACACAGATAGCAATTGAAGAAATTAGAAAGATTATTCAGGAACATAATGAAAAGTTTAATAAGCTGGAAAAATCCATAGACAGGCAGCAATCAGAAATTCAGAAGATTAAAAATAAAATTACAGAAGTAGACAACTCAATAGAAAGTCAGAGGAGCAGAAATGAACAAGTAGAAGCCAGAATTTCTGAACTTGAAGATAAATCAGGTGGCATTAATGTATTTGAAGAAAAATCAGATAAAAGAATTTTTAAAAAATGAAGAAACCTTAAGAATCATGTGGAACTCTATCAAAAGAAATAATCTATGAGGGATTGGAGTATCAGAACAGGGAGGGATAACAGAAAATACAGAGAGAGTTGTTGAAGATTGGTTGGCAGAAAACTTCCCTAATATCATGAAAGATGAGAAGGTATCTATCCAAGATGCTCATTGAATGCCACAAAAGATAGATGTTAAAAGAAAGTCACCAAGACATATTATAATCAAACTTGCCAAAACCAAAAATAAAGAGAGAATTTTAAGAGCAGCGAGGTATAAACAAATAGTCACCTACAAAAGAGAGCCATTAAGAATAAGCCTGGACTACTTGGCAGAAACCGTACAGGCAAGAAGGCAATGGGATGACTTATTTAAAAAATTGAAGGAAAAAATTGCCTGCCAAGAATCATATATCCATCAAAACTGTCCCTTAAATATAGGTGAAATTAGGACATTTCCAGATAAATAGAAGTTTAGGGAATTCGTAAAACCAAACCAAAACTACAGAAATACTAAAGGGAGTTCTTTGGTTAGAAAATCAATAATATCAGGTATCAACCCAAGACTAGAACACTGGGCAGAGCAACCAGAAGTCAACCCAGACAGGGAAATCAAAAAAACAAAGCAAAATTAAAAAAAAAAAAAAAACCTCAAAATAGGGTAACAGCGATGTTATTATATAAAAGAAGACAACATTAAAAAAATAAAGGAGGACTAAGAAATGTAATTATAGATCTTCCATATGGAGAGGAACATACGGCAATACAAAGAAATAAAAGTTAGTTTCAAATTTAGAAAAATAGGGGTAAATAATAAGGTAACCACAAAGGAGACAAACTATTCTACTCATCAAAATAAAATACAAGGGGAAAATACGGACTCAGCAGAAACAAAATCAAGAACAACAAATATGAGGGAAGGACAATATATAAAGATAATCTGCTCAGTACGTAAAATTAAGTGGGAGAAAGAAACTGTCAATGACACACAAAAAAAGACATCAAAATGATAGCATTAAATCCATACCTATCCATAATTACACTGAATGTAAATGGACTAAATGCACCAATAAAGAGACAGAGAGTGGCGGAAAGGATTAAAAAACACCATCCGTCTATATGCTGCCTACAAGAGACACACCTTTGACTTAGAGACACAAACAATCTAAAACTCAAAGGTTGGAAAAAAATATATATCAAGCAAACAACAATCAAAAAAGAGCAGGAGCGGCAATATCAATTTCTGACAAAATAGACTTTAAAGGTAAATCCATCATAAAGGATAAGGAAAGACACTATATAAGGATTAAAGGGACAATATGCCAAGAAGATATAACCATATTAAATATTTACACACCCAAGGACAGGGCTGCAAGATACATAAAACAAACTCTATCAGCACTGAAAAGTGAGATAGACAGCTCCACAATAATAGTAGGAGACTTCAACACACCACTTTCGGTGAAGGACAGGACATCCAGAAAGAAGCTCAATAAAGACATGGAAAATCTAAATGCCACAGTCAACCAACTTGACCTCATAGACATACACAGAACACTCCATCCAACAGCAACCAGGTATACTTTCTTTTCTAGTCCCCATGCAACATTCTCTAGAATAGACCACATATTAGGTCATAAAGCAAGCCTCAGCAGAATCCAAAACATTGAAATATTACAAAGCATCTTCTCTGACTATAAGGCCGTAAAAGTGGAAATCAATAACAGAAAAATCAGGGAAAAGAAATCAAACACTTGGAAACTGAACAATACCCTGCTCAAAAAAGACTGGATTATAGAAGACATTAAGGGTGGAATAAAGAAATTCATAGAATCCAATGAGAATGAAAACACTTCCTATCAGAACCTTTGGGACACAGTGAAAGCAGTGCTCAGAGGCCAATTTATATCAATAAATGCACATATAGAAAAAGAAGAAAGGACCAAAATCAAAGAATTATCCCTACAACTTGAACAAATAGAAAGAGAGCAACAAAAGAAACCCACAGGCACCAGAAGAAAACAAATTACAAAAAGTAGAGCAGAACTAAATGAAATAGAAAACAGAAAAACAATTGAAAGAATTAACAAGACCAAAAGCTGTTTCTTTGAAAAAATCAACAAAATTGATCTATCATTGGCCAAACTGATGAAAGAAAAACAGGAGACAAAGCAAATAACCCAAATAAGAAATGAGATGGGCGATATTACAACAGACCCAACTGAAATTAAAAGAATCAGATTACTATGGAAAATTGTACTCTAACAAATTCAAAAACCTAGAAGAAACGGATGAATTCCTAGAAACACACTACCTACCTAAACTAACACAAACAGAGGTAGAACAACTAAAGAGACCCATAACAAAAGAAAAGATAGAAAAGGTAATCAAAAACTCCCAACAACAAAAAGCCCTGGTCCAGATGGCTTCACTGCAGAGTTCTACCAAACTTTCAGAGAAGAGCTAACACCACTACTACTAAAGGTATTTCAGAGCATAGAAAAGGACGGAATACTCCCAAACTCATACTATGAAGCCACCTTATCCCTGATGCCAAACCAAATAAAGACACCACAAAAAAAGAAAATTACAGACTTATATCCCTCGTGAACGTAGATGCAAAAATCCTCAACAAAATTCTAGCCAATAGAATTCAACAACATATCAAAAAAATAATTCACCACGACCAAGTGGAATTCATACCAGGTATGCAGGGATGGTTCAACATTAGAAAAACAATTAATGTAATCCACCACATAAATAAAACAAAAGACAAGAATCACATGATTTTATCAATTGATGCAGAAAAGGCATTTGACAAAGTTCGACAGTCATTCATGATAAAAACTCTCAGCAAAATAGGAATAGAAGGAAAATTCCTCAACATAATAAAGGGTATTTATACAAAGCGTGCGTTTTTTGGGTTTTTTTTTTAATACAAAGCCAACATCATCCTAAATGGAGTCTGAAAGCATTCCCCTTGAGATTGGGAACCAGACAAGGATGCCCTTTATCACCACTCTTATTTAACATTGTGCTGGAGGTCCTAGCCAGAGCAATTAGGCTAGATAAAGAAATAAAAAAAAAAAGGGGGGGGATCCAAATTGGCAAGGAAGAAGTAAAATTATCTCTATTTGCAGATGACATGATCTTATACACAGAAAACCCTAAGGAATCCTCAAGAAAACTACTGAAACTAATAAAACAGTTCAGCAGAGTATCGGGATACAAGATAAATACACAAAAATCAGTTGGATTCCTCTACACCAACAAAAAGAACATGGAAGAGGAAATCACCAAATCAATACCATTTACAGTAGCCCCCAAGAAGATAAAATACTTAGGAATAAATCTTAACAGAGATGTAAAAGACTTATACAAAGAAAACTACAGTACACTTCTGCAAGAAACCAAAAGAGACCTACGTAAGTGGAAAAACATACCTTTCTCATGGATAGGAAGACACAATATTATAAAAATATCTATTCTACAAAAAGCAATCTATACATTTAATGCAATTCCGATCCAAATTCCAAAAACATTCTTTAATGAGTTGGAGAAACAAATCACCAACTTCATATGGAAGGGAAAGAGGCCTTGGATAAGCAAAGCATTACTGAAAAAGAAGAACAAAGTGGGAAGCCTTGCTGTACCCGATTTGAGAACCTATTATACCACCACAGTAGTCAAAACAGCCTGGTACTGATACAACAACAGATACATAGACAAATGGAACACAATTGAGAATCCAGACACAAATCCATCCACATATGAGAAATTGATATTTGACAAAGACCCCAAAACAGTTCAATAGGGAAAACACAGTCTTTTTAACAAATAGTGCTGGCATAACTGGATACCCATTTGCAAAAAAAATGAAAAAAGACCCATACCTCACTCCATGCACAAAAATGAACTCAAAATGGATCAAAGACCTAAATATAAAATCTGAAATGATAAAGATCATGGAAGAAAAAATAAGGACAACACTAGGAGCCCTAATACATGGCATAAACTGTATAAAAAACATTACTAACAATGCAGAAGGAAAACTAGATAACTGGGAGCTCCTAAAAATCAAACACCTATGCTCATCCAAAGACTTAACCAAAAGAGTAAAAAGATTACCTACAGACTGGGAAAAGGTTTTTAGCTATGACATTTCCAGTCAGCAGCTGATCTCTAAAATCTACATGATACTGTAAAAACTCAACTGCAAAAAGACAAATAACCCAATTAAAAAATGGGCAAAAGATATGAATAGACACTTCACTAAAGAAGACATTCAGGTAGCTAAAAGATACATGAGGAAATGTTCACAATCATTAGCTATTAGAGAAATGCAGATCAAAACTACCATGAGATTTCATCTCACTCCATCAAGACTGGCATTAATCCAAAAAACACAAAATAATAAATGTTGGAGAGGATGTGGAGAGATTGGAACACTTACACACTGCTGGTGGGAATGTAATATGGTACAACCACTTTGGAAATCAATTTGGTGCTTCCTTAAAAAGCTAGAAATAGAACTACCACATTATCCAGCAAGCCCACTCCGTGGAATATATCCTAGAGAAATAAGAGCCTTTACATGAACAGATACATGCACACCCATTGCAGCACTGTTTACAATAGCAAAAAGATGGAAGCAACCAAGGTGCCCACCAATGGATGAATGGATAAATAAATTATGGTATATTCACACAAAGTAATACTATGCATTGATAAAGAACAATGATGAATCTGTGAAACATTTCATAACATGGAGGAACCTGGAAGGCATTATCCTGAATGAAATTAGTCAGTTGCAGAAGGACAAATATTGTATAAGACCACTATTGTAAGAACTCAAGAAACAGTTTAAACAGAGAAGAAAATACTCTTTGATGGTTACAAGAGGGGTGAGGAAGGTAATGTGGGAGAGGGGTATTCACTAATTAGATAGTAGATAAGAACTACTTTAGGTGACGGGAAAGATAACACACAATACAGGCAATGTCAGCACAGCTGGACTAAACCAAAAGCAGTTTCCTGAATAAACTGAATGCTTTGAGGGCCAGCGTAGCAGGGTCAGGGGGGTTGGGGACTATGGTTTCAGGGGACATCTAAGTCAATTGGCATAATAAAATCTATTAACAAAGCATTCTACATCCCACCTTGGAGACAGGCATCTGGGATCTTAAACACTAGCAAGTGGCCACCTAAGATGCATCAATTGGTCTCAACCCACCTGGATCAAAGGAGAATGAAGAACACCAAGAACACAAGGTAATTACGAGCCCAAGAGACAGAAAGGCCCACATACACCAGAGACTATATCAGCCTGAGACCAGAAGAGCTAGATGGTGCCCGGCTACAACCGATGACTGACCTGACAAGGAACACAACAGAGTACCCCTGAGGGAGCAGGAGAGCAGTGGGATGCAGACCCCAAATTCTCATAAAAAGACCAGACTTAATGGCCTGACTGAGACTGGAAAGACCCCACTCGTCATGGCCCCCAGACCTTTTGTTGGCCCAGGACAGGAACCATTCCCAAAGCCAACTCTTCAGACAGGGATTAGACTAGACAATGGGTTGGAGAGGGATGCTGGTGAGGAGCGAGCTTCTTGGATCAGGTGGACACTTGAGACTATGTTAGCATCTCCTCCCTGGAAGGGAGATGAGAGGGTAGAGGGGTTTAGAAGCTTGGTGAAATGGACAGGAAAAGAGAGGGTGGAGGGAGGGAGCGGTCTATCTCATTAGGAGGAGAGCAATTGGGGGTATGCAGCAAGGTGTATATAAGTTTTTGTGTGAGATACTGACTTGATTTGTAAACTTTCACTTAAAGCACAATAAAATTTTTTTTAAAAAAACTAAAATGAGATTCCATCTCACTCCAACAAGACTAGCATTAATCCAAAAAACACAAAATAATAAATGTTAGAGAGGTTGTGGAGAGACTGGAATACTTATATAGTGCTGGGAATGTCAAATGGTACAACCAGTTTGGAAATTGATTTGGTGCTTCCTTAAAAAGCTAGAGATAGAACTACCATACGATCCAGCAATCTCACTCCTTGGAATAGAACCTAAAGAAATAAGAGCCTTTACATGAACAGATATATGTACACCCACATTCCCTGTAACACTGTTTACGATAACAAAATGATGGAAGCAACCAAGGCGCCCATCAATGGAGGAATGGATAAATAAATTATGGTATAGTCACACAATGGAATACTACACATCAATAAAGAACAATGATGAATCCATGAAACATTTCCTAACATGGAGGAATCTGGAAGGCATTATGCTGAGTGAAATTAGTCGGTTGCAAAAGGACAAATATTGTATGAGACCACTATTACAAGAACTCAAAAATAGTTTAAACAGAGAAGAAAATATTTTTTGATGGTTATGAGAGTGAGGAGGGAGGGAGGGAGGGAGAAGAGTTTTCACTAATTCGATAGTAGATAAGAACTATTTTAGGTGAAGGGAAGGACAACACACAGTACAGGGGAGGTCAGCACAACTGGACTAAACCAAAAGCAAAGAAGTTTCCTGAATGAACTGAACCCTTCAAAGGCCAGCATAGTATGGGCAGGGGTTTGGGGACCATGGTTTCAGGGGACATCTAAGTCAATTGGCATAATAAAATCCATTAAGAAAACATTCTGCTTCCCACCTTGGAGAGTGGTGTCTGGGGTCTTAAATGCTAGCAAGCAGCCATCTAAGATGCATCAGTGGGTCTCGACCCACCTGGAGTAAAGGAGAATGAAGAACACCGAAGACACAAGGTAATTATGAGCCCAAGAGACAGAAAGGGCCACATAAAGCAGAAACTACGTCAGCCTGAGACCAGAAGAACTAGATGGTGCCCAGCTACAACCGGTGACTGCCCTGACAGGGAACACAACGGAGAACCCTGAGGGAGCAGGAGAGCAGTGGGATGCAGACCTCAAATTCTCTTAAAAAGACCAGACTTAATGGTCTGACTGAGATTAGAAGGACCCTGGAGGTCATGGTCCCCAGACCTTCTGTTAGCTGAAGGCAGGAGCCATTCCCAAAACCAACTCTTCAGATAGGGATTGGACTGGACCATAAGATAGAAAATGATAATGGTGAGGAGTGAGCTTCTTGGATCAAGTAGACACATGAGACTATGTGGGCATCTACTGTCTAGAGGGAAGATGAGAGGGCAAGGGGGTCAGAAGCTGGCTGAACAGACACAAAAATAGACAGTGTGCTATCTCATTAGGGGGAGAGCAACTAGGAGTATATAGCAAGGTGTGTATAAATGTTTGTATGAGAGACTGACTTGATTTTTAAACTTTCAATTAAAGCACAATAAAATTTTTTTAAAAAAACTTCCAACAACAACAAAAAAGCCCTGGCCCAAATGACTTTACTGGAGAATTCTAGCAAACATTCAAAGAGCTCACACCAGTACTACTCAAATTATTTCAGAACATAGAAAAGGAAGGGATACTTCCAAATTCATTCTATGAGGCCAGCACAACCCTGATACCAAAACCAGGCAAAGACACCACAAAAAAAGAAAATTACAGACCAGTATCTCTCATGAATATAGATACAAAAATTCTCAACAAAATTCTAGCCAATAGAATTCAGCACCATATCAAAAAATAATACACCACAACCAAGTGGGATTCACACCAGGTATGCAAGGATGGTGTGACTATTGACCTAACCCACCACTTAAATAAAATAAAAGAACCACATGGTCATCTCAATCAATGCAGAAAAGACATTCAACAAAGTCCAACACCCATTACTAATAAAAAACTCTCTACAAAATAGGTATAGAAGGGAAATTTCTCAACATAATAAATGGCATCTATGGAAAACCAACAACCAACATCATTCTTTTTTTTTTTTTAATTTTGTGCTTTAAGTGAAAGTTTACAAACCAAGTCAGTCTCTCATACAAAAGTTTATATACACCTTGCTATATACTCCTAATAACTCTATCCCTAATGAGATAGCCCACGCATTCCCTCCATTCTCTCTTTTTGTGTCCATTTCACCAGCTTCTAACCCCCTCTTCCCTCTCATCTTCCCTCCAGATAGGAGATGTCAACATAGTCTCAAGTGTCTACTTGATCCAAGAAGCTCATTCTTCACGAGCATCTTATTCTATTCCATTGTCCAGTCCAATCCCTGTCTGAAGAGTTGGCTTTGGGAATGATTCCTCTCCTGGCCTTAACAGAAGGTCTGGGGGCCATGACCACTGGGGTCCTTTTAGTCTCAGTCAGACCATTAAGTCTGGTCTTTTTACAAGAATTTGAGGTCTGCATCCCACTGCTTTCCTGCTCCCTCAGGGGTTCTCTGTTGTGTTCCCTGTCAGGGCTGTCATCAGTCCAACATCATTCTTAACTGAGAGAGGCTGAAACCATTGCCTCTGACAACAGGAACAAGACAAGGATCCCCTTTGTCACCACTCTTATTTAACATTGTGGTGGAAGTCCTAGCTAGAACAATAAGGCAAGAAAAAGAAATAAAGGGCATCCAAATTGGTAATGAAGAAGTTAAGCTGTCCCTATTTGAAAATGATATGATACTATACATAGAAAACCCAACAAACTCCGTGAGAAATCTACTGGAACTAATAGAAAGATTCAGCAAATTAGGAGGATACAAGATAAACATATAAAAATCAGTTGGATTCCTATACACCAATAAAGAGAATGATGAAAAGCAAATCGGAAAAACAATGCCATTTACAATAGCCCCTAAAAAAAAAACTTGGGAATAAATCAAACCAGGGATGTACAAGACCTATACAAAGAAAACTACAAAACACTACTGCAAGAAACCAAAAGAGATCTACCCACCAAAAAAAAACCCAGTGCCGTCGAGTCGATTCCATACCATGGATGGGTAGACTCAACATAGTGAAGGTGACAATTCTGCCTAAAGCAATTTACTTATACAAGGCAATCCTGATCCAAATACCAGCAACATTCTTTGAAGAGATGGAAAAACTTATCATTAACTTTATATGGAAAGGGAAGAAGCCCCAGATAAGTAAAGCACTGTTGAAGAAGAAGAAGAAAGTAGGAGGACTCGTACTACCTGACCTCAGAACCTGCTATGCAGCTTTGGTAGTAAAACAGCCTGGTACTGGTACAACGGCAGATATATTGATCAAGGGAACAGAATTGAGAACCCAAATGTAAATCTATCCACTTATGGTCACCTGATCTTTGACAAGGGCCCAAAGTCCACTGAATGGGGAAAAGACAATCTTTTTAACAAATGGTGCTGGCAAAACTGGATGTCCATCAGCAAAACAATGAACCACGATCCATACCTCACACCGTATACAAAAACTAATTCAAAATGGATCAAAGACCTAAATATAAAGCCAAAAAGTATGAAGTTCACAGAAGAAAAAATAAGATCAATGCTAGAGGCCCTAATACACGGCATTAACAGGATACAAAGCACAACCAACAAACCCCAGAAGATAAGCTAGATAACTGGGATCTTCTAAAAATTAAACTCTTGTGCTCATGAAAAGACTTCACCAAAACAGGAAAAAGAGACACTACAGACTTGGGAAAAAATTTTGGCTATTACGAATCCAACAAAGGTCTAATCTCTAAAATCTACAAGAAAATCCAACACCTCTACAACAAAAAGATAAATAATCCAATTAAAAAATGGGCAAAGAAAATGAACAGACACTTCACCAAAGAAGACATTCAAGCAGCCAACAGACACATGAGGAAATGCTCGCGATCACTAGCCATTACAGAAATGCAAATCAAAACCACAATGAAATACCGTCTCACACCAGTATTATTGGCACAAATCAAAAAAAAAAAAGGAAATAACAAATGTTGGAGAGGCATTGGGGAGATCAGAACTCTTATGCACTGCTAGTGGGAATGCAAAATGATACAACCATGTTGGAAAACAATATGGCACTTCCTTAGAAAAATAGAAATACCGTATGATCCAACAATCCCACTCCTAGGAATATATCCTAGAGAAATAAGAGTCATCACAGCAATACACATATGCACACCCATGTTCACTGCAGCATTGTTCACAATAACAAAAAGATGGAAACAACCTGGATGCCAATCAACAGGTGAATAGATAAACAGACTATGGCACATACATACAAGGGAGTACTACACAGTGATAAAGAACAATGATGAATATGCAAAGCTTCTCATGAATGAAATGAATCTCAGCATTATGCTGAGTGAAATAAGTCAATCACAAAAGGACAAATATTGTATGAGACCACTGATTATAAAAACTCACGAAAATGTTTACATACAAAAAGAAACAATCTTTGATTGTTACGAGGGAGGGGAGGGGTGGGGATGGAAAAACACTAAATAGACAATAGATAAGTGGTTACTCTGGTGAAGGGTGAGGCAGTACACAATACTAGAGAAGCCAGCACAACTTGTACAAGGCAAGGTCATGGAAGGTACATAGACACATCCAAACTCTCTGAGGTACCAAATTGCTGGGCTGAGGGCTGTGGGGACCATGGTCTTGGGAAACAGCTAGCTCAACTGGCATAACATAGTTTATAAAGAAAATGTTCTACACACTACTTTGGTAAGTGGCGTCTGCGGTCTTAAAAGTCTGTAAGCGGCCATCTAGGATACTCCACTGGTCTCACCCCTTCAGAACCAAGCAAGAATGAAGAGAATTAAAGATACAAAGTAAAGATTAGTCCAAAGGACTAATGGACCACATCTACCATGGCCTCCACCAGACTGAGCCCAATACAACTAGATGGTGCCTGGCTACCACCATTGACCGCTCTGCCAGGATCACAATAGAGGGTCCCAGGCAGAGCTGGAGAAAAAATGTAGAACAAAATTCTGACACAAAAAGAAAGACCAGACTTACTGGGCTGACAGAGACTGGAGAAATCCTGAGAATATGGCCCCTGAACACCCCTTCAGCTCAGTAATGAAGTCACTTCTGACGTTCATCCTTCACCCAAAGAGTGGACAGGCGTATAAAACAAAATGAGACTAAAGGGGCACGCCAACCCTGGGGCAAAGACTGGAAGGCAGGAGGGGACAGGAAAGCTGGTAATAGGGAACCCAAGATTGAGAAGGGAGAATGTTGACATGTTGTGGGGTTGTTAACCAATGTCATAAAACAATATGTGTACAAAAAAAAAATACAGTTAAGATGTCAATACTAGTGAAAATGATAGACAGATTCTACTCATTCTCAACAGCGCTTTTTACAGAAATGTAAAAGCTGATTTTTAAATTCTGCGAAGGGCCCTGTATGTCCAAAACAATCTTGAAAAAGAAGAACAAAGTAGGAGGACTCACACTTCCCAATGTCAAAACATACTATAAAGCTACAATTTACTTATACTGGCATTAAGTATGAACATACAGACCAATGGAATAGAATTGACAGTCCAAATATAAACCCATACATCTATGGCCAATTGATTTTAGACAAGTGTGCCAGGTTCATTCAATGGCAGAGAGAATAGCCTCTTCAACAAATGGTACTGAAACAACTGTATCTCCACATGCAGAAGAATGAAGTTGGACCACATCTCACACCATATATGAAAATTAACTCAAAATGTATCAATGATCTAAACATAAGCTCTAAAACCATAAAATTCTTAGAAGAAAATATAGGAGTAAATTTTCATGACTTTGGATTTGACAATGGATTCTTAGATATGACACCAAAAGCATACACAACAGCAATAACAAAAAATAAATAAATAAATTGGACTTCATCAAAATAAACAACTTTTTTTTTTTTGTGAATCAAAGGACAGTATCAAGCAAGTGTAAATACAATATACAGAATGGGAGAAAATATTTTGAAATTGTATATCTGATAAAGGTTTAATATTCAGAATACATAAAGAACTCCTACAACTCAACAACAAGAAGACAAACAACCCAATCAAAAAATGGGCAAAGGATATGAATAGACATTTCTCCAAAGAGATATACGAATATGTCTTAAGCATATGAAAAGTTTCTCAACAACATTAGTTGAGACCACAATGAGATACTACTTCATACCCACTAGGATGGAGACTATCAAAAAAAAGGAAAATAACAAGCGTTGGTGAGGATGTGAAGAAATTGGAACCCTCAGGCATTGCAAGTGCAAATGTTAAATGGTGTACCTGCTGTGGAAAACATTTTGGTGATTCCTCAAAAAGTTAAACATAGAATTACTGTATGACCTAGCAATTCCACTCTTGGGTATATATATTCAAAAGAATTGAAAGCAGGGACTCAAAGAGATACTTGTACACCAATGTTCATTGGAAAAGGTTGGAAACAACCCAAGTGCCCATCAACAGATTAATGGATAAACAAAATGTGGTATATGCAAACAATGGAACATTATTCAGTTACAAAGAGAAATAAAGTTCTGATACTTGGGAAGTCGTGTATAAACCTGAAAACATACTAAGTGAAATAAGTCAGATACAAAAGGACAAACATTGTATGATTTCACGTACATGAAATATCCAGAATAGGAAAATGTATAGACATCAGAGTAGATTAGTGATTAGTAGGGTATCAAAGAAGGGGGAGGTAAGGAGTTACTGCTTAATGGTACTGAGTTTCTGTCGAGGGTTATGAAAAGGTTTTAGAAATAGATGGTGGTGATGGTTGCACAACACTGTGAATGCAATTAACATCACTGAATTGTACATTTTAAAAATGGGTAAATGACTAATTTTGTTATTTATATTTTACCACAATTAAAAAAAATTTTTTTAAGTAAAGGGGTAGAAAAAGATATATCATGCTAACATTAATCAAAATAAAGTTAGAGTAGTTTTATTAAATTCAAAGAAAGCTAACTTCAGAACAAGGAAAATTATCAGGGATAGAGAGAAGTATTGCATAATGATAAAGTGGTCAATCCTCCAAGAAGATATAACAGTACCAAACATATAGGCAGCTAAGAACAGAGTGTCAAAATACATAAGGCAAAAACTGATAGCACTAAAAGGAGAAATAGACAAATCCACTATTACTATCAGAGATTGCAACACCCCCCTTTTAGTAAATGATAGATTGAGCATGCAGAAAATCTGCCAGGATACAGTTGATCTAAACAACACTACCATTCAACTTGACCTAAGTCACGTTTATTGAATGCTTCTTCAAACAATTCTACTTGGTTCTATAGGGTCGCTATGAGTTGGAATCGACTCAACGGCAGTGGGTTTTTTTTTGGTTTTCACCAAACAGCAGAAGAACACACATTCTTCTCAAGCTCGCAGAAAACACCAAGATAGACCACATTCTGGGACACAAAACATACTTTAACAGATTTAAGAAATAGAAATCATACAAAGTATCTTCTCAGACCACAATGGAGTTAAATAAGACATCAATAACAGAAAGACAGAAGGAAAATCCCAAAATATTTGGAGATTAAACGACACATTTCTAAATAACACAGGAGTCAAAGAAGAAGTCTCAAAAGAGATTTTTACATATTATGAACTATATAGAAATGAAAATTGTTGTTGTTAGTTGCTGTCAAGCCAATTCCGATTCATGGCGACCCCATGTGTGTAGAGTAGAATGTGCTCCACAGGGTTTTCAAGGCTGTGACCTTTCAGGAGCAGATCACCAGGCCTTTCTTCCAGCACATCTCTGGGTGGATTCAAACCACCAACTTCTCAGCTAGTAGGCAAGTGCTTAACTGTTTGTGCCACCCAGAGACTCCAAAAATGAAAATATGACTTTCAAAATTCGTGAGACTCAGAGAAAGCAGTGCTTAGAAAAAAATTTATACCATTATATGTATACTTTAGAAAAGAAAAAAACATAAAGTCGATATTCTAAGTACCCACTTTAAGGAATTAAAGAAAGAAGAGCAATTTAAGCCTAAAGCAAGAAGAAAAGAATTAATAAAAATTAGAGCAGAAATTAATGAAAGGGAAACCTGTAGAGAAAATTAGCAAAATCAAACGTTGATCTTTTAAAAAGATCAATAAAATTGATAAACCTCTAGCCAGGCAACCAAGAAAAAAATGAGAGAAAACCTATTGCTTATATCAGAAATGAAAGAAAATTCATCACTACTGATCCCATGAACATTAAAAGGATAATAAAGGAATACTATGAACAAATCTATGCCCACACATTTGAAAACTTAGGTGAAATGACCAATTCCTTGAAAGGTAAAATAGATCATTTATATAGGCCTATATTAAAGATATTGAATCAGTAATTAATAACCTTCCAAAAAAGAAAGTACCAGGCCCAGAAGATTTCATGGGTGAGTGATAGCCAACATTTAAGGAAGTAATGATATCGATTTTCTACAACCTCTTCCAGAAAACAGAAGCAAACAGTTTCTAACTCACTCCATGAGGCTAGCATTACCCCAACATCAAAACCAGATAAAAATCTTACAAGAAGGAAATCTAAAGACCAATATCTCTCATGACCATAGATATAAAAATCCTCAAAAAAAAAAAAATAGTAGTAAATGGAATCCAACAATGTATAAAAACAATTTTTTTGCCGTGACCAAGTGGTATTTACTCAAGGTATACAAAACTGGTTCAAGATCTGAAAATTAATGAATGTAATCTACCGCATCAGCAGGCTAAAGGAAAACAACATATGGTCTTACTGGTTGCTGCAGAAAATCCAATGCTCACTCATGATTTAAAAAAAAAAAAAAAACTCAACCAACCAGGAATAAGGGAAACTTCCTGAACTTAATAAAGAACCAAAAAAAAAAAAAAAAAAAACCCAGTGCCATCGAGTAGATTCCGACTCATAGTTACCCTATAGGACAGAGTAGAACTGACCCCATAGAGTTCCCAAGGAGCGCCTGGCGGATTTGAACTGCTGACCTTTGGTTAGCAACCATAGCACTTAACCACTACGCCACCAGGGTTTCCTAACAAAGAACATCTACCAAAAAATCTACAGAAACCATCATACTTAATGATGAGAAACTGGATGCTTTCCCCCTAAGCTTGTAAGACTGGAAACAAGGTGAGGATATCACCTCTCATCACTCCTGTTCCACATCATACTGGCAGTCCTAGCTCACGCAATTGTTGTTGCTGCTGGTTGCCATAGAGTCAGCTCCCACTCACGCAGATGCAATAACACAAGAAAAGAAAAGAAAAGGCATACAGACTGGTAAGGAATAAAGCAAACTGTCTTTCCTTACAGATGACTTGACTGTCTATAAAGAAGTCCCCAAAAACTGACTTAAAAAAAAAAAACCCTTCTGAAACTATAAGCTATTATACCAAGTTCATAGAACACAAGGTTACTATACAAAAGTCAATTACTTTCCCATAAACCAGCAAGGGATATTTGTTGTTATTAGGTGCTGTCAAGTTGGTTCTGACTGATAATAACCCCACGTACAACAGAACAATACATGGCCCAGTCCTGTGCCATTCTCACAATCATTGTTATGTTTGAGCCCATTGTGGCAGCCACTATATCAATCCATCTCCTTGAGGGGTCTTCCTCTTTTTCATTGACCTTCTACTTTACCAAACATGATGGCCTTCTCCAGGGAGTGGTCCTTCCTGATAACACGTCCAAAGTATGTGAGATATAGTCTCACCATCCTTGCTTCTAATGACTATTCCGGTTGTACTTCTTCCGAAAGAGATTTGTTCATTCTTCTGGTAGTCCATGGTATAGTCAGTATTCTTCACCAACACTATAATTCAAAGGCATCAGTTCTTCTTTGGTCTTTCTTATTCATTGTCCAGAAAAAAGAAAGACAGAAAATGCTTAGGTATAAATCTAACAAAATATGTACAGAATCTCTATGCAAGAAACTGCAAAGCTCTGAGAGAAATCAAAGAATGTCTAAGTAAGTAGAGGGATGCTCCATATTCTGGGATTGGGAGACTTCACAACTCTATCTATAGACTCAACACAATCTCAGTCAAAGCCCTAGCAATATATTTTGTAGATACTGACAACTTGGTTGTAAATTTTATATGGAAATAAAAAGACCCAGAATAGTGAACACAATACTGAAGAAGAACAAAGTTGGAGAACTGACACTACCCAACTTCAAGACGTAGCATCTCTTTCCCATTGTTGTCAAGTCAATACCAACTCATTGCGACTCTATAGGACAGAGTAGAACTGCTGAGAGGGTTTCCTAGGCTATAATCTTTACAGAAGCAGAGTGCCACATCTTTCTCCCATGGAGCAGCTGGGGGGTAAAACCACCGACACGTCAGTTAGCCACCAAGCAGTGAACCACTGCACCACCAAGGATCCTTAAGACTTACCAAAAAACCACAGTCATCGAGACAGGATGGCACTGGTGAAAGAACAGATGAACAAAAAAATGGATCAGAATAGAAAGCTTGGAAACAGACCTGCACAAACACAGTCAACTGATCTTTGACAAAGGAGCTAAGGCAATCCAAAACAGAAAAGATCATCTTTCCAACAAATGGTGCTGGAACAACTAGACAGCTATATGCAAAAAAAAAAAAAAAAAAAGAATCTAGATATAAACTTATATTTTTCCCCCCAAAAATAGCTAAAAATGGATCATAGGCCTAAATGTAAAATGCAAAACTGTAAAACTTCTAGGAGAAAATATAGACGACCTTGGGTTTGGCAATGTGTTTTTAGATTCAACAACAACAACAACAAAAAATCCATGAGAGAAAAAAATTGATAGGCTGGACTTTATTAAAATGAAGATTGTTCTGTGAATGACACTGTTGAGGAATAAAAAGACAAGGTACAGACTCATAAAGGATTGGTATCCAAAGTAAACAAAGAATCCTTAAAACTCAACAATAAGAACACAAAAACCCAAATTAAAAAAATGGGTAAAAGGTCTGAACAGACACACCATCAAAAAAACAAATAAATAAAAATACAGATGGCAAATAAGCATATGAAGAGATGCTCAAAATCATTTGTAATTAGGGAATTGCAAATTAAAACAATGAGTTACCATTATTAGAATAGTTACAACTATTAGAATGGCTAAAACCCAAAAACTGACAACAGCAAATGCTGACAAGGATGTGGAGCAACAGGAACTCTCATTGCTAGTGAGAATGTAACATGGTGCAGCCACTGTGGAAGACAGTCTGGCAGTTTCTTACAAAGTTAAACATAACCTTGCCACACAAACCAGCAATCATGCTCCTAGATATTTACCCAACTGATTTGAAAACTTATGCACACACAAAAACCCATATGAAAATGTTTACAGAAGCTTTTTTCATAGTTACCAAAAGCTGGAAGCAACCAGAAGCCCTGGTGGCATAGCGGTTAAGTGCTACAGCTGCTAACCAAGAGGTCGGCAGTTCGAATCCGCCAGGCGCTCCTTGGAAACTCTACGGGGCAGTTCTACTCTGCCCTATAGGGTCACTGTGAGTCAGAATCGACTCAACGGCAGTGGGGTCTGGGGTTGGAAGCAACCAAGATATGCAGGCCAGGGGACCAAGAGGAATCAGACACAGACCTCAGGTTCTCTGGGGTGAACGTCAACTAGTTGAAGGCATAAAGTGTGGAAACCACTGTGTAGGGGTGGACAGGGAGTGTGTAGTGGCATCGAGGAGGGACTGAGGCAGTCAGGGAGGTCCTCCAGGAGGAAGTGGCATGTGAGCTCTAGTTTACTGTACAGTATTTACTAGGCACCCACCACCTGCCAGGCACTGAGCTGTGCACACCGAGTGCATTATCTCATTTGTGCCTCAGAACATTCTGTAGGGCAGGTACGATGGTTCTTGTCCCCATTTTACAGAGGAAGAAACTAAAGCTTAGAAGGGGAAGCTCCCTGCCCAGTTACACAGCTGGTATATACAAAACCAGGCAGGGGAGGGGTAAGAGGGAGCCCTAGGTGAAAGGACAGCAGGAACTAAAGCGTTGGAGCAGAAATCCTACCTGTCTGCCTGCCAGAAACTCCAGGCAGTTTGACGTGGGCAAAACACAAGGTGGAAAGGCCAGGAGCCTTGGGAGCAGGGGACTTGGGGTCTGGGGCTGGGCACTGAGGACAGTGGGAACCATAGATGATGCTAGGCCGGGAAGGACCTGGTTAGATGCATGGTTTAGAAAGATGGTTCTGGGGTCAAGGAGGCAACATCTGGAAGAGGGGGGAAGTAGGCATGGGGGACAAGGTAGGGACAGTATAGGTCTGGGGGTCGGAGGTCTGTAGCCCAGGGGTCCCTCCTGACTCTCAGAACAAGGACAGGGAGTAAGGAGGCTTGTCTGTTCCTGGGTCTGGGAAGTTTTCCCTCTCTAGGCCAGCGCTACCCCCAGCTCCAGACTCACCTGGACACCTGCCTGCTGGACACCCCACGGGACACCACTACCCAGCGCATCATCTACCCCACCCTGCCCCACACCACTCCCCATCTCAGCAAATGGCCCGTTCTTCCTCCCAGAACTGAGACCCAAACCTTGAAGTCACTTCTGACTTTGGTCTTTTACTCCGCTGTCATGTACTTGTATCGGTTCCTCCACGTCCAAAATGTATCCCCCATCCAGCCACACCACATCTCCACAGCACCCTGGTCAGAGCCACTGCCTCTCAGCTGACTGCTTGTTCTGCCCTCCCCCACAGCCTCTTCCCTCTGCACTCAGAAGCGTCCTGGAATCCCAAGTTCAGTCACATCACTGCTCTCCTCAAAACCTGCCAGGGATGTCCCCGCTCACTCCACGGTCCTCTCTAGGCCACACCAGTTACCGAGCCCCACCCCTTCACCTCCCTGACAGCACTGCCTACCACTTGCTGTCCACTAACCAACCCCCCTTCACTGGCCTCCGGCCCTGAACAACCGCTGCCTCAGGGCCTCCGCACTTGCTGTTCCTTGCCTGGAATGTTCACTCCCAATATAATCATTCCACTTGCCCTCACTGCCTCTGCTTAAGCTCCTGGCCCTGTGCGGATTAAGCAAGAGGGGGTCCGGCACTGACCGCTCATGCCTGTCATCACACTCAGAAGGCCCCTGAGAATAACAACTACCCAGGTGGCAGCACATGAGCTGTGCCCCCATTCATTCCCTGCCCTGCTTCTTTGCCCTCACTGTCCTGATCAGTCCAGCCTCCCAGCCAGCAGGTAGACCAGGACCTGTCTCTTCTGTGGTTCAGAGTGGTCAGCAGGGTGGGAGACATGTACGGACTTGGCCAAAATCACAGAGAAGGCCAGTGGGGGTCAGGAGTCAACCCAGTCCATCCTCCTCAGGAAGGCTTCCCTGACTCCTGCCCCGACGAGCTCTGGTTTTCCTGCCATGTGCTCCTAGACTGCCATACCTTTCACCTTCCAGATGAGTCATTACACCTGTGGTTATTTTCTTTTTTAAGTCAGCCTTCCCTGCAAGAGCTGGAGCTCTGGGAGGGCAGAGCCAACAGGTGCAGGCTAAACCCCCTGCACCTGGACCTCATGCACAGCTAGACCTCAGCAAAGATTTAATGGATAGTTGGATGGGTGGATGGATGGATGGATGGATGGATGGGCGGATGGATAAATGAACAGAAGGATGAATGGATTGATGGGGGGGTGGATTACTGGGTGTGTCAGTGGAAGGGTGGTTAAGGGGATGAGTGGGTGGATGGATGGATGGGTGGATGGATATATGGATGGGTGGATAAGTGAATGTATAAAGAGGTGGGTAGGAAGACGGATGGAGGAATGGATGAAGAGTGGATGGATGGGTGGATGGGTTCATGGGTGGGTGATGAGTGGGTGTGTCATTGGAGGGGTGGCTAAGTTGGTGGATGGATGGATGGATGGATGGATGGATGGATGGATGGATGGATGGATGGATGGATGGATGGATGGATGGATGGATATTTGAACATATGAATAGGTGGGTGGGAAGATGAGTGTGTGTGTCACATCATGAATAGATGGGTGGATGGGTTCATGGATGGGTAGATGAGTGGGTGTGTCAGTGGAGGGGTGGATAGAGGAATGGATGGAAAGTGGATGGATGGGTGGATGGATTTATGGGTGGGTGGATGAATGGGTGTGTCAGGGGAGAGGTGGTTAAGTAGGTGGACACATGGATGGACAGATGGATATTTGAACATATGAATAGGTGTGTGGGAAGATGAGCGTGTGTGTCACATCATGAATAGCTGGGTGGATGGGTTCATGGGTAGATAAGTGGGTGGTAAGATGACTGGGTGGTGGATGTGTCGGTAGAGAGATGGATGGATGGAGAGTGGATGGACGGATGGACAGATGGATGGGTTCGTGGGTGGGTGGATGAAAGATGAGTGCTCTCCCTGCGACACTTCACTGAGCCTTCTGCCATCACTGAAACACAAAGAGGTTTGGTAGGTGGTCCCTGAGATCTAAAACAGGCTCTAAATCTTGTGAGCCAAGGGCACTTGACCCCAATGGGCCTCAGTCTCCCTATCCGTGAAAAAGGGAGAACAGCCCAGCCAGCTTTTGTTCCAAAATTACCAGGATGAACCCATGAAAAGAGAGATACAGCAGCACCTTGGAAACAGTAAATTCTGCATAGAGCTTGTCAGAAGGTAATGGTTTCCCTGAGAAGGGTGCCAAAGGTGTGGTGAGACAGGTCCCACCAGGCCTGCTCTGGGCGTGTGCACAGGTGTGCCCGGGTGTGCCCTGGCTGGCAGGTGCTGGCAAGAGAGTCAGCAGCCTGCAAGGCAGTTGTGTCCTCTGACCCAGTAATTCCACTTCTAGGAATAGACTCTAGGGATGTAATCAAGGATTCCCGCAAAGACTCATGCAGGAGAATGGCCACAGTAGTAGTGATAAGATAGTGAGGGGGGAAAGCAAAAGTGATAATGGGGCTCAGCTTCAGTAAAGCAGAGCGTTTCACTACAGGGGAATATTACACGGCAGTTCAAAAACAGGTTTTGGAAGAAAGACTGGGTGATGTGGGGAAATGCTGGAGACAGAGCTTTAGTGAAAAAATCAAGACAAGAAGCTTCATGTGGCAGATGAATTCATATCTATCGGCAGGAGTGGGAGTGTGTAAGTCTCTTTGTGTGTTTGCGTGGAAAAAATCCTAGATGGATATACATACTCCAAAATGCCTGGTTATCTCTGAGTGGGGAGTTATGTGGGTTTGTTTTGTTTGTTTGTTTTTTCTTGCCTGTAATTTTCTGTATTCTCCCAATTGCATTCTGGGGTACAGGCTAGAAGGGCAGCCCCAGGTGGGCCTCTGTCTCTTGCCTTCCTTCTTTGGGGACCAAGCAGGAAACTCCCTCCCTGCTCTCCAGAAGGGGGAAAGAGGGTCAGGGTCAGAGGCGCAGGGAACAGAAGTAGCGCCCCCTCTGGGCCCTTTAAATGGCAGCCTTGCCCTTTCAAACATTGGGGTGCACAAACTCCAGGCCCTCACTTTGTGCCTCTGGAAATGGGATCAGGGAGTCTTTCTGGCTCTCTGCATTGCTTACAGCCTTTCTTGTTCTCTTGCTTTCTTCTCTGCCCCTCTGCTTGTTTAACCTTCCACATCTTCTGCAATGAGCAAGAACAACTTTGCTAATCAGGGGGAGAAGCTGAGCCATGGAGAAGCCAGCCAGGGGCGTTGGCAGGCTCTGGATTTATCCAGACCCCCACCCACCTGGGGCCTGCTCCAGCCTGCTCTGGAGCTGAAGCCAGAACCCATGCTGGAAGCTAGCAGATGGAGAGGAGCTGGCTCTGCTCTGCCCCTGGCCAGCTGAGGGTCACTAGAGTTTCTTTCTCCCAGACTCAGTTTTCTCATCTGTGAAGGGAGTATAATTACACCCCAGGCACTCAATGGAGCCCTGGTGGCACAGTGGTTAAGAGTTTGGCTGCTAACCAAAAGGGCGGCAGTTTGAATTCACCAGCCAGCAGCTCCTTGGAAACTCCATGGAGCAGTTCTACTCTGTCCTGAAGGGCTGCTATGAGTCGGGAGTTGACTCAACAACAATGGGTTTGGTTTGGTTTTGGGAGGCACTCAGTGGATATTAGTGGGAGGAATGAACGAATGGATGGATAGATAATTGGGTGGGGGGTGAAATAACGAAGGTGCCCACGGGCTGCCAGAAGAACAAACAAGTCTTGGAAGAAGTACAGCCAGCGTGCTCCTTGGAAGGGAGGATGGAGAGACTTTGCCTCACGCACTTTGGACGTGTTATCAGTAGGGACCAGTTCCTGCAGAAGGACATCATGCTTGGTAAGGTAGAGGGTCATTCAAAAAGAGGAAGACCTCCCAAGGAGATGGGTTAACACAGTGGCTGCCACAATGGGCTCAAACATAGCAATGACTGTGACCATGGCACAGGACCAAGCAGCATTTTGTTCTGTTGTACATAGGGTCACTAAGAGTCGGAGCCAACTCGATGGTACATAACAACAACCCAGGCCTGGCTGTAGAAGCCCATTTCACAGCCGGCCCCACTGAGGAAAGTCTGCCCAGAAGAGAGAGGGAAGAGTGAAGGGAACGTGGTTCCATGAATGTGAGACACCAGGTGGCTCAGTGGGGTTACATCTTGGGTCTGGGGGCCAGGGAACAGGAGTCCTAAATGACTGAGGCTGTAGAAGCTGGGTGGGTAGCTGGTTCCCATAACTGCTTTTGTATTTTGGACACTCCTTAGAACAATAAATGTTATTATTTATTAATACGGTAATGAATCATTCCTTTTTTTTAAATTAAACATTAAACTGCTAACAAATTAAATGTAAATGACGAGGCCCGGAGTTGTCGGCGAGGGGTCCCCGGGGAAGGGCTGCCTCACGCCCTCTCTGCAGAAATAAGCCGCGTGGCCCTTTAATGAGGCCCGGAGGCGGTGCGGGTGAAGCGAGGACACCGTCCGACTCGCGGAGGCAGCCTGCCCCCTGCCGGCCACCCGGGGCATCCCGGCGCGCAGGCAGGAAAGTGGGTTTTTTCCACCTGGTCTTTTTTTTTTTTTTTTTGAGTCCTGATGGCGCAGTAAATAAACCTTGGGCTGCTGACTAAAAAGGTCACCAATTCGAATGCACGAGCCGCTCTTTGGAAACCCTATGGGGCAGTTCTATTCTGTCCTGTAGGGTCGTTATGAGCTTGGGTTTTTTGTTTGTTTGTTTTGGTCTTTACAGAAGCAGTTAAGACGCACTCCGGGGCGGACGCCCCTGGCCGGGCAGGCAGCCCCCCACGTCACGCCTGAATTCCGCTGCACGAATCCACCCCAGGGGAAAAATTCAGACCCTGCCTGTCCAGCCCTTCCTGCGTGTCAGGGTCTGGCAGGTTGGTTGCTATGATATCGCTATTCTGCGCACCCAGCAGCCCCGAAAGGGAGGTGCTTTTATCCCATTTCACACAGCGGCAAAGTGAAGGTCAGAGGGGTGAAGGGAGTGGCAGTCCCACACAGCCAGGGTCTTTTGGGACTGGAATTCCAGCCCCGGTGTGCCGGGCACCAGGCTATTCCTTCTCATCATATTGCGTGGCCCCCATAGCACTGGGCCCCCAGCTTGCCCCCCAGAGTCTGGGGGAGGCAAACGTATATGGCACTAATAGGGTTAATATTTCCTGAGAAGGACTTAAACATCCCATCCCAAG
This sequence comes from Elephas maximus indicus, assembly GCF_024166365.1. Taxonomy (NCBI): domain Eukaryota; kingdom Metazoa; phylum Chordata; class Mammalia; order Proboscidea; family Elephantidae; genus Elephas; species Elephas maximus. The sequence continues at coordinate 111,491,409 of NC_064828.1, read as the reverse complement.
ATGGCTGGGGAAGGGTTTTGTTCTGTTATACAGAAAGGAACCCTGAGTTGGAGCCCACTGGAACATAACTAACATTTCCTGAGGGCTGACTTTGCTGGCCCCAACCTGGAAGCTGTACCTGGTTACCTCAAATGCCAAAAAAAAAAAAAAAAAAACAAGGTTGTTGCCAGCAAGTCGATTCCAACTCATAGCAACCGTGTAGGACAGGGTAGAACTGCCACATAGCATTTCCAAGGCTGTAATCTTTTTTTTTTTTTTTTTTTAATCATTACAGGAGCAGACTGCCACATCTTTCTCCGATGGAGTGGCTGGAAGGTTCAAACCACCAATGTTTTGGTTAGCAGCCAAGCACTTAACCACTCTGCCACCAGGGTTCCTTTCCTTCAAGTGAAGGAGGTACAATTCCCTATGCCCATCCTGTGGATGAGCAGACTGAGGCACCAGGAGGAAGTGGTGGGGCAGGAGTTAGACACAAGTCTTGCAACATCCAGAGTTGGAGCTTGTGCCACTCCAAAGCCAGACCAATTTCTTTTGGTTCCCAGGAAGAGCAGGAAGACCCGTCCATGTGTGTCTACCCCTGTGGGGGCAAAACAAGGGCAACTTCAGGGTCAATGGCTGTCTTTGACACCTGAGTTAAATCAAGAAAAGGAATCATGATTGACTTAGCCAATTGTGGACATCCAGATTGTTTCCAATTATAATTACGAATAGTGCCTTGATGGACATTTTGGGCTTTAGCATGATTTCCTTCAGAAAGATTTCTAAGAGTAGAACTACTGAAACCAAAGGCTGGACCTGTTTTAGGTTTTGGATGCGTGTTGCTAAATTACCTTTCAATAAGTGTGTCCCAACTTATACTTATTTGGGGAGCAACTTTGAAGAGGGGAGCTCCCGCCTTCCCCCAACCATGGTGGGCAGCACCCCAAGAGGCTGTTGTGACAGCTGCTGCCAAGCCCCTTTTACTCCCAGGCTGGTGTGATGGGAAAACCCAGGTTGTCAATGATCAACTTCTGGGATATTCGTCTCTTGTCTGACTCTCGAGCTAGCCCCACCCGTGCCCATTCCCGTAGGGGTGGACTGTCCACAGCTGTGGCCCCCACCTTGCTCCCTGTGCAATCCCAGCCCAGCGCCATCCCTTGCCATGAGCACAGCCTCCCAGGGTTGCCTGTCAGCATTCAGTGCAGACTTGGCTGGCCCCCTCCATCCAGACAGCCCTTCTCCCTTGTCCCTGTCCCATTCGGACCCCCCTTCAGATCACTACTCAAGGCAACATCCACACATATAGAGTGTTCCCTATGCCCCAGACACGGTCTCAGGATGTATGTCATCTTCCTAATGAGATGATTATATCATATTACAAAAGAGGGACCTGCCTCCTGCCAGTGCCATGCCATGATGGCAGAGCCCATGTTCTGTCCACTGAGGTCTCTGCATCTGCCCAGGCTAGGGCCAGCACCTCCGACCTGCTTAGGAAGTATGGGTATGAATCAGTGAATGAATGAATGAACTAATGAATGCACAAAGGAAAGCTCGAGTTGTGTGTGATCACCTTTCTCCCCAACCAGGCTGGGTGCGCACTGAGGGCAGGTGGACTGGGTTCACTGTGCATCCATCCCTGTGGTCTCACCCACAGCTGCATCCCTGCCAGGAGGGCTGGAACTCGGGAGATGCAGTGTACCCAGAGTAACCACAGCTCTTCTCTGGCCTCCACTTCCCCACCTGAGCAATGAGTGGAGCAACAGGATGTCCCACTTGGCCACACAGACACATTCCAGTGGCGTGGGGAAGCTGGGTCGGTGCTGTGCCTTTCCCCACGTGTCCTCCTAGCCCCCTCCCAGGTCCCTAGTCTTGCCTGTCGCCTCTTGCCCCAATATCTGCTTTGGGGAAGGGGAACAGGTCCTCTGCCACCCTCGTCCATGTGCCCCGACCACAAATGGACCAGACTTCCCTGGGCCCAGGCCCCCACCCACCGCTGGAGAGGACAGAGTGTTCTGTCTTCTTGCCGTTATCTCTCAGGGATGCTCAGACACCACGTAATTTGTTTCAATCTCGCCCCCTCCCTTATTGATCAGTGCTTTCGCTGAGTGTTGTGTTAAATGACTCGTTCCCATAGCAACCATCAGATACACTCTGGAATCTGATGTGTGTGTTTCCTGAGTGAGATGGCCTCCTAAGAGCTTGGAGGGAACAAATCTCCTCTCATATCCGCCACTGCTTGCGGAAAGCCACAGGATATCGTTCAGAACAAGTCGTTTTTAAAAAACAATATGAAAAAGAGAACTTAACCAGGTTTTTCCAACAGATATAAAGTTGTTTCGTCAGGTGCATCACTCTTAAGAAATAGGAAATCAGATTTAAAAAAAGATTTTCGACCAAGTAATTTTTCTTTGGAGACTGTCTCACTTTTAGAAATAAGTTGAAATGTGGAAAGAGTTCCCTCCATAAAGATAGCAGCTACATCATCTGTGAAGTGAAACATTGAAAGCAGACCGAAAGTTCAACAGAAGAGTCAAATAAACTAAGGCTGGGGCGCCTGCTCGGATATTATACAGACATTTAAAATGCTGCCTAGAAGGCAGAGACATGCATGTAAAATTATGTAAAGTGAGACACAGGATAAAAAATTGAGTCTGCAGTGTGATCGTAATGAATGTAAAACAAACCTAAACTATTTAGGGAGAAATATTCAGAGTAGTACATACACCAAAGTGTTGACAGCAGCTCTTTCTCGATTTATTTTTTTTCGCTTATTCACTTATTCAACAGAGATGCACAGGACACCTGGCACGGGTGGGGGCAACAGCAGCAGTTACTTCTACTTCCTGCATTTTCCAAAGTGTTTCATTAGTATATATTGCTTTTCAATGGAAAAAAATAATAATTATTATTTTACAGCCAGTGTATCAGGGTTCCCCAGAGAAATGGAACCCATACAGTATATGTATCTCTGTCTACATATGTGTTTCTTTATGTTGTTGTTATTAGCTGCCATCCAGTCAGCGCCTGACTCATGGCGACCCCGTGTGTCACAGAGTAGAACTGCTCCATAGGGTCTTCTTGGCTGGCTGCAACAGTGGGTTCCAACGTAGCCAGGATTGTGAGGATGGCACAGGATGGGGCGACGTTTTCCTCCCTTACACACAGGGTCGCTGTGAGTTGGAACTGACTCGACAGCACCTAACAACGATCTTTACGGAAGCAAAGCACCAGCCCTTTCCTCTGAGGAGCTGCTGGGTGGGTCTGAACTGCCAACCTTTCTGTTAGCAGCTGATTGAAAACTCTCTCAATGGATAGATTAGATAGGTAGGTAGGTAGGTAGATGGCAGATGGCAGAGAGATAGAGAGACATGATAGATGATAGAGAGGTAGGTAGGTAGATAGATGGATGATAGACAGACAGGTAGATAGATATAGGTATAGGTATAGCTATAGGTATAATATAAACCTGTTGCCATCAAGTCTATTCCAACTCATAGAAATCCTATAGAACACGATAAAACTTCCCCCCTAGAGTTTCCAGGAAATGGCTGGTGGATTCAAACTGCCAACCTTTTGGCTAGCAGGTGAATGCTTAACCACTGACCCACCAGGACTATATATAGTAATATATTGTATTGCTGTTCAGTTAAAAGCTGACTAGTTTTATTTATGTAGAGAGAGAGAAAGGGAGAGAGGTTAATTTTTAGGAACTGACTCCGTGATAGTGGGGGGCTGGCAAGTCCAAAATTTGCAGGAAAAGCAACAGGCTGAGAAGCCTGGCCGGATGTCTATGTTGAGGTACAATTTCTTCTCTTGAAATCCTGTTTTTGCTCTTAAGACCTTCAGCTGATGGTGTAAGGCCCAACCACATTTTCTACGGGAGACTCCTTTTGTTATTGTTGTTGGGTGCCATCGAGTTGATTTGTACTCACTGCAAACCTATAGGACAGAGGAGAACTGCTGTATAGAGTTTCCAAAGCTGTAATCCTTATGAAAGCAGATGGGCACATCTTTCTCCCATGGAGCCGCTGGTGCGTGCAAATCACTGACCTTTCAGTTAGCAGCTGAGTGCTTAAACACTGTGCTACCAGGGCTCCTTCGTATCTCCTTTACTTAGAGTGAATTGCTTGTAAATGTTAATCACATCAACAAAAATACCTTCCCAGGAACACCTAGACTACTGTTTGACCAAACACCTGGGCACCATGGCCCAGCCAATTGGACACATGAAACTAAAAAAGTATACTCTGTTGGGGAGCAGAGGGTATGGAGACACAATCACCTGTTTGGAGAGAAATTATCAAATTTTAAAATATAGATACCTTTCGCCCAGCAATTCCACCTTGTGGTCATTTGGCCTTCAGGTATGTGCACATACATCTGTACAGGGCTGTTCACTAAGCTTGTTTCTTTCATTAAGCTCATTAAGCAGGAGGCTGAGGGAACCCTTGGGTTCTGGGGTCAGCTAACCTTGGCTTGAACCTGGCCCCCACCTCTAATTCACCATGAGACTTTGGACATACTACTTTGCCTCTCTGAGCCTCAGTCTTCTTGGCTGTAAAATGGGTGGGCAGGAGGAGCCTGCCTGGCCAAATTTCTGGATGGCTAAGAGGCAACCTATGTGAAGCGCACGGCACGTGGCAGGTTCTCCACAGAGGGTGGCTGCCACCACAGGAAGTCCTGCTCCCTCACCTGAGGCTCCAGCCGAGCCCCCAAAAAGGGAGACTCCAACTGAATGGCCCCATTCTCTTCTCTCTGTATGGCAGGTAATTTGGGGGTGAAGCCCCCCACACTGACATTCACTTCTCTCCCAGGGGGCCTGAGCCACAGTGGCTGCCCTGCACAAGAGAACGTCTTCCCTTTGTGTGGCAGAAGGAGAGGACAGAACTGGCCAACAGGCGGACCCCCCCAGAGCGGCCCTGTGCTCACTCTCCCACAGCTTAATCTGGGGCAAGGAGCCCCTGGGAGACCCTTGGCTGACTCCCATTCCAACCTTGTCTCACCTCTGTGCTCCTGAGCATGTCTCTGTACCTCTTGGGCCTCAGTTTCCCTGTTTGCACAATGAGGGTGATGATGTCTTCCTGGCAGGCAGCCCGTGCGGATTACATGGGGTATGTGTGCGTCACACTTCCACACAGGTACTTAGAGGTGTTTCTTGGTTTTGTTTTGTTTTTTGCTTCCTAGGGTGGAAGCAGCAAGAAAAGTTGGCACCAAGTCACAAACAAGCTCCGAACTGTAAGGCCCTTCTCTTCTTGCAGACAGTCCAGAAGGCTGAAAGGGCGGTTTGCCTCCAGGTTCTCCAGCCCCAAATGAACAGTCTTCCCTGTGAGGGGCAGCTGCCTTTGCCTATAACATGCACGGTATTTGCTTTTCTGAAAAAACAACAAATACTCCGGCCTGGATTTTTCTGGAGTCCCTGGTGGTGCAAACAGTTAACATGCTCAGCTGCTAACCAAAAGGTAGGAAGTTCGAGCCCACTCAGAGACTCCTCAGAAGAAGGGCCTGGCAACGTCCTTCCAAAAAACCAGCCATTGAAAACCCTGTGGAGCACAGTTCTACTCTGACACACATGGGGTCGCCAGGAGTCAGAACTGATGCAGCATCAACTGGTTTGATTTTGATTTGGTCTCTGGGGTTTCCTAGCTTTAATGTTCAGGATCAAAGAGGAAGTTCTCTTATTCCAGCGACTGCTCCTTCTCCTGCAGTCCTAGATAAGCCTTTGATCATCTCTGAGGCGCCTGGGGCTTCCACTGTGAGGCTCCAAGCCCTCACACCAGGCAGCAGAACCTATCTTTCTGTGAAGTTGGTTCACCTGCCCCAGGGTATTTAAAAACGTATAAAATCAAAAGCCCAAACCCGTGGTCTTTGAGTCTGCTCCGACCTGTGGCAATCCCATGTGTGACAGACAGAGTCGAGCTGCTCCGTAGGGTTTGCTCGGCTGTCACCTTTTAAAAAGCAGATCTCCAGGCCTTTCTTCTGCACTGCCAGTAGGTGGACTTGAACTGCCAACCTTTAGGTGCAAACCGTTTATGCCACCCAGGGACCCGAAAATTATAAAAACTCCTTCTTAAAAAATACGTCAAAGTCTATCTCTAATGGGAATCTACCGTTTTCTTAACAGACCTAACTCAGCAGCTGCAGAAATTTTCCAGACTTGAGAAGAGGGGGTGGAAAAAAAGATTGTCTCTGGTTTCTGATGGAACAAGCATAATCCTGGCTGGATTCTAGGCTCAGATGAGGGAAGTGGGACAGCAAGAAGACCTGGCTTGTGTGTAAATGCTCCACCCTCCAGGTGGAAGCACAGCCTCTCAGGCCTGGCTCCAGGGAGGGGCTGATTCAGCAGGGTGAGTGTGAACCCCAGGTGGAAAAAGGGGGGAGAACAGGCAGAAGGGAGGTCCTTGCAGGCGCATTCTTGTCACGTGTTCCAGGCATGTTCCACATAGCTGCCTGCCAAAGACCCATCCTGGGCTAGGCGGCCAGGTTTGGACTTGCCTTTGCACTGGGAAGAAGGGTGCTGGCTGCCACAGATGATCACGTCACGGCAGGGCAGGTGTGTGTCTCGGCTCACCTTCTGAAAGGTGAGCTGGCATCATCGATCCAAAGTCTAAGAGCCTTGCCTGCCCTTTGATCCAGCAATGCCACTTCAAGGAAATTATCGAAAGGAATTAAGTATTCCACCACCATCAATGTCCAGCCCTGTCCCCTAAGCTTCTCATCTAACCTCTCGAGGTGTTGTCCATTTGATTCCACATCGGTACACCATTGAAAGAGCACAATGCTCAAGGCAGACATACTATATAACTAAGTGAAACTGTTGTTTAATTCAGAGTGGACTTCCAGGAAAAGTTTTGGTTTGAGGTTTAAGGTTTAAAGATTATCTCAGACCAATAGTTTTCGGTGCTCATCCAACCTCAGTGACTCCAGAAATCTGGATTCCATTAAGAATTTGAAATTCTGTTCTGTTTTCTCTTTCCCCCTTTTAATCAGGATTCTTCTATAGGATCTTAGATCAAAATGTTCAGTGATGATAGCCGGGCACCATCCAGTTCTTCTGGTCTCACGGCACAAGAGGCAGATATTCATAGTGGTAGCATTTCCTCCTTTGATTCCTGACTCTCCTTCTTCCTCTGCCATTCCAGGCGAGTGGAGACCTATTGTTGTAGCTTGGATGGCCACTTGCAAGCTTTTAAGACTCGCAGCATTATGCAATGAACTAGGAGGTAGAACAGAAGCACAGAAAAACAGCATTAGGCCAGTTGACTGAAAAATAAAGTAAAAAGTTTTTAAAAGGCAAATAAGTAAAGATGTGGCATGTGGATTTTTCGACTAGCATATTTATTACTGTAATTTTTTGAATCGGTAAATTGGGAAATACCTAAGGTTCATAAGAGGGGCTGAATTGTGCAAACTGCCCTTCCGCTATTCTTGAACCAGGAGTAAAATTAGGGTCATAGAGGACACGAGGAAAAGGCGGTCTTACCAAATCGTTGAGTCAGTGAGAAAAGTGATTACAAAGCACCGTGATCGGCATGTCACCAATTACGTTAAGTAGAAACGTTGCTGTTGTTGTTAGCTGCCAGAGCGTCAACCCCCAATTCATGGCGATCCCACGCACAACAGAGCAAAACGCTGCCCAGTCCTGCGCCATCCCCAAGATCAGTCGCACATTGACCGTTGTGATCCGTAGGGTTTTCACTGGCTGATTTTCGGAAGTAGATCATCAGGCCTGTCTTCCTAGTCAGAATCATGGCAACACACAAACCTCCACTGAGAGATGGCTGGTGGCTTCTCATCAAGTGCACTGGCTGGAAATCAAACCCAGGTCTCCAACACGGAAGGCGAGAATTCCACTACTGAACCACCACTGCCCCATAAAGAATGGAATAGTGGAGCTTTCTAACTTTACATCTAATCTATACTTATGCATAAGGAAAACTCTAGAAAGAAATACACCAAAATGTTAATGGCCACCACTTCTGGGTGGCTTCTCTTCTTTAGCTTCTCTGCATTTTCTGATTGTTCCTATCTCTTGCTTATTTACAAGCATGGCCTAGGGGACAGACTATCTGCCTCCAGCCCATCCTTTGTGCCCTTAGGCAAATAACTTAACCTCTCTGGGCTTAGACTCTTCACCTGTACAAGGGGGCCAGCAATAGCACCTGCAGCATGGGTTTGCTGTGAGTTTAAAGCTAATTGTGCAAAATGCTTAGCTCACTGCCTTGAAGGTGCTAGATACCTAAATGTTAGTTACTTTTATCATTCACTCATCTTTCCACATATAAACGGGTCACTGTGCTCAATGCTGGGGATACAACAGTGACAGCTAAACTCCAGCAGAGACCAGACATTAAACCAACATTCACGCACAATTAGTTCATTACAATTAGGAGCCATGCTGGCCAGGTTCCTTGAGAACACTTTTGGGGAAACTTGTTGAGAATTTTGATCATTTTCTTAAGAGCAATGAGACATATTGTGGCTTGTGTGTTGCTATGATGTTGGAAGCTATGCCACCAGTAGTTCAGATACTAGCAGGGACACCCCTAGTGGACAAGCTCCATGAAGTTCCAGAGTAAGGCACACTAGAAAGAAGAACCTGGTGATCTACTTCCAAAAAAAAAAAAAACTAGCCAATGAAAACCCCATGTACATTCTGGTAGGATTTCATAAAGCAACAGAGAGTCCCTGATGGAGCAGGAGAAAAGTGGGATGCAGACCTCAAATTCTAGTAATAAGACCAGACTTAATGGTCTGACTGAAACGGGAGGAACCCCAGAGGTCAGGGCCCCTGGACTCTCTGTTAGCCCAAAATGAAAACCATTCCCCAAGCCAACTCTTCAGACAAAGATTAGACTGGAATAGAAGACGTAAAATGATACTGGTGAGGACTGTGCTTCTTAGCTCAAGTGGACTCATGAGACTATGTGAGAAGCTCCTGTCTGGAGGCCAGATGAGAAGGCAGAGGGGGACAGGAGCTTGGTGAATGGACACAGGAAATACAGCGTGGAGAGAAAGGAGCGTGCTGTTACATTATAGGGAGAGCAACTAGGGTAACATAAAAATGTGTGTATATGTTTTTGTATGAGAAACTGACTTGAACTGTAAACTTTCACTTAAAGCAAAATTAAAAAAAAAAAAAAAAAAAAGATTACAGCCTAGAAAATAGAAAACCTTATGGGGCAGTTCTACACTGTCATACGGGGTTGCAAAAAAAAAGAGGAATGAGAAGCCTAACATTGAAGGGTTTCAGCAGGGGGTATTATGGATTGAATTGTGGCCCCCAAAAATGTGTGTCAACATAACTAGGCCATGATTCCCAGTATTGTGTGGTTGTCCACCATTTGTGATCTGACGTGATTATCCTGTATCCTACCTCTATGGTATCAACAAAGCAGGATTAGAGGCAGTTATGCTGATGAGTCAGGACTCAATCCACAGAATTAGGTTGCATCTTAAGTCAATCTCTTTTGAGATGTAAAAGACAGAATCAAGCAGAGAGAAGAGAGACCTCACTACCATCAAGCTAGAAGAACTGGGAGCAGAGCTTGTCCTTTGGACCCGGAGTCCCTATGCTGAGAAGCTCCTAGACTAGGAGAAGATTCATGAGAAGAACTTTCCCCCAGAGCCAACAGAGAAAGCCTTCCCCTGGAGCTGATGCCCTGAATTTGGACTTCTAGCCTCCTAACTTGTGAGAGAATAAACTTCAGTTTGTTAAAATCATCCACTTGTGGTATTTCCATTACAGCAGTGCTAGATGACTAAGACAGGAGGTAACATAGGATGTATGTGGTTTAAAACTCATGGTGTCTACGCTGGACTGGAGGGGGACCTGAGAGGCCACCAGGAGACCCCTTCTGAGGAGCCACTGCGGGTGTGAGCCAAAGCAAGCCCCATGCTGCCTGGACCCCACTGGGGGCTGAGGGAGGCAGGAAATGGACAGACCACACCCGCTTCAGGAAGTGGGACACTGGGCAATGCCTTCAGAGCAGCAGGGCAGGGTGTCCAGAGTGAGCCCCAGGCTTCCAGCCTGATGAACCCCTCAGATGGTGGGCTGTTCCCAGGTATAGGGGACACTGGGGAAGGAGCAGGAGCCCCCCAGTGATGCAAACGGTTAACCATTAAGCACTCGGCTGCTAACCAAAAGGTTGGAGGTTTAAGTCCACCCAGAGGCACCTCACAAGAAAGGCCTGTAGCTCTGCTTCTGAAAAGTCTGCCACTGAAAACTCTGTGAAGCACAGTCCTAGTCTGACACACATGGGGTCACCATGAATTGGAATCAACTCATTGCAACTGTTTTTTGTTTGTTTGTTTTTTGAGTGGGGAGCAGGTTTGGGGGGATGCAGGATGTGTTGAGTTGTAGACATGCTGCGTTTGAGGCACCTGGGGGAGGTTCAGAGGGAGAGGTCCTGGAGGCACCTGTGGCTGCTTCATCCAGGTTTCCCAAGACCTCGAGGTGTTTACCACCCCTGCCTGGAGAGAAAACAGAAGAGTGGCTGGCCAGAGCCTCCCAGGTCCGAGGCGCCCCCATCCAAAGCCAGGACTTCAGCCGAGCCGGCCCAGGTGTGAGGCGGGAGCCTGGGTTGGGGCGCCAGGAGGGGGGACCACAGGTGGGACCCCTCAGAGGTGGAGGGGCGCCCAGGTGCCAGGCAGGAGCAGACACTAGGAGCGTGGTGGTGCCAGGGTGCAGAACAGGCATGGCTCCGGGGCCTCTGCCACACTGCCCCCAAGGCTCTAAGCAGCAAAGACACACAGGACGGCTCCAGGTGGTGGGCGTGTGGCCCCTCCCCCAGCCCCTCCACGCCCCACCTGGCCTGTGAGGTGGCGCCAAAGCCTCTGTCCTTGCCTACCCGCTAGAGGGCGCCCTCCTGCCTCAGCGCTCAGGCTCTGCGTCTGTCTCCTCAGGGCCCTGGCCCCGCCGCCTCCAGCCCCACCACTCCCTCCCCACACTGGCCCTTTGCTGCTCCTCCAAGGCCAACCCGCCTCAGGGCCTTTGCTAGCACAGTTCTCTCCACCTGGAACACCCTTCCCCTAGAGCCTCACATGGCTCACTGACTGCTTCATTCAGACCGCTGCCAAAATGTCGCCACCTGGAATGGGGAGGGGGGTCTTTCCTGGCTGTCCCACCCAGCCATCTCCTTCCCTGCGTTGTCCCTGCACAGTGTGCCATGTGTCCCTGTGGCCTTACTCCTTCCAGGAATGCAGGCAGGGGCTGGCCTGTCCCTTTCACGGAGCCTTGTAGGTGGGACAGTGCCTAGGGCAGAGCAGGTGCTCAGTAAACGTCTGGGGAGTATACGAATCTAGACACATGAGAAAAACAGAGATCAAGAGGCGGGGCTGGAAGAAGACACCCCACCGTGCCTCCACCACTTCTCGGTGAGGTCCCCCGTCACTTCATGTTCTTCCTCAGAGCTTCAGCGCCTTCCAAATTTTCCACAGTGACTTGGCATCTCCCTTCAAGTTAGAAAACATGATTTTCCAAACATTGTTTCTGGATATCCGTTGAATACCAGCTGTGAACACGGCGCCCTGGGCTCGGACCCAGTCCCCACTGTCTCAGAGGGAGCCCAGGCCAGCTCTGACGTGGCAAGATGAGGAAGGCATGGATAGCTGTGATGTCCCAGACCAGCGCAGGTGGCGAGGTGTTTTGCCTGCCCTGGAGACTCCAGTCAGCTCCTCCAAGGCCCCTTCCCTGGCCCCCTGGGAAGGATAAGCAGGGCCCTCAAACACCCTAGCTGTATTCACAGGTGAGCCCTGAACACTGCTGAAAGCACCTGGGAGCTAGCCTGTGCCCAGAAAATGTGAGCCCTCCCTTTACTGGTGACTTGCATATGTGTTGTTGTCATAGTTGTTGTTATGTGTGTGTGTGTATGTCTCATATACACACAAGGGACCCAATCAACATCACCTAGTGGGTGATGAGTGTACCAGTTAAGAGTGTGGACTCTGGATCCACCCATAGGGGTACAACAGGCAAGAGAACCTCACAAAACCTTCCCACCCTCCTTTTCTCCAAAGGGACTCACCAGGGACACCTCCAGAAGAGGTTGTGAACATTGAGTCTCAAGGGCTTGTCTGGTGCTGGTACACAGTGAGCCCTCAGTACTTGCTAGCAATGATCTTTCTCAGGCAAGTTCTAGAAGAAAGTGAAGGGAACTGAACTCAGCGCTGGCCATCACTTCCCTGGGCCCTACCTCTTCTGAGCTTGAGCTGCCTCACATTTCGGCCTGGCCAGGTGAGAAGAGGTTGAGAATAACGTATGTCCCACAGAAGGGCATCTGACAGGCTCTGGGATAGCCGTGACAAGTTAATGAATTCTGTCGCGGTCACCCAAGGCACATGTCTGGGCCATGCGGCTGTCTGTCTGCCGCGCTGACCTTTAAAGGTGAGCATTTAATACCCACCAATCACTCACGGTCTGATCCAATACTCAAGAGATGAAACCTGTCTCATGATTGCTCACTCCCCCTCCCGCCCCCGCTCCCAAGCACTCCTACTCCTCTCTGAGTCAGAATAAAACTTTCCAAACTGTTTGATTCAGTCACCAGCCCTTGCTGTGAAAACTGAGCTGCTTTCTGACATATCTGCTGTTGAGTGCCCACCACCTACCCACCGTGACCCTCACCGAGCCCATCTCTCCACACGTAACTTTTTTATTAATATCTTAATAGTCCTCTTCTCATGCAACTTCCCATCTATCTATTGAACAAATGGTCACTGAGAATCACCTTAGTTTAGATGTCTTTGGTAGCAAAGAACAGAAAACACCCTGATTCAAGCTAAAACAATGAGAACATGTATTATTTCATAGAGTCCCTGGGTGGTGCCAACAGTTAATGTGCTCAGCTGCTAACTGAAAGGTTGGAGGTTTGAGTCCGACCAGAAGCACTTCAGAAAAAAGGCCTGGTGATCTAATTCTGAAAAATCAGCCATTGAAAGCTCTATGGAGCAGTCTTACTCTGACACACATGTTGTTGTTAGGTGCCATCAGGTTGATTCCAACTCATATGGACCCGGCGCACAACAGAACGGAACACTGCCCTGTCCTGCGCCATCCTCATAATGGTTGTTATACTTGAACCCATCGTTGCAGCCACTATGTCAATCCATCTTGTTGAGGGTCTTCCTCTTTTCCAGTGACCCTCTACTTTACCAAGCATGATGTCCTTCTCCAGGGATTGGTCCCTCCTGAAAACATGTCAAAAGTATGTGAGACAAAGTCTTGCCAGCCTTGCTTCTAAGGAGCATTCTGGCTGTACTTCTTCCAAGACAGACTTGTTTGTTCTTTTGTCAGTCCCTGAGATATTCAATATTCTTCACCAACGCTGTACTTCATGACATACATGAGGTCACCATGAATTGGAGTCTACTCAACAGCAACTGGCAGTAGTAGTACCCTCTCATATAACAGGGTGTCCAGAGGTTGAATAGGTTTCAGGGTGAGTTGATTCAGCAGCAGAGTGAGGTCCCCAAAGATCCAGATTCTTTTCATCTCTCTCTGTTCTGCCATCCTCTGGCTTTGACTGCAAACCAGAAGCAAGATGGCGGCCACCATCTCAGTTGTGGTAGTTGGCCCTAACAGCGCTCTCCCAGATTTCTTCGCTTTGGGGAATGTAGGCTAGGCAGCTCTTCCATAAACTTCCTGAATTTAGTCATAATTATTTTGGTACCTGAGATTATATTTGTTGCTCCCTCTCCAGACAGCACCCCCTAGAGGTCACACTCCATGGCAAAACCCTTGGCCTTCCCATTAGTTAACCATCAAGTCAGAGTATGACTTCAGTCACTACCTCTTTAACAGTGAAGGTCTTTGTTTTCCAAGGGTGTGTAAAATATCTAGTTTTTTTTATTTGCTCTTAATTTTCACAGTTTTTAACTCCTTCGTTCCAGTTGCCACCGAGTGGAATTGTGCTGTGACCTTTCAGAAGCAGATCCCCAGCCCTTTCTTCAGAGGCTCTTCTGGGTTAGCTTGAACTCCCAGCCTTTCAGTTAGTAGAACACTTCTGGGTTAGCTTGAACTCCCAGCCTTTCAGTTAGTAGAACACTTAACCATTTTTGTCACCCAGGAAAAAAAAACCAAACCCACTGCCGTTGAGTTCATTCCAACTCATAGCAACTCTCCCAGGGACTCTCAATTCTATTATAGAAAGTCTGTATGGTGGTTTTCTTTATCTTGATCATCATGATGACTGTCCAGTATTAAGTGTTGCTAAAGAAAACAATGGATTTCCTTAAAGTTCCTGATTGCTACTTCTTGCTTGCTTGTCTTAATTTATTTGAAAAAATGATATTAACGATTAGGCAAAGCCTGATTTCTAACGAAATTCCATAATGAATTATTATTTGGTTTTGAAAAAACAATGCTTATGTCTTTAAAAATAATAATTTAACATACTTTAAGTAAAGCAATTCATTAAGGGGGGCATTTACAGTACCAGGAAATCTGTCTTTTCAAAATGTATTTTATTATAGATGTGCACAGGTAACAGTCACGTTTTGTGAGGTTTTTTGAAATTTAATTCCTGAATTAAATGCAAAACAGTATTTTAATATATCCTATTTTGCTTTCCCTGTGTTTAATTTTTTCTTTTTAATAATGCAGACAACTTAAAAAACCTTGAAAAACTGATTTTCTGAAGCTATAAAGACCTTAGGTCCCCTTAAGTACTCCATATCTAGATGGAGGTACTTCTACAGATATTTATATTCCCTCCATAATTGACAACTTTTTAATTAAAGCTGGGAAGTCATCGTAGTCACAAGATAAGCAGTAATTCCCCCAAAAAAAGTTTAAGTCGTTAATTAGGCAACATAATGAGGACTGTTGCACATTGGGATTTATGTGCCCTGGCAATTATCCCCCCATCCCCAGCCTCGATGTCTCATTTGGATGAAATTGTTATCCAACAAGCCAAGCCGACCGCGCCAGCACCCCACCATGCAACGTGAGCTTAGCACAGAAAAAAGATACGACCTTTTGTAAGCATCTGCAAGCACAAATTAAGAAACCAAGTTCTTTTCTGAGATCGATTGCCCCAGTATCCCATGGCGCTCAAGGAGCTAGTTACAAGGTCGAGCAATTAAGAGCGAAAGCCAAAATGACTCACATAATTGCAGAATCGCTCATCTTAACAGCCTGATTGGAAATCGTCAACACTGTGTCTGAGACTAATGAAGCAAACGGAATGGAAAAGGTGACATTTTCAAATAATATTATTAGTAAACGAATTGACAGCACGTCAGATGGCAAAGACAACACTGATCCAGAGGTTTGTTAAGTCAAAAAAAAAAGTTTTCATCATAGATTGATAAATCTCTGTATTAATAATGCATTGTTAATTGGGCTTAGTTAATAGCACTAATTAGGATCCCTAAAAGAAAAAGGCTAGAAACGATACTGTTTGCTCTTTGAAGGAGTCCCAAAACAGTGACTGGGAATGAGACGTTCCAAGTGATAAATTAATATGTACAGATGTGCCTGTAATGATGGCCCGGGTAAAAGCTCTATATGTAAGTGTTTGGGCTAAAAAAGAAACTCTGAAGTTCAGGTAATACCCGGCATTACCCACAGCCTTTTATATAAAAAAAAGAAGTTTGCAGGCAGATACGATCCCACATCAAATGATGCGATCAAGCTGGTAAAGCTAATAAAACCCAAGCTGTGACAGTAGCGTCTGTTGCAACTTTATATAAAAAAAATGGCATCAGACTACCGGGCTCGGCTGTTACATTCCCAGGTGTCTGTCCGAGGAACAATTTGTCAAGAGTTTAAGAGCTGGAAGAAGAAATGGGGGGAGGGATTGTAAATGATTCTCGAATGATTCTCTAATGGTGTACTTAACTTGACATTTTTGAGCACCTGAATGAACTTAATTGGAAATTGCAAGAACTATCAAGCCAAGCTGTCCTTCAAGTATCCCGGCTCTGAAAAACAGTTTCAGATGTGCAAGAACCCAGGCAATATCACACTCGCAAGCCCTGCCTGCGGGGTGGTGGTGATACGCATTAAATGCGTTTAATTGTAGGTCTAAGAGGAGCTTAAAGGTGGGGATCAGAATGGAAGACTAAGACATAAATATCACGTGTCTGACAAAACAGAAATAACACAACTGATAACGGGAGGAGAAGGGAGAGACAAAGGGTAAAATGGAAGCTCACTGATTTTCACATAAATAATAGCAGGGAGCCGAAGTCCTTTAATGCTGACAACCAAACAGCAGTAGTTTGCACCTTCTGAAATTGCCAATACCCGACCGTTTCTGATCTACAAAAACGCCATTTTTATATGGTTCAGGCTAAGTAAACATTCTAAAAGATATCAGAATAAAGATAGCCACTCCAACCAAAACACAAACGTCCCAAAACTGCAAAAGAAATACAAAAGGAAAAATGAACAAACCACAAAAACAAAGAAAACGGACCCCGTGGAGAAAAAAAACACAATAAATATAATTCAATATATGCAGTAAATATTATAAACAGTAACATGGCAGAGTGGATACCGGTATATCAGTCATAGCGATGAATGTGAGCAGACTGAATTCACCAATAAAAGAAAAAAATTTTCAAATTGGCTCACAGAGTAAGGCAGACAAGACTCGAAACAGTGATTTAGAAAGACTGAGAATCAAGGGACAGGCCAAAGAATACCAGGCAAATGAAAACAATAAAAAAGCAGGGGTTTGACTCTGTTATCAGATAAGGTAAAATTCAGGCCAAAGAGCATTAAATGTGACGAAGATGTCATGTTATGAGGCCAATGAAGATGTAACTGTTGTAACTATTGGGCCACTATGAGTAGAAATCTACTCAACAACAATGGGTTTGGTTTTTTGGTTTATGCAACAAAGAGCACAGCGACTGCCTTTATAAAGTAAAAGCTACAGGAAATTAAGAAATGCAGAGAAACACACTACTAATAGAAAACTTTAACACACTACTCTCGGTCAAATGAACAACAGAAATAAAAGGCTGTAGAATAAGTAAACAATATAGTCAATAAGGTACATCTCATGATTATCCATGAATTTATACCACAGTAGTAGAGACTATACCTTCTTCTCAAACATACATAGAATACTCATCAAAACAGACAGACACACACACATACCACATCACAGTACTTCCACATAGCAGAAATGATGCAAGTAACTTTTGATGGTTATAATACATTGAAACTAAAGATTAAAAACAAATTCAAAAAATAAATTTTCTATCTGGAAATTTAAAATCTCTCCCAAATAACTCTCAAAACCAAAACAACTTATAGCAACCCTATGGGACAGAGTAGAACTGCCCCATAGAGTTTCCAAGGAGCGCTTGGTGGATTTGTACTGCTGACCTTTTCATCAGCAGCCTTAGCACTTAACCACTACACCACCAGGGTTTAATAACTCTCCGGTGAAATTCAAAATATAAACTACAATTGCAGGATTTCTTTAACAATATTAAGGATAACACTACAGATCAGCGTCTCTGGGGTACTTTTAAGACAATTACCAGAGAAAAAAATCATGACTTTAAATGCTTGTATCACTAAAGACAAAAGAACAAAAATAAGTGAATTAAATTCTTAACTCAAAAAAATACTAGAAAATAAACAACAAAGTAAACCAAAAGAATGCACAATAAGGAAATAGTAAAGCTAAAAGTAGACATTAAAAAAAAAAAAGTAGACATTAGTGAGGTAGAAAATTGAAAAGCCATAGAACTAATTAATAAATCAAGATTTTGACCCTTTGAAAAAATTAACAAAATGGACAAGCCATTACTTATTCAAGAATAAAAGAGATAACACAAGTATACAAAATACAAAGTGGTAAGAAGGTAATATGCATTGAAAAAGAGGAATTCTTCAAAATAATAATAATACTCCACACAACTGTATGCAAACAAATGTGAAAACATAAACAGAGAATTTTCTGGGAAAGTACCATTTATCAGAACCGATCCAATCAGAGACAGAAAATTTGAACAGCCTAATTTCCACAAAAGAAATAGAAAAAATTATGAGTATCTGTAAAAATAAATAGAAAAAGTAAAATAGGATCCAATGAAATTGGTTAGCTGTAAGATTAGAAAAATGCTCAGCTTCGCTAAGGAAAAGGGAGGGGAATGAGACTTCTCTGAACACATCATTTCATACTATTTTGACTTTTTGACCACATTAATATTTATACATTCATAAAATAAATTTAAATCAACAAGATTATGGTGCTTACATACCAATGCACTGGTAGAGGGAGGAGTCTGTCATACCACAAACCAGATGGCAACCTCATGATATTTGAAACCAGAGATTAACTAAAAATAGCTAGATCTGCAGCCCAAATCTGACCTAGCTCCTAACCTTAGCTGCCCGTCACGAATTGAATTGTGTCCCCCAAAAATATATGTCAACTTGGCTAGGCCATGATTGCCAGGATTGTGTGGTTGACCTCCATTTTGTGATGTGTTATAAATCCTAACCTCCGCCTGAGAGATTATAGTCTCCGCCTGAGATTACAGTCCCATTTCTGAATGGGTTGCGTGTGCTGTGTTAATGAGACAGGATCAGGGTGTGTCTTGAGTCAATCTTTTTTGAGATATTAAAGAGATTAAACAAGCAAGCACGAGAGCAGAGATGAGGGAAGAGAAATGCCAAGCCACACGAAGATTGCTCAGGAGCAGAAGCTCAAAGAAACAAGAACCTTCCTCCAAGCCAACACAGAAAGAGACAGCCTTTCCCTAGAGCTGGTGCCCTGAATTTGGACTTCCAGCCTCCTAAACTGTGAGAGAATAAATTTCTGTTTGTTAAAGCCATCCACTTGCGGTATTTCTGTTATAGTGTCACTGGATAACTAAGACACTGCCTAACAGACCTTCTGTAGGGGAAAATAATATTTATCTCAGTCTCTACAGTTTTGTTTTGTTTTGTTTTGTTTTGTTTTAACAAAATGCCCAGCATAAAATCAAGAAGCAGGAAAATGTGGCAGGCCCATAATCAGAAAGAAAATTGTCAAAGGAAGCAGAACTACAGGTGACCCAGGTGATGCATTTAGAAGTTGAGAACTTTAAAACAACTATTATAGATATAAGAAAATCATATTAGAGGAAAAGATGAACAAAGTAGACTAAATGATGAAGAATTTCAACAGATAAATGCTATCCGTAGAAAAGAATGAGAAGGACAGTTTAGAACTAAAAATTTCATTACCTGAAATTAATAATTCAATGAATGTGCTTAAAGCAGATACAGTAGGAGAAAGAACTGGTGAACTTGAAGACAGAAGGATAAAAATTGCCCAAAGTGCAGCACAGAAAGTAAAACATGAAGAAGAGAAAAAAAGAACACAGTTACAAGGCACATGAGACAATGGCAAATGGTCTAGTATGTTTGTAATTGTCGTCCCTGGAGCAGAGAAGAGAAAGGGAATGGGAAAGAAGTAAATTTGAAAGTATAATGCCCAGAATTCTCCAAAGAGATGGAAGGCATCAACCCAAAGATTCGAGAAGCTGACAGAATCGCAAGCAGGATGAATGCAAATGAAAGCACACCAAGGCACATCATAGTAAAACTACTAAAAAGAAAAAAAAATAAAACCTGTTGAAGACAGGCATATTACATTAATGGGCTCAATCAGAAGTATAGCACATTTGTCATCAGAAACAATGGAAGCCAGGAGCCAACGGAGTAAAGAGCTGAAAGGAGGAAAAACTGCAAACTTAGAATTCTATATGCAGCAAAAATATCCTTCAAAAATAAAGGTGAGAATCCTGGTTTCAGACCAAGATGGAGTAGATGTACTTCTCCCTATTCCTTATGCTAAGTAAAGCTAAAAAAAATAAATAAATAAAATTTAAAAACCTGAACATTATATATAAAATAAACATCGGAAGACTCTGGAAGGTGAAAAGAAGGCAGCAGACCAGGTAGGGACTTCAGAACTTGAGGAATGTCATGCCAGTGACTTTTTTTGTTTGTTTGTTTTTTCTTTTTGTTTTGTTTTTTGCCTTATATACCACAGACTGAAGAAGACCTGGCGGCATAATGATTAAGCACTCAGCTGCTAACTGAAAAGTTGGTGGTTCAAACCCACCCAGCAGCTCTTCAGGAGAAAGACCTGTCGCTCTGCTTCTGAAAGATTACAGCCTAGAAAGCCTGCTGAGGCAGTTCTACTCTGTCACATGGGGTCACTATGAGTTGAAAATCAACTCTATGGCACCTAACAACATCACAGACTGGGTGCTAGAGAAGCTGACAAACTGGAAAAACCAATGGAGACAAACAAAAAGAACCCCCAAGAAAAGTCTGCTCTCTTTAGCCAAAGGATCAGGAAATGGGCAACCTAGCAAGAGAGAAAATTTTTACATATAACCATCTTTCTCCAGTCAAACACCACAGAAAAATACACAACCCACCTCCACCCCCATAAGCAAAGGCTGAGTGGGAAGCCTTGACTTCCACCCTCATGTGGCTGTAATGAGGCATCTCTCTTCCCCTCCCCTACCTCAGTTTGGTATTAGAGAAGACTCATAGGAAAGCCAGGATTTTCATCCCTGCCCAGTAATAACAAGACCCCCTACTCACAATGTCAGCGGAAGCCATGTTAAAAAAAAAAAAAGAATTTTTTTTTTTTTTTTTAGTGGAAGCCATGTTAGGATCTGGAAATTCCACTTCGTCCAGACATAACAAGGTGCCCCTCTATCTCCCTGCTGGGACAACATCTGAGAAAGCCTATAGAGATCCAGTACTTTCACCATTCCTCCGCGGTAACAAGGCCAACCTCACCCCCCCCACCCCGCTCCACGCTACCCCCGCCCGCCGTGGTATCAATGGAGATCACATGGGGAGCTGAAACTCTCACCTTATCAAGCAGTAATGAGGAGCCCTCCCCCTTGAATGTCAACAGAGTCTAAGTGGGAAACCTGAATCTTCACACCCACCTGGCTTTATTAAGGTGACATCTCCCTTTCATGCACTGATGTGGTGTCAGAGAAGTCTGCTAAAACAGGAGATTTAGATAAGATTCAGAGTCTCACTGAGGCTGCTTACATATGATCAAAAAAACTCGTGAAATTTGGTTCCTTGGTTTGGAGGTTTAGTGTCATGGTTTCATGGGGCATCGGAGTTAATTGGCCTAATAACATATTTAGTGCTTCTGTCTTACACCTAGTTTGTTGCATAGTGTCTGGGGTCTTAAAACTTGCAAGCAGCCATCCAAGGCATGACAATTGGTCTCTATCTGCCTGGAGCAACAGAGGAAGAAAGAGTCAGGAATTGGAGGAGGATATGGAAGGTCTGACTAATTGCCTCCATGAACAACAGACTCCTCTGCCACGAGACCTGAAGAGCTGCATGGTGCCCAGCTACCGTTACTGAACATTTTGATCAAAGAGTCTATAGAAGAACCCTGATCAAAAGGGCGAATATACAGAACAGAATTTAAAATTCTCACGTACTCCAGAATTTCTGGAGCTATGAAGTTTGGATGAACTCCTGAAACGATTGCCCTGAGATAATCTTTAAAACTTAAAACCCAAAAATGTCCTCTAAATTCTTCTTAAAACCAAACAGTAGCTTAGCTTAACTAAAAAAGTCTGCCTTGAGCATTATGCTCTTTTAAGAACTATCTACATGGAATCTGAGTGATGACAGCAACTTGAAAGATCAGATAGGAAACTTAGGAGACAGTGAATTTGTGTTAATGAGGAAGAAAGAACTCAGAAAATAAGGGTGAGAGTTGTTGCACAACTCACAGAATGTAATCAATGTCACTGAATTGCACATGCAGAAATGGTTGAATTGGTGTAAATTTTGCTGTGTATATCCTCAACAATAACAACAAAATAAAATAATAATAATGCATTAAATATTCTTTTTAAAAGATGCAGAGTCTCATAATACCCAAAATATCTGGGATACAATAGGAAGTCACACATGATATCAAGAACCAAGAATAACTCAAGTGGAATGAGAAAAGACAATGAATAGATGCCAACAGAGATGACACAAATGTTGGAATTATCTAATGTGGATTTTAAAGTATCTCATCATAATGAGTGATTACAAACATGCTCAGAACAATTGAAAGCAGAGCAAGTCTCAGCAAAGATATAGAAAATATAAAGAAAAACCAAATGGAAATATTAGGCTAAAAAATTCAATATGTGAAATTAAATTTTCAGTGGGTAGGGACACCAGAAGAATAAAAAAAAAAAAAAATTTTTTTTTTTTTGAATGGAGAGGATAAAAGAAAGAATCCGTGAACTTGAAGATACCCAGTACCCAGTGCCGTCGAGCCAATTCTGACTCATAGCGACCCTACAGGACAGAGTAGAACTGCCCCATAGTTTCCAAGGAGCACCTGGTGGATTAGAACTGCTGACCTCCTGGTTAGCAGCCGTAGCACTTAACCACTGCGCCACCAGGGTTTCCAAATAGAACAATAGAAATCACCAAGTCTGAACAGAGAGAAAACAGGCCAAAAAAAATGAACAGAACCTCAGGGACCTGTGAAATGATAAAACAAAATCTAACATTCATGTCATCAGAATCCCAGAAGCAGAGGAGAAAGAGGGTAAGACTGAAAAAGTACTCAAGGAAATAATGGCTGAAATTTTCTCAAATTTGGCAAAACACATAAACATGCAGAATCAAGAAGCTGAGCAAACTCCAAAAGGGGCTAAGCCCAAAGAAATCCATGCCAAACATTGCGTCATCAAACTTCAGAAAACTAAAGACAAAGAAAAATATGGAAAGTGGTGAGAAAAGATGTGTAACCAACACAGAAGTTTTCTCAGCACAAGCTATGGAAGCTAGAAGGAGGTGACACAAATGTTTCAAGTGCTGAAAGAAAGGAACTGTCAACCCCAAACTCTGTATCGAGAGAAATTATTCTTCAGGAATGAAGAGGAAATAAAACCATTCTGAGGTACAGGAAAACAAAGATAATTTGTCACCAGCAGCTCTACCCTAACAGATTGGCTAAAAGAAGTTCTTGAAACTCAAAGGAAATGATAAAAGAAGGAAGTTTGGAACATCAGGAAGAAAGATGGAACAATGATCTATGTTTCCAATCTCAAGAAACTAAAAAAGAAGAGCAAATTAAACCAAAAAAGCAGAAGAAAGGAAATTCTAAAAATAAGAGCAGAAATTTAAAAAATATAAAACAAACATGCAATAGAGAAAATCAACAAAGCCAAAAGTTGGTTCTTAGTAAAGATTAAAAACTTTACAAAACTTTAGCAAGGCTAATAAAAAGTGAAGTAGAGATTTCAAAAAAAAAAAAAGCCCCACAAATAATGAATTAAAGAAATGAAAAGAGGGACATTACTACAGATACAACACACATTAAAATAAATAAGAAAATATTAGGAACAGCTTTATGCAAATAAATTTGACAACTTAGATGAAACGAATAAAATTACATAATTTGATAAACACAGTTTACCAAAAATGACCCAAGAAGAAATACGAAATTTCAATAGTCCTATTTTTTATATCTATTAAAGATATAATTTTATATCTATTAAAGATATAATTTTATATCTATTTATATCTATTAAAGATATAATTTTTTTATTAAAGAAACTGTATCCATAATAAAAAATAAAAACAACCTTCCCAGAAAGAAAACTTCAGTTAATATGCCTTCACTTGAGAATTCTTCCAAACATTGAAGGAAGAAAAACACCAATCTTATATAAACTCACTAAGTCAACAGAGAAAGAGGGAACATTTTTTAACTCCTTTTCTGAGGCCAGCATTACCTTGAAACCAATATCTGAAAAGGACATTACAAGATGGAAAATTACAGGTCAATATCCACTATGAATACAGATGAAAAAAATTCTAAAAGAAGTATTAGTAACTCAAATCAAGTTTAAATACTCTAAAAAGATAATATCAAGACTAAATGGGATGTATTCCAGGAATGCAAAGTTGATTTAATATTCGAAAATCAAACAACGTAATGTCATTTACCACATTAACAGAATAAAGTAGAAAACCATATGATCAGCGCAATGGAAACAGAAAGGGATTTGATAAAATCAAATACTTCTTTATGATTTAAAAAAAAAAAAAACTCTCAGTAAACTAGAAATAGAAGGGAAGGTCCTCAATCTGATAAAGGGAGTCTACAAAAAACCTACAGCTAACATCAT
The DNA here is from genome assembly GCF_024166365.1 of Elephas maximus indicus. NCBI lineage: Eukaryota > Metazoa > Chordata > Mammalia > Proboscidea > Elephantidae > Elephas > Elephas maximus. The sequence goes on along the minus strand of NC_064828.1, from coordinate 111,467,286 downwards.
ATTTAACTGTAAAATACTCAATGCTTTCTCCCAAAGGTTGGAGACAAGACCTGAACATGTACTATAGCCACTTCTATTTAATGTCATTCTAGAAAGCCCGGACAGGGATTCCCCCATCAAAGCTAATAGCTTGTGATGGGTTGAAGCAGGGCACGCAAATGTTATATATGTGGCCCCAAATTCAAATATGTCTACCAAGTGCTTCTAGACAGAAGATCAAGAAGGAACTAGAAGATTTGAACAATACTATAAACCAACTGGTGATAGTGGTTAAGAGCTCAGCTGCTAACCGAAAGACCAGCAGTTCAAACCCGCCAGCTGCTCCTTGGAAACCCTATGGAGTAGTTCTACTCTGCCCTGTAGGATCACTATGAGTCAGAACCAACTCAACGGCACTGAACAACAATAATAACATAAACCAACTAGACTGAACAAGCATCTATAGAATACTCTGCCCACCAACAGCACAGCGTACATTTCTTCTTAAATGCACATGGAATACTCTCAAGGGTAGACCATATGCTAGGCCATGAAACAAATCTCAATACATTTAAAATAATTGAAATAATATAAAATATGTTCTCTAACCACAATAAGTAACAAATGGAATGAAATTAGAAATCAGTAACAGAAAGAAATTTGGGAAACTTAAAAATATATGGAGATTAACAATGTCCTGAATAACCAATAGGACAAAGAAGAAATCACAAGAAAAATTACAAAATACTTTTAGATGAAAATGGAGACACAACATACCCAAACTTATGGGATGCAGCTAAAACTAGTGCTTACAGGAAAATTTACAGCTATAAATCTAGATTTAAAAAGAAGAAAGGTGTCAAATGCAGTATTTTTAAGCAAATAATCTGTGTGTTCTATGTTTTTTTTTTTTTTGCCAATCATGCCCACCTTCCACAAGGTATTGTCGTAAGTGCACTTATGCCAATTTTTTTTGCATTGTTGCTGTAAAAAAATTAGCATAGTGCCTGTCTTGGTCATCTAGTGCTGCTGTAACAGAAATACAACAAGTAGATGGCTTTAACAAAGGTAAATTTATTTTCTCACAGTCTAGCGGGCTAGAAGTCTAAATTCAGGGCATCGGCTCCAGGGGAAGCCTTTCTCTCTCAGTTGGCTCTGGAGGAAAGTCCTTGTCATCAATCTTCCCCTGGACTATGAGCTTCTCCAAGCAGGAGACCCGGGTCCAGAAGATGCACTCTTCTCCTGGCACTGCTTTCTTGTTGGTATGAGGTCCCTCTCTCTGCTTGCCTCCCTCTCCTTTTATCTCTTGTAAGATAAAAGGCAGTGGAGGCCATACCCAAGGAAAGCATCCCTTACACTGGATCGGAAATTCCACCTGAGCAAGGGTGTCACATATGACCCAGATCCTCCTTTAACATAACCCAATCTTGCCTCATTAACCACAAGCAGAGACGAGGATTTACAACACATAGGAAAACCACAATCACAAAATGGAAGACAACCACACAATACTGGGAATCATGGCCCAACCAAATTGACACGTATTTTGGGGGGACACAATTCAATCCATGACAGCGCCCTTATGAAAATATCTCGTGGGAGAGGGCGCTGTTGGCAAACAAATGCTGTTATTGTTGTTAGGTGCCACCGAGTCCATTCCAATTCATAGCAATCGTATGTACAACAGAGCAAAACACTGCCTGGTCCTGCACCATCGTCATAATCATTGTTACTTTTGAGCCCTTTGTTGCAGCCACTGTGTTAATCTTGTCAAGGGTCTTCCTATTTTCTGCTGACCCTCTACTTTACTGAGCATGATGTCCATCTCCAGGGACTGGTCCCTCCCAATAACATGTCCAAAGTACAAAGCCTCGCCATGCTGTTTCTAAGGAGCTCTCTGGCTGTACTTCTTCTAAGACAGATTTGTTTGCTCTTCTGGCAGTCTGTGGTATATTCAATATTCCTTGCCAACACCATAATTCAAAGGCATCAATTCTTCAGTCTTCTTTTCTCTCTCTTTTTTTTTTTTTTTTTGCTAAATTTGGGTAGAGGCTTCACAATATTATTGGGCTTCTCAAAAAAACAGCTGTTGGTTTCACTGATTTTCGCTATTCTTTCTGTTTTCCATTTTGATATTCACTCTGATGTTTATCTCCTTTCTTCTTTGTGTTTAATTTACTCTTATTTTCTAATTTAAGGTAAGGGTTAAAGTGATTAATTTTTCTGTTTACAAATTATAAAACCAATATATTGAATTGCTTTTCTTTAAACACTCCATTATTTTTAAAAGGTTATGTAACTAAAATCTTACATTTAGTTACCATTTTGGATGTTCTTCATTCGTTGGGTGCCATTTTCCTTCTGTTTGACATTTGCTGAAGTTCAGATATGTTGGTGATTGTTTCATCCTCTGTTTCTGAAAAAGGTTTTATTTCACCCTCATTTTTGAATGATAATTTCACTCGGTATAGAATTGTTCTAGGTTAACAGTTATTGTTATTAAAATACTCTAAAGACAACGCTCCTCTGTCTTTTTGCTTTGATTTTCTCTGATGAGTAATCTGCTGTCATCCTTATATTTATTCCTCTGTAACATGTCTTTTTTTTTTTTTTTTCCTTCTGGCTGCTTTTAAGATTTTCTCTTTATCTCTGATTTTGAGCAATTTAATTATGATATGCTTTCAGGTAGTTTTCTTCAGGTTTCTTGTGTTTGGAGTTGTTTGAGTTTCTTGCAGACAAGAGTTTATAGTTTTCATCAAATTTGGAAAAAAAAATTAGCTAGTATGTGTTCAAATACATTTTCTCTCCTCTCCTTTGAGGACTCCAATTACCCATATATTCTAAAACCCACTGCTGTTAATTCCAACTCACAGTGGCCCTATAGGACAGAGTAGAATTGTACTATAGGGTTTCCACTGCTGTAAATCTTTATGGAAGCAGACTGCCACATCTTTCTCCCACAGACCAGCTGGTGTGTTCGAACTGCCAACCTGCTGGTTAGCAGATGAGTGATTTAACCACTGCACCACTAGGGCTCCCTGAAATTGTCCTAAAGTTCACTAATGCTCTTTTCATTTTTTTGTCCTCTTTTCTCTCTGCATTTCGTTTTAGATTGTTTCTATTGTCATGTCTTTGAGTCTCCTAATCTTTTCTTCTATAATATCCAAACTTTTGTTAGTTCCATCCAGTGTATTTTTCAACTCATACATTGTTGTTTCATGTATAGAAATTTGTTTTGGGTCATTTTTTAAATATCTTCCATGATTCTATTTAACATTTTGAAGATACAGAATACAGTTATTATGACTGTTTTAATGTCCTTCTCTGCTAATTCTTACATGTGTGTCAGTTCTGAGTTGCTTTCAATTGATTGCTTTCTTTCCTCATTTTGGGTTGTATTTTTCTGTTTCTTTGCATGCCTGGTAGTTTTTGCTTGGATGACACACATTGTGAATTTTATATATATTTGAGTGCTGGATATTTTTATATTTCTAAAAATGTTCTTGAGCTTTATTCCAGGATGCTGTTAAGGTCCTTGGTCTTCCTTTTAAGATTTGTTAGATAAAACTAGAGCAATGTTCAATGTAGCACTAATTATTTCCTACTATTGAGGCAAAACCCTCTGTGTATTCTACTCAATGCCCCATGAACCTGTGAGATTTTCCAGTATACCTGGTTGGAACAGGCACTATTCCCAGAACTGCATGAGTACTGACTAGTATTCTCTAATCCTTTTGGCTGGTTCCTTCACCAGCCTCTGGTAGTTTCCTCACATGCATGTACTGAGCTGAGAACTCAAGAGTGGCTCTCTTCAAATCTCTGCAGTTATATCTCTGTGCATCTCTTGCCTCTCAGGTGCTCTGTCCTGCAAACACTAGCTACCTTGTCCTATTCAGGCTCTCAGTTCCATCTCCTCAACTGGGGGAGTCCATCAGCCTCCACCTATGCCATTGCCTGGAAACCCTCCCAAGGCAATGAGCTAGGGCAATAATAGGGCTCGCCTTATTTATTTCCCACATCTCAGGGCTCACTATTCTTAGTGACTTGATTTGCCGTGTCTTAAAAAACATTGTTTTATATATCTTGCCCATTTTTTCATTGATTCAGGTAGTAGGACATATCTAATCCCTATTATTCCATGTTTGTTAGAAGAAGCAGAAGTCTCTAGCCATTCATATTTGATGTAATTATTGGCATACATGGGTTGTGATCTACCAGTAATTACTCACACATTGTTGCTGTTGTTGTTGCTGTTAGGGGCCATCAAGTCAGTTTCGCCTCATAGCAACCTTATGTACAACAGAACGAAACACTACCCAGTCCTGTGCCATCCTCACAATTGTTGCTATGTTTGAGCCCATTATTGCAGCCACTGTGTCAACCCATCTCTTTGAAGGTCTTCCTCTCTTTTGCTGCCCCTCTACTTTACCAAGCATGGTGGTGAAGTTGTCAAGGATTTCAATTTACTTGAATCCACAATCAATGCCCCCAGATGCAGCAGTGGAGAAATCAAACAACAGATTGCACCGGGCAAATCTGCTGCAAAAGACTTCTTTAAAGTGTTAAAAAGCGAAGATGTCACTTTAAGGACTAAAGTGTGGCTGACCCAAACCATGATATTTTCAATCATCTCATATGCATGGGAAAACTGTATAATTACTGAGGTATCTGTGTTTAAAAAGTTCTTTATACTTTCCCACTTGGTTTATAATCCTTTTTCTCTCTTTTGCTATCTATTTCTGGATTATTTTTCATTATTCCTTTTTTTCTTTTTCTTTTTACTTTATGAACTTGGAATTTATACAGCATTTTATTATTCTTTTAGTAGTTACTCTAGAGAATATAACAAGCTTCCTAGACTTATCAAAGTCTAATGTGAAATGACATTTTTATGAACAATGCAAAGTCTTAGAACACTCTAACTCCATCTATCCTCCCACAAATTACAGGCCAATGTTCCCCTGCATTTTCATCTTCTATATATTTTTTTTATGTATTTTTAACCCAAAGAGATGTCATTGTTATTCCATATTATCAATATTCATCTATTCATCAATAGATCAATAGATCAATAGATGTACCCGTATATTTACTATTTTCTTTGCTCTTTACATCCTTCTGCCTTTCTAACCTTTCATCTGGGTTCATTTTCCTTCTGCCTGAAGAATACTCCTCATTATTTTCTTTAGTGTGGCTGTGCTCATGACAGATTCTCTTTGTTTTTGTCTTTAGCCCTAAAGGATATTTTCTTTGCATAGAAAAACCTAGTTCAGCTGTTTTTTTTCTTTCGGCACTTTAAAGGAATTGTTCTATGCATCTGACTTCTTTTATCTCTGTTGAAAATCAGGAATAAAGCTTTGACTGTACCCCAGATCATGAGGGAAAGAGATAGGAGTCCAGGACACAACAAAGGTAGGGCTCTGAGGGCCCCCCTTGCTTAGTGGGCGTCAACAGGCTTAGTGTACGGGTAAACAGAAACATTCCAGTCCTTTGGGGGGACGGGGAAGTAAAATTCACCTTTGAATCATCTTATTCCCTAAAAATGGACTAAGGTGATCATAGAGTTCTGGTGCCCCCTGGCGGCTGGTAGAAGTAAGCATCAATTCTATCTGGAGGAAGGCTTGCAGTATTTCTAAATTACGGCAAACACAAGGTCTGCCACAAAATAAAATACAAGGAGACAAGATAAAATAAGTGAAAAAACAAAAGAAAATAATCACAGGCCCACAGGGCACCCAGCTAATGAAATTACCATAAATTATCATACGCAGATCTCTAAATAACTATGCACTCTTTGTTTAAGAGGATCAAAGACAAGATTGAGAATTTGGCAGAGATCTGAAAATTATGGGAAAAACAATAATAACAATTGCATCATATGCCTCTCACGTTCCATGGAAGACTCCCAGGGGCTCACCTGTCCCCAGGCATTTGGTCATTTGTTTGGCTTCAGCTGTCATGGCAGTAACCAGTTCTATGTGGACTCCAGGTGACCCCACGAAGGTACAACTCAGCAGCATTTCGCCTCAAGCCCAAACAACACCTGCCTCCTGCCCCAGGCCTCCCCTGTTGCCCCTGAGGCCTGAAAAGCTGCAGACCTGCTCAGCATCCACTTATACGCAACCCAACAGTGTTGTGAATTAATGCTCCATGAGTGCACCCTTCACAAATGGGATTTGGGCACCGTTGCCCTCCTGAAGGCAGGGTACTGATACACGCTCCTCTGCTAGCCTCTTGGAAGAGGGTTTTATGAGAAAGGGTCGTCAGCCACACTTCTCTCCCACCCTGTCTCTCTGCCATTCCTTGTCTCGCCCCACTTTCTCCTCACTCCTGATTCCCTGGATTTCACTCCCTAACAGCAGCACTAAGCCTTTGCCTCACACTTGCCAGGGAATGCTGGCTAAGGCAAGAAAACAAAAGTCATGTAATTAAGTAATAATAAAATAACTGACATCACAGACTCATTTGATTCACCCGTACCATCTGTCCCATAGGGTCGCTGTGAGTCGGAATCAGCTCCATGGCAGGGGGTTTTTTCAGTCGCTCACGGTGACCCCGTGTACGGAGTAAAGCTCTGCTCCACAGGGTTTCCAAAGGCTGGTTTTTTGGAAGTTGATCATCAGAGCTTTTTTCTGAGGAGACTTTGGGTGGGCTCCAACGCCAACCTTCCCGTTAGCGGCCGAGCGTGTTCGCCGTTTGCACCATCCAAGGACTCCTACAGTTAGGCAGGCTTAACAGCAAATTAGACTGAGCTAAAGATGGGTTAGAAGAGAATATCCAGAATAAAGTCCAGTGAAAGAAAAGGATGGTGTCTTAGTTATCTAGTGCTGCTATAACAGAAATACCACAAGTGGATGGCTTTGACAAAGAGAAATTTATTCTCTCAGTCTAGGAGGCTAAAGTCCAAACTGAGGGCATCGGCTCCAAGGAATTCTTTTTCTCTCTGTTGGCTCTGGAGGAAGGTCCTTGTTATCGATCTTCACTTGGTCTAGGAGCTTCTCCATGCAGGAACCCCAGGTCCAAGAAAAAAAAGGAAGGGCTATTCTCCTGGCTCTTGTTTCTTTGTGGTATGAGGTCTCCTCCCATCTCTCCGCTCACTTCTTTCTTTTCTATCTCAAAAGAGATTGATTTAAAACAACCTAATCTTTGTAGACTGAGTCTTGCTTCATTAACATAACTGTTGCTAATTCCATCTCATTAACATCATCGAAGTAACATTTACAACACATAGGAAAATCCCATCAGATAAGAACATGGTAGGCAATCACACAATACTGGGAATCATGGACTAGCCAAGTTTTGGGGGGGATACAACTCAATCCATAACAGACGAGGAAAAAAAAAACAGAGATGCTAAGAGAAATGGACGATAGAGTGAAGAGGTCCAACATAAATATAGATCTTCTTTATATATGTAAAAAAAGTACATATATAAGGGGGCAGAAGAATAATTAAATAACACGTATTAACGAGGCCAAATAATAATTTAAAAAGACATAGTAATGGGGCAGAACAATAATTGAAGAGATCATGCCCGAGAATTTACCCAAACTGATGACAAAGATCAATCACAGGTTTAAGACTTTCAAACGCCAAGCAGGAAAAGTCAAAAGAAATGCACACTTAGCTACATCACAGTCAAACTGCAGAAAACTAAAGAAAAAGAAAAAATATCAAAAAAAATCAGACTCTGTTTTAAAATCTATCTATATGGAGTCAAACTGACAATAGCAACTGGAAAGCTTAGATAGGAGCCTTAGGGAACAGTGAGTTTATGTTAATGGGGGAGGGACAACTCAGAAAAGGAGGGAGAGAATGGTTGCACAACTTAAAGAATGTGATCAATGTCAGTGAATTGTACAGAAATTGTTGAATTGGTGTATGTCCTGTATATTTGCAACAACAACACAATAAAATAGATAATATTAAAAAACAAAAAAAGTCAGCCTAAGATGATGTATCGGTCTTAAAGTAAGCTTGGCTTGGCCTCTTGATACTTCCCACCAAAAATTAATGATTTCCTCCGTGGGAAAAAGCAACCCAAACCTGGAGGCTCCTCTCCCTGGTTGTCAGCTTGGCCAGATTCTGGTCCAGCCATTCTTCACTACCTTATTTTATCTCCATGACCTTCAAGTATACGTATTTTTAATCGAGCTTTTTTTCCTGTCTTTAAAAGAGTGGTTGTTTCAAGTTATCTGGGTTTCAGAATTAACAGAAGCGAAAGTCCAAATTACAGTTTGATGTTTAAAATGTTTAAATGATGGCAGCCGCAGTGAAGGAGTTCTAGGCCCAGACGGTTTTACAAGTTTTTTCTAGATAATATTCAATAAATATAATCTGTATGCTAGTAGAAGTATTTCAAGTCATAGAAAAAGTTATAAATTTCCTCAGTTCACTTTGTGAAGTTAACATATCCTTAATACCAAGACTTTCTTAAATTATTCCCAAAAACAAATGAACAATTTTCATTTCTTGGAGAGGTGGAAAAAGTAAATAAACCTTATAACACTAAATTAAATAGTATTAAAATAATACACTATAATCAAGTACAGTGAAACCTGTGAGAGCCAGAACTCTATAGGGCTGCTTTGTTTTTCTGGGTCTCCCAAATTTTCCACCTTTGACAAGGTGCAGTCTTACCACTTTTCAATCACTCATTTTAGTTGAAATATTTGAGTTTTCCTTCTCTGACAGGTTTCCACCTTACAAAAGTTCTGGCTTTCACGGATTTTACTGTAGTTTTTATTGTAAGAAAATAAGAATGTGCCAATATTAAGAAAATAGTAGGTATAATAAACTAAAACAAATCAGAGGATTAAAAAATATATTGGAATAGAAGCAAACTTCTTAAACTTGATAAAGACTGTTTATTAAAAGCCTTAAAGCAAACATTTTGTATTAGTCAGGGTTCTCTAGAGAAACAGAACCAGTATTATTATAGAGAAAGAGATTTATCTTAAGAAACTGGCTCACGAGATTGTGGGGGCTGGGAAACCCAGAATCAAACATACAATCAAGATGCATTGATAATTTTACTGGTGATTAGAATGTGACAATTGGAAACAAAGAAGAACATTCAGCAGTTGGAAAAAATGGCCCTGGTGATAGAAATGACTTCAAAGATCCCATGACAGAATTTTGCAAGACCAAAGTCTTCTTCACTAAATACCTTTTTTCCACAACATAAACAGTGACTATACAGGTCAACTTGTTGACCTTGCCGGATGGAATGCATAGGAATCAAATAGACTACATCTGTGGAAAGCAACCATGGAAAAGCTCAATATCATCAGTCAGAGCAAGGCCAGGGGCCGACTGTGGAACATGCCATCAGTTGCTTATATGCAAGTTCCAGTGCAAGGTGAAGAAACTTAAAACAAGTCTGCAAGAGCCAAATACAACCTGGAGTATATCCCACCCGAATTTAGAGACCATCTCAAGAATAGATTTGATGCACTGAACACTAATGACTGAAGACCAGACGGGTTGTGGGATGACATCAAGGACATCACACATGAAGAAAGCAAAAGGTCATTAACAAGACAGGAAAGAAAGAAAAGACCAAAATGGATGTCAGAAGAGACTCTGAAACTTGCTTTTGAACATCAAGTAGCTAAAGTGAATGGAAGAAATGATGAAGTAAAATTGCTGAACAGAAGATTTCAAAGGGTTGCTCGAGAAGACAAAGTAAAGTATTATAATGAAATGTGCAAAGACCTAGAGTTAGGACTGAAAAAGGAAGAACACACTCAGTATTTCTCAAGCTGAAAGAATTGAAGAAAAAATACAAGTCTCAAGTTGCAATTTTGAAGGATTCCATGGTCAAAAAATTAAATGATGTAGGATGCATCAAAAGAAGATGGAAGGAAACTTTCACTTAAAGCACAATAAAAATTATAAAAAAAAAAAAAAGATGGAAGGAATATACAAAGTCACTGTGCCAAAAGGAATTTGTCAACATTTAGCCATTTCAGGAATTAGCATATGTTCAAGAATCAATGGTACTGAAGGAAGAAGTCCAAACTGTGCTAAACGTATTGGTGAAAAACAAGGCTCCAGGAACTGACAGAATACCAATAGAGATGTTTCAACAAATGTATGCAATGCTGGAAGTGCTCACTCGTCTATGCCAAGAAATCTGGAAAACAACTACCTGGCCAACCAACAGGAAGAAATCCATATATGTGCCAATTTCAAAGAAAGGTACTCCAACAAAACGTGAAGATTATCAAACAATATCATTAATATCACATGCAAGTAAATTTTGCTAAACGTAGTTCAAAAATGGTTGCAGCAGTACATCAACAGGGAACTGCCAGAAATTCAAGCTGGATTCAGAAGAGGATGTGGAATGGGGGATATCATTGCTGATATCAGATGGATCTTGGCTGAAAGCACAGAATACCAGAAAGATGCTTACCTGTGTTTTACTGACTATGCAAAGGCATTCAACTGTGTGGGTCACAACAAATTATGGATACCTTTGCAAAGAATGGGAATTCCGGAGCACTTAATTGTACTCATGCAGAAACTGTGTATAGACCAAGAGGTAGTCATTTGAACAGAACAAGAGGATACTGCATGGTTTAAAATGGGAAAAGGTGAGCAACAAGATTGTATCCTTTCACTATAGTTATTCGATCTTTATGCTGAACAAATAATCTAAGAAGATAGACTATATGAAGAAGAACAAGGCATCAGGATTGAAGGAAGACTCATTAACAACCAGTGATATGCAGACGGTACAAACTTGCTTACCGAAAGTGAAGAGGACTTGAACACTTACTGATGAAATTCAAAGATTACAGCCTTCAGTATGGATTACGTTTCAACATAAAGAAATAAAAAATCCTCACAAATGGACTAATAAGCAACATCATGATAAATGAAGAATATATTGAAGTTTTCAAGGATTTCATTTACTTGGATCCACAATCAACACCCATGGAAGCAGCAAAAAATCAAACGACATATTGCATTGAGCAAATCTTCTGCAAAAGATCTCTTTAAAGTTTCAAAAAGCAAAGATGTCACTGTGAGGACTAAGATGTGTTCTGTCTTGGGCTGGGCTCTATAGAGAAGCAAAACCAAGTTCCAGGATCCAATTTCTTCCCAATCAGTGCCCTCACTTTAACTTCAGACACCACTCAAGGTTGGGAATGCATTGGTGTTGTAATTCAGTCACTCTTACAATAAGACTCTGGGTTTTATTTTCAGCAATATCAGCTCTGTTACGATAAGAATTAAGGCTTTCAGCAAAACTTGTCCAAGGCAAGGTCATGGAAGTTCCATAGACACATCCAAACTCCCTACGGGACCGAACTGTTGAGCTGAGGGCTGTAGGGACCACGGTCTTGGGAAACAGCTAGCTCAATTGGCATAACATAATTTATAAAGAAAATGTTCTACATCCTACTTTGGTGAGTAGCATCTGGGGTCTTAAAAGCCTGTGAGCAGCCATCTAAGATACAACACTGGTCTCACCCTTTCAGGAGCAAGGGAGAATGAAGAAAACTAAAGATACAAGGGAAAGATTAGTCCAAAGGACTAATAGACCATATCTACCACTGGCCTCCACCAGACTGAATCCAATACAACTAGATGGTGCCCGGCTACCACCACTGACTGCTCTGACAGGGATCATAATAGAGGGTCCCAAGAAAGCTAGAGGAAAATGTAGAACAAAATTCTAACTCACAAAAAAAGACCAGACTTACTGGTCTGACAGAGACTGGAGAAACCCCGAGAGTACAGCCCCAGACACCCTTTTAACTCAGTAACGAAGTCACTTCCGAGGTTCACCCTTCAGCCAAAAATTAGACAGACCCATAAAACAAAACAAAAGGGGTACACCAGCCCAGTGGCAAGGACTAGAAGGCAGAAGGTAACAGAAAAGCTGGTAAAAGGGTCGAGAAAGGAGAGTGTTGACATGTTGTAGAGTTGTTAGCCAATGTCATAAACCAATATGTGTACTAACTGTTTAATGAGAAACTAGTTTGTTCTGTAAACCTTCATCTAAAGTACAATTTAAAAAAAAGAAAGAAATAAGGCTTTCTTTCAAGGCACAAGTGGAAACTTTGAGGTCACTTATGAAGCACTCAAGCTTTGACTCTGAAGCCCTGAGCTCATCTCTATTTTTCACCACTTTGTCTAGCAAAAGTAAGACCAACCAACTGGCTTCTTTATACTTCTCATTATGACAAAATTATAGAAAGATATCAAACATGGGATAACTCAGAGCCTCGCCTTTCACCAATAACTGATCTATTGTTGTTTTTGTTGTTGTTAGGTGTCATTGAGTCAGTTCTAACTCATAGTGACCCTATGCACAACAGAACAAAACACTGCCCAGTCCGGCGCCATCCTTACAATCGTTATGCTTGAGCTCATTGTTGCAGCCACTGTGTCAATCCACTTCATTGAGGGCCTTCCTCTTTTCTGCTGACCCTGTACTTTGCCAAGCATGATGTCCTTCTCCAGGGACTGATCCCTCCTGACAACACGTCCAAAGTATGTAAGAAGCAGTCTTGCCATCCTTGCTTCTAAGGAGCATTCTGGTTGTACTTCTTCTAAGACAGATTTGTTCATTCTTTTGGCAGTCCATGGTATATTAAATATTCTTTGCCAACACCACAATTCAAAGGCATCAATTCTTCTTCGGTCTTCCTTATTCATTGTCCAGCTTTCACATGCATATAACGCAACTGAAAATACCATGGCTTGGGTCAGGTGCACCTTAGTCTTCAAGGTGACATCTTTGCTCTTCAACACTTTGAAGAGGTCCTTTGCAGCAGATTTACCCAATGCAATGCGTCTTTTGATTTCTTGACTGCTGCTTCCTTGGCTATTGATTGTAGATCCAAGTAAAATGAAATCCTTGACAACTTCAATCTTTTCTCTATTTATCATGATGTTCCTCATTGGTCCAGTTGTGAGGATTTTTGTTTTCTTTATGTTGAGGTGCAATCCGTACTAAAGGCTGTGATCTTTGATCTTCATTAGTAAGTTCTTCAAGTCCTTTTCCCTTCAGCAAGCAAGGTTGTGTCATCTGATCTATGAGTGGTGATATTTTGTGTATTTCTACTGCCACCTCATACCATGGATTAACAGTGCCCTCTTTACTACCAGAAGCAAAGTCATCAACATCTTTAAGTCTAACTGACTTGAGAACCAATTTAGAAAACTCATCCTTTCAATTTTGTTTCTCTAAAACCTCTCCTGATACCAAAGGTCTTAGGCTGGGTTCCCTAAAGAAGCAAAACCAGTAAAGTGTATAAATATATAGAATCCAGTACTGTCAAGTCAATTCTGACTCATAGCAACCCTATAGCATAGAACTGCCCTATAGGATTTCCGAGGAGCAGTTGGTGGATTCAAAGATATTTATATCAAGAAAATGGCTCATGCAGTTGTAAAGGCTGAAACATCCCAAGTCCATGGGTCAGGCTGGAGGCTTGTCCTGATTCACATAGCCATAGAGGCTGGTGAACCCAAGATCGGCAGTTCAGACAGTAGGGCTCTTGCTCACAGGCTGCAAAGACCAGTGAATCCCAAGATTGGCAGGCAAGACAGCAGGTCAGCTGCTACCCCAATTCCCAAGAACTGGAGGTCAGACTAACAAGAGCCAACTGCAGAATCCCGAGTGAGTAAAAGCCCACAAGCCTTGCCAGAAATTCCATCTATATCGGATGCAGGCCACACCCCCAAGGAAACTCCCTTTCAACTGATTGGCGACTCATAGCAGATCCCATCATGGAGGTGATAACATTATATCAAATCTCATCATGAAGGTGATCACATCATTATACCACTGACAACTACATCATAACTGCCAAACTACTGAGAATCATGGCCCAGCCAAGTTGACACACAACCTTAATGATCATATGCACTTGACCCAAGCCATGATATTTCCAATCGCCTCATACGTATTCGAAAGCAGGACAATGAATAAGGAAGACTGAAGAACTGATGCCTTTGAATCATGGTGTTGGCCAAGAATATTGAATATACCATTGACTGGCAGAAGAACGAAAAAAATCTGTCTTGGAAGAAGTACAGCCAGAATGTTCCTCAGAAGCAAGAATGATGAGACTCTGTCTCATGTACTTGGAACATGTTATCAGGAGGGACCAGTCCCTGGAGAAGAACATCATGCTTGGTAAAGAAGGTCAGCGAAAAAGAGGAAACCCTCAGCTAAGTGGATTGACACGTGGCTGCAACAATGGGCTCAAACGTAACGATTATGAGGATGGTACAGGACCAGGCAGTGTTTTGTTCTGTACACAGGGTTGCTATGAGTCAGAATCGCAATTCTGTTTGGTTTTTGTTTTGTTTTGTTGGACCCAGGGTCCTTGTTCTGAGAAACTCCTCAACCAGGGAAGATTGAGGACAAGAACTTTCCCCCAAAGCTGACAGAGAGAGAAAGCCATCCCCTGGAGCTGGCACCCTGAATTTGGACTTCTAGTCTCCTAGACTATGAAAGAATAAATTTCTCTTTGTTAAAGCCAACCACTTGTAGCATTTCTGTTATAGCAGCACTAGATGACGAAGACAGAATTTGGTACTGAAAGAGTGGGGTGCTGCTCTAACGATACCTAAAACGTGGAAGCAGTATTGAAACTGTGAATGGGTAGAGGCTGGAAGAATTTTAGATTGCCTTGAAGAGGCTGTTGATGGAATTATGGACATCAAAGACAATTCCATTGAGATCTGAATGAATGAGGAGAGACGATGCAGATGGTGAGAAGCAGCATTGGAGAAACGGCAGCAGCAGAACCAGGAGACTAGCACAAGACAGCACTGGAGCCAACCGACAGAGCGAGACAGCTGAGTGCCTTTGCGCAGGAGGCTTCTTGACTGGAGCGGGGTGCCTTCAGGCACTTATTGGTGGAGCTTAAGAACTTTGGAACACTTGTCCGAGCAGGGGAGATGCAGGCAGTGAGGCCTGAAGGGCCAAGAGACCACAGATCCAGAAAGCAGAAGCTGAAGAGACAAGGAACACAGGAAGCAGAGCTGCTTCAGTCTCAAAGGGTAGGACCATGACCTCTGAAGTCTCAAAGGGTGAAGGTGCCACTCAGATGGACTAGGAGAATGGGGCCACCCAAATTCAAGGAACCAAAGTTGCCATTCCAGTGGGCTTGGAAGGTGGGGCTGAAGCCCAGGGCTGAGAGGCCTCCACTTAGAACCTGGAGAGCTTGGCCAACACCCAGAGTCTGGAGGGCAGGGCCATTGTCTAAATGGTCTCAGAGAACAGAGGGTTATTTTCAAGCCTTGAAAGCTAATGTAATGTGATCTGCTGACTTGCTTGGTGCCTGTTACCTCTTCCTTCCCTCCAATTTCTCCCATTTGTAATGGAAATATATAGTTTGTGGCTGTTCCATCATTGTGCTTTGGAAGCAGATAATTTGTATTCTTGATTTCACAGATGAAGAATTTTTGGGTTTTGGACTTGGAGTTGATCTAAGACTTTTGCTATGATATGATGGGGTGGATGTGTTTTACATGTGGCAAGGATATGAATTTTGGGGGACCAAAGGGCGGAATGGCATGGATTGAATTGTGTCCACCAAAAATATGTGTCAACTTGGCTGGGCCATGATTCCCAGTATTGTGTGATTGTCTACTACGCTGTCATCTGATATGATTTTCCTATGTGTTATAAATCCTACCTCTATGTTGTTGACATGGCAGGATTAGAGGCAGTTATGTTAATGAGGCAAGACTCAATCTACAAGATTAGGTTGTGTCTTAAGTCAATCCCTTTTGGGATATAAAAGGAAGAAGCGAGCAGAGAGACATGGGGACCTCATACCACCCAGAAACAAGAGCCAGGAGAATAATGTGTCCTTTTCGACTCTGGGGTCCCTGCACTGAGAAGCTCTTCAAGCAGGAAACATTGATGACAAGGACCTTCCCCCAGACCTGACAGAAAGAGAAAGCCTTGCCCTGGAGATAGCACCCTGAATTTGGACTTCTAGTCTCCTAGACTGTTAGAAAATAAGTTTCTCTTTGTTAAACAATCCATTTGTGGTATTTCTGTTATAACAGCACTAGATGCCAAAGACACCGGGTTAGAAGATGTCGTGGATTGAATTACGTCCCCCCAAAATGTGTGTATTAATTTGGCTGGGCCATGATTTCCAGCATTGTGTGGCTGTCTTCCATTTTGTGATTGTGATTTTCTGTTAAAAAGGGCTAGGGTGGGGTTGTAACACCACCCTTACCCAGGCCACATCCCTGATCCAATGTAAAGGGAGTTTCCCTGAGGTGTAGCCCATACCACGTTTTATCTCTCAACAGATAAAAAGGAAAGGGAAGCAAGCAGAGAGATGGGGACCTCATACCACCAAGAAAGAAACACCAGGAACAGACCACATCCTTTAGACCTGGGCTTCCTGCACAGAGAAACTCCTAGTCTAGGGGAAGATTGACGAGAAAGACCTTCCTCCAGAGCCGACAGAGAGAGAAAGCCTTCCCCCCTGGAGCTAAGGCCTGAATTTGGACTTTTAACCAACTTTACTGTGAGAAAATAAACTTCTATTAGTTAAAGCCATCCACTCGTTGTATTTCTGTTATAGCAGCACTAGATGACTAAGACAGAGGAGCACAGCATCCTCTTCCCTAAAGACCCTGTAGAGCCCTTTCCTGAGGCATTATGCTTTGCAAGGTGATACTTGCCTTCCTCAACATCAGCCCCCTCCTCCCTTCACAGCTTGTAGGTCAGTAAATAGGATAAAATCTCTGCATGGCCCACTGGGCTTGACCCAGGCAGCAGGCCAATGCTGCTCCAAAATGAAGACAGCTGAACTTTTTGCTGTCATGTGAGGCTAGAGTAACAAAATCACTTCTTTCCAACTTGATCTATAGATTTAACACAACCCCAATCAAAATCCCAGCAGAATTTATTTTGAGATAATGAGAAACTGATTCTAAAATTTAGAAAGGCAAAGAATTAGAATAGTCAAAATAATCTTGGGGGAGAAAAGGACCCTATTCAATTAAAAGACTTACCATAAAGCAACAGTAATGAAGGCAGTGTGGCGCAGACAGGAGAGACACACAGAGCAATGGAACAGAATAGAGAGTACAGAAATAGATCCATGCAAATAAGATCAGTTGATTTTTGACCAATGTGCGTGGGCAATTCAATAGGGAAAGGATTGCCTTTTCAACAAATGCTGCTGAACAATTCAGCAACCATACTAAAAAAAAAAAAAACTTCCATCTATTCATACTTTATACAAAAGTTATTCAAAATTGATTATAGGCTTCAGTGTAAAATACAAAACTTCTAGAAGAAAAGTGACCTTCCGTTAGGCAAAGACCAGATGCTGTGTGGATATGGAGCAATAGAAACTATCATCTTGCTTTTGGAAATGCAAAATGGTGCAGCCTTTCTGGAAAATGCTTTGACAATTTCTTATAAAGGCACACTTACCAAATAACCCAGAAATCCCGCTAGGTATTCACTCAAGATAAATGAAAATGTTCTCAAAAACCTGTTCAAGAATTTTTAAAGCAGTATTATTCGCAATCACCAAACACTGAAAATAACTCAAAGGTCCTTTAATGGGCGAATGGATAAGCAAAAATCGTACATTCATGCAACAGAATGTTTTTGTTAGGTGCTGTCGAGTCGGTTCCGACTCATAGAGACCCTTTGCACAACAGAATGAAACACTGCCTAGTCCTGCGCTATCCTTACAATCGTTATGCTCAAGCCCATTGTTGCAGCCACTGTGTCAATCCATTTCGTTGAGGGTCTTCCTCTTTTCCACTGACCCTGTACTTTACCAAGCATGATGTTCTTCTCCAGGGACTGATCCCTGCTGACAACATGTCCAAATATGTAAGACGTATTCTCGCCATCCTTGCGTCTAAGGAGCATTCTGGTTGCACTTCTTCCAAGACAGATTTTTTCGTTCTTTTTGCAGTCCATGGTACATTCAGTATTCTTTGCCAACACCACAATTCAAAGGCATCAATTCTTCTTTGGTCTTCTTTATTCATTGTCCAGCTTTCACATGCATAAGAGGTGATTGAAAATACCATGGCTTGGGTCAGGGCACACCTTATTCCTCAAGGTGACATCTTGCTTTTCAACACTGTAAAGAGGTTCTTTGCAGCAGATTTGCCCAATGCAATGCATCTCTTGATTTCTTAACTGCTGCTTCCATGGGTATTGATTGTGGATCCAAGTAAAATGAAATCCTTGACAACTTCAATCTTTTCTCCATTTATCGTGATGTTGCTTACTGGTCCAGTTGTGACGATTCTTTTTTTCTTTATGTTGAGGTGTAATCCATACTGAAGGCTGTGGTCTCTGATCTTCATCAGTGAGTGCTTCAAGTCCTCTTCACTTTCAGCAAGCTAGGTTGTGTCATCTGCATAACACAGGCTGTTAATTAGTCTTCCTCCAATCCTGATGCCCCATTCTTCTTCATATAGCCCAGCCTCTCAGATTATTTGCTCAGCATACAGGTTGAATAGGTATGGTGAAAGGATACAACGCTGACACACATCTTTCTTGACTTGTTTTGTCCAAACAACTGCCTCTTGATCTATGTACAGATTTCTCATGAGCACAATTAAATGTTCTGGAATTCCCATTCTTCTCAATATTACCCATAATTTTTATGATCCACACAGTCAAATGCCTTTGCATAGCCAATAAAACACAGGTAAACATCCTTCTGGTATTCTCTACTTTCAGCCAGGATCCATACTCAGCAATTAAAAAAAAAAAAAATGCCTGTCCCAGCAATAGGCAAGGGGCCACCCCACACGCAGTCTCCTCTAAAGTGGCCTGAGCAGCTACTGTGGTGCCAGGGGCGTGGGCACATTTGGTGTGCATCTACTGTGCACTGAGGGCCCATTTCCAGTAAGGAACAAAACCCAAAAGCCCTGCTTGCCATGGAGCGGGAGGGAGGGCTGGGAGGCTGGGCCTCCAGTCCTTTCTCACCCAGTATGTCACTGGTATTGTGACAAGAACCTCTTTAAAGGAAGTAGGTGTGTGGTGAGTGGTTGTTGTTGTCACATGCCCGCCAGTCAACTCAGACTCAGGGCAACCTTATGAACAACATAACAAATCTCTGCCCGTTCTGTGCCATCTTCACAGTGGTTGGTATGTTTGAGCCCATTGTTGCGGCTATTGTGTCAGTCCCTCTCGCTGAGGGTTTCCCTCATTTTCTCTGACTTTACATAACATGATGGGCTTTTCTATCTATTGGACTTTCCTGATGACACATCCAAAGTAAACAAGTTGAAGTCTTGCCATCTTCACTTCTAAGGAACATTCTGGTTGTGTTTCTTCTAAGACTGATCTGTTTGTCCTTCTGGTAGTCCACGGTATGTATATTCAGTATTCTTCACCAGCACAACACTCAAATATATCAGTTCTTCTGTCTTCCTTTTTCACTGTCCGGCTTTCACATGCATATGAGGCAGTTGAAAACACCATCTTTGTTTTTTAATGCTTTAAGGACATCTTTTACGGCAGATTTACCCAATGAAATATGTCCCTTGATTTCTTGACTGCTACTTCCATGGGGATTGATTGTGGATTCAAGTAAAATGAAATCCTTGGCAACCTCAATATTTTCTCCATTTATCATGATGTTGCTTATTTTTCCGGTTGTGAGGATTTTTGTTTTTTTTTTTATGTTGACATGTAATCCATACTGAAGGCTGTGGTCTTTGACCTTCAAGACGTCTTCACTTTCAGCAAGCAAGTTTGTGTCATCTGTATATCGCAAGTAGTGGTGGATGGCATCGTGTACTTCCCCTCAGCCCCAGGAGACACCCAGATGTGGTACAGGCGAAACGAACACCTACCACAAACCCAACCATTCCTTGTCCAGGAATTCACCCAAGAAAAATGCAGCAAGTCACGTGCAGACTCACACACACATGTGCACAGCAGCATCGTTGCAATCTCCAAAAACTGGAAACAACCCGACGTCCACCAACAGACAAAGACCAGAGTGTCCACATACGTATATACTTTTATTGTTGTTGGGTGCCATCCAGTCGATTCTGACTCATAGAGACCCTATTTACGACATAGCAGAACTGTCCCATACAGTTTCCAAGGCTGTAAATCTTTATAGAAGCAGACTGTCATATTTTTCTCCCAAAGAGCAGCTGCTGGGTTCAACTGCCAACCTTGACCTTTTGGTTAGCAGCTAAGCACTTAACCACTGTGCCACCAGGGCTCCTTTTATTTTATTTAGTATTCTTTAATTATCAGATGTGCCACTAGTATAATCCCCATAGGTCTGTCAGTTTGTTGTACTGTGGTGGCTTGCATGTTGCTGTGATAATGGAAGCTATGCTACCAGTATTTCTCATACCAGCACAGTCGCCCATCATGGACAGGTTTTAGCAGAGCTTCCAAACTAAAGCAGGCTAAAAAGAAGGACCTAGAAATCTACTTCTGAAAAAATAAGGCGGTGAAGACCTTATGAATAGCAGTGGAACAGTGTCTGGTATAGTGCCAGAAGATGAGCACTTCAGGTTGAAAAACACTCAAAATACAACTGGGGAAGTGCTGCCTCCTTAAAGTAGTTGTTGTTGTTGTTAGGTGCCGTCAAGTTGGTTCCAACTCATAGAGAACGTATGTATCACAGAACAAAACACTGCCTGGTCCTGCACCATCCTCACAATCACTGTTATGCTTGAGCCCATTGTTGCAGCCACTGTGTCAACCCATCTCATTGAGGGTCCTCCTCTTTTCCATTGACTCTGTACCTTACCAAGCATTGATGTTCTTCTCCAGTGACTGATCCCTTCTGACAACATGTCCAAAGTATGTAAGACGTAGTCTCACCATCCTTGCATCTAAGGAGCATTCTGGTTGTGCTTCTTCCAAGACAGATATGTTTGCTCTTTTGGCAGTCCATGGTACATTCAATATTCTTCACCAAAACCACAATTCAAAGGCATCAATTCTTCTTTGATCTTGCTTATTCATTGTCCAGCTTTCACATGCATAGGAAGTGATTGAAAATACCATGGCTTGGGTCAGGCGCACCTTAGTCTTCAAGGTGACATCTTTGCTTTTCAACACTTTAAAGGGGTCCTTTGCAGCAGATTTGCCCAATGCAATGCATCTCTTGATTTCTTGACTGCTGCTTGCATGGGTATTGATTGTGGATCCAAGTAAAATGAAATCCATGACAACTTCAATCTTTTCTCTGTTTATTATGATGTGGCTTATTGATCCAGTTGTGAGGTTTTTGTTTTCTTTGTGTTGAGGTGTAATCAATACTGAAGGCTGTTATCTTTGATCTTCATCAGTAAGTGCTCAAGTCCTCTTCACTTTCAGCAAGCTAGGTTGTGCCATCTGCATAACGCAGGTTGTTAATGAATCTTCCTCCAATCCTGATGCCCCGTTCTTCCTCATACAGTCCAGCTTCTCGTATTATTTGCTTAGCACACATATTGAATAGTTATGCTAAAAGTATACAACCCTGACACACACCTTTCCTGACTTTAAACTGCTAAAATCCCCTTGTTCTGTCTGAACAACTGCCTCTTTATCTATGTCTCAAAGTAGAGACAACCTTAATGACGTGAATGGAATAAAGCTTTCAGGACTTTCATTTGCTTATGTGGCACAAATCAAAATGAGAAGAAACAGTTGCAAACATCCATTAATGATGGGAACATGGAATGTACAAAGTATAAATCCAGTAAAATCAGAAGTTGTTGAAAATGAAATGGAACACATAAAGATCTATCTATATCCTAGGCATTAGTGAGCTGAAATGGGCTGGTAGTGGCCATTTTGAATCAGACAGTCATATGGTTTACTATGCCAGAAATGACAAATTGAAGAAGAATGACATTTTGAATCAGACAGTCATATGGTTTACTATGCCAGGAATGACAAATTGAAGAAGAATGACATTTTGAATCAGACAGTCATATGGTTTACTATGCCAGGAATGACAAATTGAAGAAGAATGGTGCCACATTTATCGTCAAAAAGAACAGTTCAAGATCTATCCTGAAGTACAATGCTGTTAGTGATTGGATAATATCCATACACCTACAAGGAAGACCAGTTAATACTACTGTTATTCAACCACTAAGACCAAAGATGAAGAAATTGAAGATTTTTACCAACTTCTGCAGTCTGAAATTGCTCAAATATGCAATCAAGATGCATTGATAATTACTGGTGATTGGAACGTGAACGTTGGAAACAAATAAAAGGATCCGTAGTTGGAAAATATGGCCTTGGTGATAGAAACAACTCTGGAGATCACATGACAAAATTTTGCAAGAGAAACCACTTCTTCATTGCAAATACCTTTTTTCAACAACATAAACAGCAACTATATACGTGGACTCACCTGATGGAATGCACAGGAATCAAATTGACTACATCTGTGGAAAGCGATCACGGAGAAGTTCAATATCATCAGTCAAAACAAGAACAGGGGCCGACTTCGGAACAGATCGTCAATTGTGCATGTGCAAGTTCAAGTTGAAGCTGAAGAAAATTAAAGCAAGTCCCCAAGAGCCAAAATACAACCTTGAGTATATCTCACCTGAATTTAGGGACCATATCAAGAATAGATTTCAGATTATTCAGGAAGGCGGAGCAAAGATGGTGGAATAGACAGATGCTTCCCTCAAGCCCTCTTTACAACAAAGACCCGAAAAAAACAAGTGAAACCAGTATATTTGTGACAAGCTGGGAGCCCTGAGCATCAAAGGCAAGCTTAGACAAAGAACTGAGGGGCGGGGGAAGGAAGAGACCGTTCAGAAGCGGAGAGGAGTTACTGGACCTGAATCATGGGGAGCCCTCAGGCACCATTCCCAGCGGGGGCAACAGTAGGTTGGTCCTAGCATTGGGCCGCAGTTTTCTCAGACAGAAGCAGCCAGCCACACAGCCTACTCACGCCTCCGGAATCTGAGGAGAAGGGCGCTCTCCGCAAAAGCTAAGTTCTGGCGTATATTTTACCGCGCCCTCCCCACCCCCAACCCAGCTTCAGCGGCTGAATCCCTAGGCCTGAGATAGACCCTGGTGAGCACCTGGAGCAGTCCTCCCAGCCTTGGGGAAGGAAAAAATTTGCAACTGGGGGGAAGAGATAACTTGCTAGCTCCATTAACTGGGGGAGCTCAGGACAGAAGTGGCTCCTGTCCAAGCATAAACCGCCCGTGGAACTTGAGCACCTTTCCCTTCTGCATGGACCTGTGTGGGCCTATTTCGGGAGAATAGGCCCTTGTTGGCAAACTCCAACCATTCGAGCGGTGCGGTGGAGAGGTAGGTGTTTGACGTTTGACATTGCTTTGCCTATTAAACAAGGTCCTCACCTACCCACAACAGGGAACTAAGGACTGGTGGCTCCACTTGGGTCGCCCAGCCACCCGCGACAGGGGTCCAGGGATAACTGGTACCTCCCAGCCCTTACAGCATAAACTTTGGGTGCCCATGGTCCCTCTGCAGAGCCCACCCACCAGCACACTCTAGGGAACAGAGACGCGTTTTCCTCAGAGACACTTGGGGGTTGGTTCTCAGCCCCCTGACTTGTTCAGAGCCTGACCCCCTGCTGTAATCAGATACCAGTATATATGCCAATCACCCCTGTCCTTCTAAGACGGTAGGATAGAGCCAGTACCACACACTTGATATAAGCTACCTGGAAACCTGAGCTGAATTCATACAAGAAAACTGAATGGACTCCTAGACTGATATACCTGATAACAGCTCTAGCCAGCTGGGGACAGGACACCAGAGCTCCAAAGGCGAAAATAGTCAAGCTAGCTCACTCAAGCAACCCATAGGGGTATGCCAAAACAAAACAAAGCAAGCAGCTACAACACAGTAAGCAAGCATAAACTAACACAATAACTTATGATGGCTTGGAGACAACAGTCAATATCAAGTCACATAAAGAAACAGGCCACGATCACCTCAGCAGGCTCTCAAAACAAAGAATCCAGGGATCTTTTAGATGAAAGTGCATTCCTGGAATTACCAGATGCAGGATACAAAAGTTTAATATACAAAAAGCTTCAAGACATTAGAAAGGAAATGAGGCAATACACAGAACAAGCCAAGGAACACACAGATAAAGCAACTGAAGAAATCAGAAAGATTATTCAGGAACATAATGAAAAGTTTAATAAGCTGGAAAAATCCATAGACAGGTAGCAATCAGAAATTCAGAAGATTAACAATAAAATTACAGAAGTAGACAACTCAATAGAAAGTCAGAGGAGCAGAATTGAGCAAGTAGAAGCTACAATTTCTGAACTCGAAGATAAATCACTTGGCACTAATATATTTGAAGAAAAATCAGATAAAACAATTTTAAAAAATGAAGAAATCTTAAGAATCATGTGGGACTCTATCAAGAGAAATAACCTACGAGTGATTGGAGTACCAGAACAGGGAGGGATAACAGAAAATACAGAGAAAATTGTTGAGGATTTGTTGGCAGAAAACTTCCCTGATACTGTGAAAGATGAGAAGATATCTATCCAAGATACTCATCGAAGTCCACATAAGGTAGATCTTAAAAGAAAGTCACCAAGACATATTATAATCAAACTTGCCAAAACCAAAGATAAGGAGACAATTATAAGAGTAGCGAGGGATAAAAGAAAAGTCACCTACAAGGGAGAGCCAATGAGAATAAGCTCGGACTACTCGGCAGAAACCATGCAGGCAAGAAGACAATGGGATGACATATTTAAAAAATTGAACGAAAAAAATTGCCTGCCAAGAATCATCTATCCATCAAAACTGTCTCTTAAATATGAAGGTGAAATTAAGGCATTTCCAGATAAACACAAGTTGAGGGAATTCGTAAAAACCAAACCAAAACTATAAGAAATACTAAAGGGAGTTCTTTGGTTAGAAAACCAATAATATCAGGTATCGGCCCAAGACTAGGACACAGGGCAGAGCAACCAGAAGTCAACCCAGACAGGGAAATCCAAAAAAAAAAAAAAAAGCTAAGATTAAAAAAAAAAAAGCCCAACACAGGGTAACAGCAATGTTAATATATAAAAGAAGACAACATTAAAATAATACAGAGGGACTAAGAAATGTAATCATACACCTTCCATATGGAGAGGAAGATACAGCAATATAAAGAAATAAAAGTTAGTTATAAATTTAGAAAAATAGGGGTAAATAATAAGGTAACCACAAAGGAGACAAACTATTCTACTCATGAAAATAAAATATAAGGGAAAAATACAGACTCAGCAGAAACAAAAGCAACAACAACAAATATGAGGAAAGGATAATATATAAAGAAAATCTACTCAGCACATAAAATCAAGTGGTAAAAAGAAGTTGTCAACACACAAAAAAAGACATCAAAATGATAGCACTAAATTCATACCTATTCATAATTACCCTGAATGTCAATGGACTAAATGCACCAATAAAGAGATAGAGAGTGGCAGAATGGATTAAAAAACAAGATCTGTCTATACGCTGCCTACAAGAGACAAGCCTTAGACTTAGAGACACAAACAAACTAAAACTCATAGAATGGAAAAAATATATCAAGTAAACAACAATCAAAAAAGAGCAGGAGTGGCAATATTAATTTCTGACAAAATAGACTTTAAAGTTAAATCCATCAGAAAGATAAGGAAGGACACTATATAATGATTTAAGGGCCAATACACCAAGAAGATATAACCATATTAAATACTTATACACCCAATGACAGGGCTGCAAGATACATAAAACAAACTCTATCAGCATTGAAAAGTGAGATAGACAGCTCCACAATAATAGTAGGAGACTTCAACACACCACTTTTGGTAAAAGACAGGACATCCAGAAAGAAGCTCAATAAAGACACGGAAGATCTAAATGCCACAATCAACCAACTTGACCTCGTAGACATATACAGAACATTCCACCCAACAGCAACCAACTATACTTTCTTTTCTAGTGCACAAGGAACATTCTCTAGAATAGACCACATATTAGGTAATAAAGCAAGCCTTAGCAGAATCCAAAACATTGAAATATTACAAAGCATCTTCTCTGACTATAAGGCCATAGAAGTGGAAATCAATAACAGGAAAAGCAGGGAAAAGAAATCAAACACTTGGACACTGAACAATACCCTGCTCAAAAAAGACTGGATTATAGAAGACATTAAGGATGGAATAAAGAAATTCACAGAATCCAATGAGAATGAAAACACTTCCTATCAGACCCTTTGGGACACAGCAAAAATGGTGCTCAGAGGCCAGTTTATATCAATAAATGTACATATACAAAAAGAAGAAAGGGCCAAAATCAAAGAACTATCCCTACAACTTGAACAAATAGAAAGCAAGCAACAAAAGAAACCCACAGGCACTAGAAGAAAACAAATAATAAAAATTAGAGCTGAACTAAATGGAAAACAGAAAAACAAGTGAAAGAATTAACAAGGCCAAAAGCTGGTTTTTTGAAAAAATCAACACAATTGATAAACCATTGGCCAAACTGACAAAAGAAAAACAGGAGAGGAAGCAAATAACCCAAATAAGAAATGAGTTGGGTGATATTACAACAGATCCAACTGAAATTAAAAGAATCCTATCAGATTACTATGAAAAACTATACTCAAACAAATTTGAAAACCTAGAAGAAATAGATGAATTCCTAGAACACACTACCTACCTAAACTAACACAAACAGAGGTAGAAATAGACCCATAACAAAAGACAAGATTGAAAAGGTAATCAAAAAACTCCCAACAAAAAAAACCCCAGCTTCACTGCAGAGTTCTACCAAACTTTCAGAGAAGAGTTAACACCACAACTACTAAAGGTATTTCAGAGCATAGAAAAGGATGGAATACTACCAAATTCATTCTATGAAGCCGCCATATCCCTGATACCAAGACCAGGTAAAGACACCACAAGAAAAGAAAATTATAGACCTATATCCCTCATGAACGTAGATGCAAAAATCCTCAACAAAATTTTAGCCAATAGAATTCAACAACATATCAAGAAAATAATTCACCATGACCAAGTGGGATTCATACCAGGTATGCAGGGATGGTTCAACATTAGAAAAACAATTAATGTAATCCACCACATAAATAAAACAAAAGACAAGAATCACATGATCTTATCAACTGATACAGAAAAGGCATTTGACAAAGTTCAACACTCATTCATGATAAAAACTCTCAGCAAAATAGGAATAGAAGGAAAATTTCTCAACAAAATAAAGGTCATTTATACAAAGGCAACAGCCAACATCACCCCAAATGGAGAGAGCCTGAAAACATTCCCATTGAGATCAGGAACCAGATGAGGATGCCCTTTATCACCACTCTTATTCAACATTGTGCTGGAAGTCCTAGCCAGAGCAATTAGGCTAGATAAAGAAATAAAGGGCATCCAGATTGGTAAGGCAGAAGTGAAAGTATCTCTATTTGCAGATGACATGATCTTATACACAGAAAACCCTAAGGAATCCTCAAGAAAACTACTGAAACTAATAAAATAGTTCAGCAGAGTATCGGGATTCCTCTACACCAACAAAAAGAACATCGAAGAGGAAATCACCAAATCAATGCCATTTACAGTAGCCTCCAAAAAGATAAAATACTTAGGAATAAATCTTACCAGAGATGTAAAAGGCTTATACAAAGAAAACTACAGTACACTTCTGCAAGAAACCAAAAGAGACTTACAGAAGTGGAAGAACATACCTTGCTCATGGATAGGAAGACTTAAC
The DNA here is from genome assembly GCF_024166365.1 of Elephas maximus indicus. Classification (NCBI taxonomy): domain Eukaryota; kingdom Metazoa; phylum Chordata; class Mammalia; order Proboscidea; family Elephantidae; genus Elephas; species Elephas maximus. The sequence goes on along the minus strand of NC_064828.1, from coordinate 111,439,580 downwards.
ATTATAAAAATGTCTATTCTACCAAAAGCAATCTATACATTTAATACAATTCCGATCCAAATCCCAAGGGCATTCTTTAATGAGATGGAGAAACAAATCACCAATTTCATATGGAAGGGAAAGAGGCCCTGGATAAATAAGGCCTTACTGAAAAAGAAGAACAAAGTGGGAGGCCTTACCTTACCTGATTTCAGAACCTATTATACCGCCACAGTAGTCAAAACTGCCTGGTACTGGTACAACAACAGATACGTGGACCAATGGAACAGAATTGAGAATCCAGACATAAATCCATCCACATATAAGCAGTTGATATTTGGCAAAGGCCCCAGAACAGTTAAATGGGGAAACGACAGTCTTTTTAACAAATGGTGCTACATAACTGGATATCCACCTGCAAAAAGATGGAACAAGACCCATACCTCACTCCATGCACAAAAACTAACTCAAAGTGGATCAAAGACCTAAATATCAAATCTACAATGATAAAGATCATGGAAGAAAAAATAGGGACAACGTTAGGAGCCCTAATACATGGCATAAACAGTATAGAAAACATTATAAAGAACGTAGAACAAAAACTAGATAACTGGGAGCTCCTAAAAATCAAACACTTATGCTCATCCAAAGACTTCACCAAAAGAGTAAAAAGACTACATACAGACTGGGAAAAAGTTTTTAGCTATGACACTTCTGATCAGCACCTGATCTCTAAAATCTACATGATACTACAAAAACTCAACTGCAAAAAGACAAATAACCCAATTAAAAAATGGGCAGAAGATATGAATAGACACTTCACTAAAGAAGACATTCAGGTAGCTAACAGATATATGAGGAAATGTTTACGATCATTAGCCATTAGAGAAATACAGATCAAAACTACAATGAGATTTCATCTCACTCCAACAAGGCTGGCATTAATCCAAAAAACACAAAATAATGAATGTTGGAGAGGCTGTGGAGAGATTGGAACACTTCTGCACTGCTTGTGGGAATGTCAAATGGTACGACTACTTTGGAAATCGATTTGGCGCTTCCTTAAAAAGTTAGAAATAGAACTACCATAGAATCCAGCAATCCCACTCCTTGGAATATATCCTAGAGAAATAGGAGCCTTTACACGAACAGATATATGCACACCCATGTTTATTGCAGCACTGTTTACAATAGCAAAAACATGGAAGCAACCAAGGTACCCATCAACGGATGAATGGATAAATAAATTATGGTATATTCACACAATGGAATACTACGCATCGATAAAGAACAGTGAGGAATCTGTGAAACATTTCGTAACATGGAGGAACCTGGAAGGCATTATGCTGAGTGAAATTAGTCAGTTGCAAAAGGACAAATATTGTATAAGACCACTATTATAAGAACTTGAGAAATAGTTTAAACTGAGAAGAAAACATTCTTTTGTGGTTATGAGAAGTGGAGGGAGGGAGGGTGGGAGAGGGGCATTCACTAATTAGTAGATAAGAACTACTTTAGGTGAAGGGAAAGACAGCACACAACACAGGGGAGGTCAGCACAATTGGACTAAACCAAAAGCAAAGAAGTTTCCTGCATAAACTGAACGCTTCGAAGGCCAGTGCAGCAGGGGCAGGGGTCTGGGGACCATCGTTTCAGGGGGCATCTAGTCAATAAAAAAAAAAAAAAAAAGTCAATAGGCATAATAAAATCTATTAACAAAGCACTCTGCATAGCACTTTGAAGAGTGGCATCTGGGATCTTAAACGCTAGCAAGTAGCCATCTAAGATGCATCAATTGGTCTCAACCCACCCGGATCAAAGGAGAATGAAGAACACCAAGGACACAAGGTGATTATGAGCCCAAGAAACTGAAAGGGCCACATGAACCAGAGACTACAACATCCTGAGACCAGAAGAACTAGATGGTGCCTGGCTACAACCGATGAGTGTCTTGACAGGGAACACAACAGAGAACCCCTGAGGGAGCAGGAGACCAGTGGGATGCAGACCCTAAATTGTCATAAGACCAGACTTAACGGTCTGACCAAGACTAGAAGGACCCTGGTGGTCACGGCCCCCAGACTTTCTGTTGGCCCGGGACAGGAAGCATTCCCGAAGCCAACTCTTCAGACATGGATTGGACAGGACAATGGGTTGGAGGAGGATGCTGGTGAGGAGTGAGCTTCTTGGATCAGGTGGACACTTGAGACTATTTTGGCATCTCCTGCCTGGAGGGGAGGTGAGAGGGTGGAGGGGGTAAGAAGCTGGCGAAAAGGACACGAAAAGAGAGAGTGGAGGGAGAGAGCAGGCTGGAGAGTAATTGGGAGTGTGTAGCAAGGTGTATATGGGTGTTTGTGTGAGAGACTGACTTGATTTGTAAACTTTCACTTAAAGCACAATAAAAATTATTTAAAAAGAATAGATTTGACTCATTGAACACTAATGACCAAAGACCAGACAAGTTGTGGAATGACATCAATGACATCATACGTGAAGATATCAAACGGTCATTAAAAAGATAGGAATGAAAGAAAAGACCAAAATGGATGTCAGAAGAGATTCTGAAACTTGTTCTTGAACGTCAAGTAGTTAAAGCAAGCAGAAGAAATGATGAAGTAAAAGAGCTGAACAGAAGATTTCAAAGGGTGGCTTGAGAAAACAACGTAAAGCATTGTAATGAAATGTGTAAAGACCTGGAGTTAGAAAAACAAAAGGGAAAAACACACTCAGTATTTCTCAAGCTGAAAGAACTGAAGAAAAAATTCAAGCCTCAAGTTGCAAGGTTGAAGGTTCTATAGGGTCACTATGATTTGGAATTGACTGCAACGGGTTTGGTTTCTTTGGTTTTTTGGGCAAAAAATTGGTCGATGCAGGAAGTATCAAAAAAAAATGGAAGAAATACACAGAGCCACTGTACCAAAAAGAATTGGTCCACATTCAACCATTTCAGGAGGTAATGTATGATCAGGAACCGATGGTACTGAAGGAAGAAGTCCAACCTGTACTGAAGGGAGATGTCCAAGCTGCACTGAATGCATTGGTGAAAAATAAGGCTCCAAGAATTGACAGAACACCAGTTAAGATGTTCCAACAAATGGATGCAGCGCTAGAAGTGCTCACTTGTCTATGTCAAGAAATTTGGAAGACAGCTGGGAAAGATCCATATTCATACCCATTCCAAAGAAAGGTGATCCAAGAGAATGTGGAAATTATCAAACAATATCATTAATACCATACACAAGTAAAATTTTGCTAAAAATCATTCAAAAGCACTTGCAGCGATATATCAACAGGGAACTGCCAGAAGTTCAAGCCAAATTCAGAAGAGGATGTGGAACCAGGAATATCATTGCTGATGTCAGATGGATCCTGGCTAAAAGCAGAGAATACTAGAAAGATGTTTACCCATGTTTTATTGACTATGCAAACACATTCAACTATGTGGATCTTAACAAGTTCTGGATAACACTGAGAAGAACAGGAATTCCAGAACACTTAATTGTGCTCATGAGGAACCTGTACATAAACCAAGAGGCAGTCATTCAAACAGAACAAGGGGATACTGCATAGTTTAAAGTCAGAAAAGGTGTGCGTCAGGATTGTATCTTTTCACCATACCTATTCAATCTGTATGCTGAACAAATAATCTGAGAAACTGGGCTGTATGAAGAACAAAAAAAAAGGATTGGAGGAAGACTCATTAACAACCTGTGATATGCAGCTGACACAACCTAGCTTGCTGAAAGTGAAGAGGACTTGAACCACTTACTGATGAAGATCAAAGACCACAGCCTTCAGTATGGGTTACACTTCAACACAAAGCAAAAATCTTCACAACTGTACCAGTAAGCAACACCATGATAAATGGAGAAAATACTGAAGTTGTCAAAGATTTCATTTTACCATTCACAATCAACGCCCATGGAAGCAGCAGTCAAGAAATCAGAAAAGATATTACATTGGGCAAATTTATTGCAAAAGACCTTTTAAAGTGTTGAAAAGCAAGGATGTCACTTTGAGGACTAAGGTGCACCTGACCCAAGCCATGGTGTTTTCAATCAGCTCATATGCATGTGAAAGCTGGACAATGAATACGGAAGGCTGAAGAAGGATTGACACCTTGGAATTATTGTCTTGGTGAAGAATATTGAATATGCCACAAATTGCCAGAAGAACTAACAAATCTGTCCCGGAAGAAGTACAGCCAGAATGCTCCTAAGAGCAAGGATGGCAAGGCTTTGTCTCACGTAATTTCGGCGTGTTATCAGGAGGGATCATTCCCTAGAGATGGTAAAGGGGAGAGTCAGTGAGAAGGGGAAGACCTTCAACAAGATGGGTTGACACAGTGGCTGCAGCAGTGGGCTCAAGCACAGCAACGATTGTGAGGGTGGGGCAGGACTGGACGGTGTTTCCTTCTGTCGTACACTGATTGGTATGAGTTGGAACCAACTTCTTGGCACCTAATAACAACAACAACCAGTATAACCCGTTGCCATCCAGTTGACTGTCACTCAGCAGCCGTACAGGACAAGGCAGACCTGCTGCACAGGGTGTCCTGGGCTGTGATCTTTACGGCAGTAGATTGCCAGGTCTTTTCTTCTGTGGAGTCACCGGTGGGTTCAAACCGCCAACCTTTCAAATAGCAACTGAGCACTTACCCATGGTGCCGCAAGGGCTCCTTACAGATACCACTCAGCAATAAAAAGCAACAAACTAATTGAATGAGCTGTGGAATGACATCCAGGACATCACACATGGAGAGAGGAAAAGGTCCTTAAAAAGTCAGGGAAGAAGGACCCAAACGGAGGTCAGGAGAGACTCCGAAATCTGCTTTCCAGTGTAGAGTGACTACTACTACCGGTTGCCGTACAGTCAATTCCGACTCATAGCAACCCTACAGGACGGAGTAGAGCTACCCCATAGAGTTTCCAGAGAAGCGCCTCATGGATTCAAACTGCCAACCTTTCGGTTAGCAGTCATAGCCCTTAACCACAATGCCACCAGGGTTCCCTCAATGTACAGTAGCTAAAGCAAATGGAAGAAATGATGAAGTAAAAGAGCTGAACCGTTGAAGGGTAAGACAGCACACAATACTGGGGAAGCCAGCACACGCCAGTACAAAGCAAGGCCATGGAGGCTCCATAAACACATCCAAACTCTCTGAGGGACCAAACTGCTGGGCCGAGGGCTGTGGGGACCGTGGTCTCAGGGAACATCTAGCTCAATTGGCATGACATTCATCAAAGAAGAATGTAGAACATAACAAAGAAAATGTTCTAAATTCTTCTTTGATGATTAGAGTCTGGGGTCTTAAAAGACTGAGCGGCCATCTAGGATACTCCACTGGTTTCACCCCTTCAGGAGCAAGGAAGAATGAAGAAAACTAAAGACGCAAGGAAAATATTAGTCCAAAGGACTAATGGACCACATCTACCACGGCCTCCACCATTCTGAGTCCAGTACAACCAGCTGGTGCCTGGCTACCACCACTGACTGCTCTGATACGGATCATAGTACAGGGTCCCGGACAAAGCTGGAGAAAAATGTAGAACAAAATTCTAACTCAAAAAAAAAAGACCAGATTTGCTGGCCTGACAAAGACTGGAGAAATCCTGAGAGTATGGCCTCCAGACACCCTTTCAGCTCAGTAATGAAGTCACTCCTGGGGTTCACCCTTCAGCCAAAAATTGGACAGGCCCATAAAACAAAATGAGACTAAAGGGGCACAGCACCCTGGGGCAAGGTCTAGAAGGCAGGAGGGGACAGGAAAGCTGGTAATACGGAACCCAAGTGTGAGAAGGGAGAGGGTTGACATGTCCTGGGGTTGTTAACCAATGTCATAAAACAATATGTGTACAAACTGTTTAATGAGAAACTAGTTTGTTCTGTAAACCTTCATCTAAAGTACAATAAAAAAAAAAAAAAAGAGAGAAGAACAGAAGATTTCAACGGGCGGCTTGAGAAGACAAAGTATTAGAATGACATGTGCAAAGTCCTAGAGTCCATGTGCCAAAAAAAAAAAGGAAGAGCATGCTCAGCATTCTCAAGCTGAAAGAACTGAAGAAAAAATTCAAGCCTCGAGTTCCAATACTGAAGGATTCTACGGGGAAAATATCAAATGCCAACAACTCATAACAAACTCAAGTCAGTATGCTGAGTGAAGGAAGCCAGAGGAAAACAAGTCCGTATCATATATTCCCGTGATGTAAAATGAAAATGCATCTAGGGGAACAGAAAGCAGATCGGGGGGTGCTTGGCAAGGAAGATGTGGGAGGGATGTGAGGGGACTTTGGGGATGATGGAAGGGTTCAGTATCTTCACTGAGGTGGTGGCTTCATGAATGTATACCTCAGCAAAACTCATCCAGTTGTGCAAATCTTATCAAAGTGGGCTAGCTTGTTTTTATAAAGCATACCTCAATGAAGTTGATTTTTGAAAGTTTTTAATGTTTTCACTTTTAATTATATATATAATATAATGCCAAGGAGCCCTGGTGGCCCAGTGGTTAAGCGCTCACTGATAACGGAAATGTTGGTGGTTCTAACCCACCAGTAGCTCTGTGGTAGAAAAGACTTGGCAATCTGCTCCCATAAAGATTACAGCCTGTGTGGGGACCGTGGTCTCAGAGAACGTCTAGCTCAATTGGCATAACATAGTTGATAAAGAAAATGTTCTACTTCCTACTTTGGTGAGTAGCGTCTGGGGTCTTAAAAGACTGTGAGTGGCCATCTAGGACATTCTACTGGTCTCACCCCTTTGGGAGCAAGGAAGAATGAAAAAACTAAAGATACAAGGGAAAGAATAGTCCGAAGGACCAATGGACCACAACTACCACAGTCTCCACCAGACTGAGTCTAGTACAACTAGATGGTGCCCATCTACCACCACCAACTGCTCTGACAGGGATCACAAGAGGGGGTCCCGGACAGAGCTGGAGAAGAATGTAGAAGAAAATTCTAAATCAAAAAGAAAGATCAGACTTGCTGACCTGACAGAAACTGGAGAAATCCTGAGAGTATGGCCCCCGGACACCCTTTCAGCTCAGTAATGAAGTCACTCCTGAGGTTCACCTTTCAGCCAAAGATTGGACAGGCCCATAAAACAAAACTAAAGTGGCACACTAGCCCAGGGGCAAGGAGAGGACGGGAAAGCTGGTAATAGGGAACCCAGGGTTGAGAAGGGAGAGTGTTGACATGTCGTGGGGTTATTAACCAATGTCGTAAAACAATATGTGTACTAACTGTTTAATGAGAAACTAGTTTGTTCTGTAAACCTTCATCTAAAGTACAAAAATTTTAAAAAAAACAAGATTACAGCCTAGGAAGCCCTGTGGGCAGTTCTACTCTGTCCTATAGAGTCGCTATGAGTCAGAATCAACCTAACAGCACACAACGACAACAATGTAATGCCAGGGGTTATAAGTCCTTCAAAAAAAAAAAAAAAAATCAAAGCAAGGTAAGGGGATAGAGAGTGACAGAGTGAGCAAGGGGCTATTTGGACAGGTGACCTGGCAAGGCCTCACTGAGGTGGGGACATTCTAACAGTGACCAGAAGCAAGCGAGGAAATGACTCAAGTGCACCCGTGGGGAAAATACAGCAGGTGCAAAGGTCCCAAGGCAGGAACCTGTGTGTCGTCCTACGAGCAAAAAGGCCAGTCAGTCAGGAAAGACGAGACAGAGGGTCAGAGTGGTGAGAGATGGTAGTACCGGGCCAGGTGGGCAAGGGGTCTAGGGCGTCCTGGAAAAAGCAGTGATGTGACCAGAGTGATTTGTTCGGGAGCCCCCCACCCGGCTGCTGGCAGAACAAGGACATGTGAGTATAGGATAGAGCCCAAGCACAGGGAGGAAAGGCAGAAACGGGACGTTTTGGGGATCATGGGCAGGGATCTGGGGGTCCCAGGAGCCTCACCTTAGCATCACCCCACCCACCCCCGCCACCACCTCAGCCCCCCTCAGCCATCCTTTCTCCATCCAAGTCCACCATTCACACCTCACACTAGCCACCACTGCTGGCTTCATGTCTGAAAAGTTTGTCTTACTCTATTGCTAAGGAGTCTTCCTGATGGCCTGGAAAATATAGAATGTTTTAGGGGCAAGGCTACAGGATAACCCAGGCTGACAAGGTCCCATAACCTGTGGATTTGGCCTTTCTGGGTCTGTTTCCTCCTCTGTAAAACGGAGGTGACAATACTGGCAGTAAGTTATTCCGATCTCACAGGACAGTCATGAGGACTTGACCTTGACCAAGAGCAAGGAAATGTTGATCTTGATTTTATGGACAGCAAGGGGGAGCACGGTGAGGATGAAGCAGAAACACCAGTGAAAGGAACAGATACTCAGCACCCAAGCGCTAAGCTACCACCAGGCCCAGCCTTCTCCTGATATCCTGGCTGTGGAAGGCCCAGGGCAGTCAAGAGGCCCCAGGGCACACCATCCAAAGGGACGATGCCCCAGGGCTGCAGCTCCAGGCCAGTGTCTTACCGTGGGTTTCCTCTCCACAGCCTGGCGTCCTGGTGCTGGACATAATATCCCAGCACCCAGCACACTGCCTAGGACACAGTAGGGCTGTGACCAGGATACAGAAGGGTGGAGGGAAGTTTCTCTACAGGGGTGTGAGGGATACCCCAGAACCACAGGGATAGGATAAACATTCTATGGGGTAAACATTGCAGCATGAAGACGCTGGATGCCGGAGAGCTGAAGCTGGGTTTGCTCCTTCTTCCCGGCATACTCACAGCGGAGCCCCTGGTCTCTAAGGCCCCTATCCATTGCAGTCCCCAGCCCAGCCACAGGAGGTCCCCCTCAAGGCACCAGAAAAAAAAAAAAGAAAAAAGGTTGCCGTCAAGTCAGTTCTGACTCACAGCAAGCCTATAGGACAGAGTAGAACTGCCCCATACAGTTTCCAAGAAGCAGCTGGTGGTTTTGAACAGCTGACCTTTTGGTTAACAGCCGAACGTGCTCCCAAGGTAGGGGCTAGTTCTGAAGAGCCCAGGACAGGTGCGAGTGAAGAGGCCTCGTTCCTGAGGAGACTGCCTATTGCAGGGCCAAGGGACTGAAATGAGGGCGGGGAGCTGGCGGGGGCACAGGAGCAGCCTGGGGATTCGTGTAAAAATCAGGTGTAAGCTCCAAGTAAAAAAAATGACCCAGTTGGACACAATGAAGATGTAATGATAGATTCTCACCACCAGGTGGCGAGCAAAGATCATCTTTGCTTTTTGTTGCTAATTGCCATTGCGTCAGTTCTGGCTTTTCATTTCTGGCTCCATAGGTCAAAGCTGTGAAAAATACAAGTGAAAAAATAGGAAAAGGCTGTGACTTTTCAGAAGCAGAACACTAGACCTTTCTTCCAATGAGCTTCTTGGGTGAGTTCGAATTACCAACATTTCAGCTAGCAGTAGACTGTTTAACTGCACCACCCAGGGGCTCCATTTTAGTTTCTCTAAAAGAAAAATCCTGGGGTATTTACACTGCAGGAGCCCTGGTGGCACAGGGGTTAAGCTCCGCTGTTAAGAGAAAGTTTGGAGGTTCAAACCAACCAGTGATCCCTAGGGAAACATGTGAAAGTCGGCTTCCATAAAAAATGACAGCCTTGGAAACCATATGGGGCAGTTCTACTCTATCCTACAGGATGGCTCTGAGTCAGAATCAACTCAACAGCAAGGGGGTTTGGGGTTTTTTTGTTTGTTTGTTTACACTGCAGCAGAAGGATGGCAACAAAGGCTTACACTTACTGAGATCTCAGCACACGCCAGGCACTGTTCCTAGGGCTTTCCTTTGGGTAACTCATTTATTCCTCAAAACCACTCTGGTGCCTTCAAGTCGGTTGCGACTCAAATGGACCCCATGTACAACAGAATGAAACACTGCCCAGTCCTTCACCATCCACACACTCGTTGCTATGTTTCAGCCCATTGTTGCAGCCACTGTGTTAATCCATCTCGTTGAGAGTCTTCCTCTTTTTCACCGACCCTCTACTTGCCCAAGCATAATGTCCTTCTACAGGGACTGGTCCCTCCTGATAACATGTCCAAAGTACACGAGAAGAAGTCTCGCCATTCTCATTTCCAAGGAGCACTCTGGCTGGGCTTCTTCTGAGACAGGACTTGTTAGTTCTCCCAGCAGTCCATAATATATTCAATATTCTTCACCAACACCATAATTCAAAGGCATCAATTTTTCTTCAGTTTTCCAGCTTTCACGTACATATGGGGCAATTGAACACACCTGGCTTAGGTCAGGCGTGCATTTGTCCTCAAACTGACATCTTCGCTTTTCAACATTTTTAAGAGGCCTTTTTGCAGGAGACTTGCCGAATGCATTATGTCCTTTGATTGCTTTTTTTAATTCTACTCCAGGTTCGCTGTGGGCTAGAATCAACTCCATGGCAATTGGTTAGTTTTTTGGTTTTGGTTTTCTTTTGGGGGGGGTGGTTTAGGGGAAGGTTTACAGAGTAAACTAGCTTCTCACTAGACAATTAATAAATGCATTGTTTTGTAACATTGTTTGCCAACCCCACAACACTTCAACACTCTCCCCTTCTTGACCTTGGTTTCCCCGTTAGCAGCTTTCCTGTCCCCTCCTGCCTTCTCCTCCTTGCCCCTGGGCTGGTGTGCCCATTTAGTCTCATTTTGTATTATGGGCCTGTCTAATCTTTGACCGAAGGGTGAACCTCAGGAGCGACTTCATTACTGAGCTATAAGGGTGTCCTGGGGCCATGCTCTTGGGATTTCTCCAGTCTCTGTCAGACCAGTAAGTCTGGTTTTTGTTTGTTTGTCTTTATTTTTGTGAGTTAGAATTTTGTTCTACATTTTTCTCCAGCTGTGTCCAGGACCCTTTATTGTGATCCCTACCAGCGCAGTCTAGTTGTGCTGGACTCAGTCTGGTGGAAGCTGTGGTAGTTGTGGTCCACTAGCCCTTTGGACTAAACTTTCCATTGTGTCTTCGGTTTTCTTCATTCTCCCTTTCTCCAGATGGGGTGAGACCAGTGGAGTATCTTAGATGGCCGCTCAAAGCTTTTAAGACCCCAGATGCTACTCACCAAAGTAGAATGTAGAACAGTTTCTTGATAAATTATATTATGCCAATTGAGCTAGATGTTCCCTGAGACCATGGTCCCCACAGTCCTCAGCCAGCAATTTGGTCCCTCAGAAAGTTTGGTTGTGTCTATGGAGCTTCCATGACCTCCTTGCCTTGGATAAATTGTGCTGGCTTCCCCAGTATTGTATAATGTCTTACCCTTCACCAAAGTTACCACTTATCTACTGTCTAACCAAAAAACCAAACCCGTCGCCGTCAAGTCGATTCCGACTCATAGCGACCCTATAGGATAGAGTAGAACTGCCGCATAGGGTTTCCAAGGAGTGCCTGGTGGATTCAAACTGCCCACCTTTTGGTTAGCAGCCATAGCTCTTAACCGCTACACCACCAGGGTTTCCATCTATTGTCTAGTTAGTGTTTTCCCATCCCCATCCCTCCCCTCCCTCGTAACCATCAAAGATTGTTTCTTTTAGTGTAGAAACACTTTTCATGAGTTTTTATAGTAGTAGTCTCATACAGTATTTGTCCTTTTGTGATTGACTTAGCATAATGTACTCCAGATTCATCCATGTTGTGAGATGCTTCGCAGATACGTCATTGTTCTTTGTCATTGAGTAGTATTCCATTGTGTGTATGTACCATAGTTTGTTTATCCATTCATCTGTTGATGGGCATCTAGGTTGTTTCCATCTTTTTGCTATGCGAATAGTGCTGCAGTGAACATGGGTGTGCATATATCTATTTGTGTGACGGCTCTTATTTCTGTAGGATATATTCCTAGGAGTGGGATTGCTGAATCATACGGTATTTCTATTTCTGGCTTTCTAAGGAAGTGCTGTAGCATTTTCCAAAATGGTTGTATCATTTTGCATTCCCACCAGCAGGGCATAAGAGTTCCGATCGCCACACAGGCTCTCCAACATTTGTTCTTTTCTGGGTTTTTTTTTTTATTATTATTACTATTCATGCCAGTAATGCCAGGGTGAGCGAGTATCTCATTGTGGTTGTGATTTGCATTTCTCTAATGGCTAGTGATTGCGAGCATTTCCTTATGTGTCTGTTAGCCACCTTAATGTCTTCTTTGGTGAAGTGTCTGTTCATATCCTTTGCCCATTTTTTAATCGGATTGTTTGTCTTTTTGTTGTACGGATTTTGGATTTTCTTCCAGATTTTAAAGATTAGAACTTTGTTGGATTTGTCAGAGCCAAAAATTTTTTCCCAGTCTGTAGGTTCTCTTTTTACTCTTTTGGTAAAGTCTTTTGATGAGCATAAGCTTTAATTTTTAGAAGATCCCAGTTATCTAGCTTATCTTCTGGTGTTTGTGTGTTGTTAGGTATGCTTTATCCTGTTAATGCCATGTAGTAGGGCCTCTGGTGTTGACCCTATTTTTTCCTCTATGATCTTTATAGTTTTTGGTTTTATGTTTAGGTCTTTGGACCATTTTGAATTAGTTTTTGTGTGTGATGTGAGATATGGTCCTGTTTTATTTTTTTGCAGATGGACATTTCAGTTTTGTTAGCACCGTTTGTTAAAAAAGACTGTCTTTTCTCCATTTGATGGATGTTGGGCCTTTGTCAAAGATCAGGTGACCACAGGTGGATGGATTTACATCTAGGTTCTCAATTCTGTTCCCTTGGTGAATGTGTCTGTCGTTGTACCAGTAGCAGGTTGTTTGGACTACCACAGCTGTATAGTAGGTTCTGAGGTCAGGTAATGCAAGTCCTCCTACTTTACTCTTCTTCAGTAGTGCTTTACTTATCCAAAGCCTCTTCCCTTTCTATATAAAGTACTGATTAGTTTTTCCAGCTGCTTAAAGAATGCTGTTGGTATTTGGATTGGGATTGCCTTGTATTTGTAGATTGCTTTGGGTAGAATTGACATTTTCACAATGTTGAGTCTACCTATCCATGAGCATGGTATGTTTTTTCATTTATGTAGGTCTCTTTTGATTTCTTGCAGCAGTTTTGTAGCTTTCTTTGTATAGAACTTTTATATCCCTCGCTAGATTTATTCCTAAGTATTTTATTTTTTTAGGAGCTATTATAAATGGTATTGTTTTCCTAATTGCCTTTTCATAGTTCTCTTTAGTGGTATATAGATATCCAACTGATTTTTGTATGTTTATCTTGCATCCTGCTACTCTGCAGAATCTTCCTATTAATTCCAGTAGTTTTCTCGTAGAATCTTTTGGGTTTTCTATCATATCATCTGCAAATAGGAAAAATTTTACTTCACTACCAATTTGGATGCCTTTTATTTCTTTTTCTTGCCCTATTGCTCTAGCTAGGACTTCCAGCACAATGTTAAATAGGAGTGGTGATAAAGGGCATCCTTGTCTTTTTCCTGTTCTCAAGGGGAATATTTTCAGCCTCTCTCCATTAAGAATGATGTTGGCTTTTGGTTTTGTATAGATGCCTTTTATTATGTTGAGGAATTTCCCTTCTATACCTATTTTATTGAGAGTTGTTACCAGGAATGGGAGTTAGACTTTGTGGAATACCTTTTTTTTGTTGTTGATTAAGATGATCGTGTGATTCTTTTATTTATGTGGTGGGTTACATTGATTTTCTAATGTTGAACCATCCTTGCATACCTGGTATGAATCCTACTTGGTCATGGTGTATTATTTTTTTGATACGATACTGAATTCTATTGACTAGAATGTTGTTGAGAATTTTTGTGTCTATATTCATGAGAGATATTGGTCTGCAATTTTCTTTTTTTGTGCTGTCTTTGCCTGGTTTTGGCATCAGAGCTATGCTGGCTTCATAGAATGAATTTGGAAGTATCCCTTCCATTTCTACGTTCTGAAATATTTTGAGTAGTACTGGTGTAAGCTCTTCTCTGAATGTTTAATAGAATTCTCCAGTGAAGCTATCTGGGCCAGAGCATTTTTTTGTTGGTAGTTTTTTAAATTATGTTTTCAATCTCTTCTCTTGTTATGGATCTGTTCAGATTTTCAACTTCAGCTTGTGTTAGTTTGGGTAGGTAGTATGTTTCTGGAACTTTGTGCATTTCCTCTAGGTTTTCAAATTTTTCAGAGTATAGTTTTTCATAGCACTCTGCTATGATCCTTTTTATTTCAGTTGCATCTGTTGTAATGTTCCCCATTTCATTTCTTATTTGGGTTATTTGTGCCCTCTCCTGTTTTTCTTTTGTCAATTTGGCCAATGGTTTGTTGATTTCGTTGATCCTTTCAAAGAACCAACTTTTGGTTTTGTTGATTCTTTCTGTTGTTTTCCTATTCTCTATTTCATTTATCTCTGCTTTGATCTTTATTATTTCCTTTCTTCTGGTGGCTGTGGGCTTCTATTTGTTCAAGTTGTGTGGCTAATGTTCTGATTTTTTTCATTTTTGATATGTGCAACTATTGCTATAAATTGACCTTTGAGCATTGCCTTTGCTCTGTCCCAAAGGTTTTGGTATGATGTGCTTTCATTCTTATTTGGTTCTAGGAATTTTTTGATTCTATCTTTGATTTCTTCTATTACCCAGCAGTTTTTAAGCAGGGTGTTATTCAGTTTCCATGTGTTTGATTTTTTTTCCTTGCTCTTCCTGTTGTTAATTTCTCTTTTGATGGTGTTGTGATCCACACGATATTTTGCATTATCTCAATGTTGTGGGTTTTGTTGAGGGTTACTTTGTGGCCTAAGATGTGGTCTATTCTGAAGAACATTCCATGTGCATTGGAAAAGAAGATGTGTTTTGCTGCTGTTGGATGGAATGTCCTATATATGTCTATGAGGTCAAGTTGGTTGATTGTGGCTTTTAGATCTTCTGTATTTTTGTTGAGTTTCTTTCTAGATATTTTGTCCTTTTCTGAGAGTGGTGTGTTGAAGTCTGCTACCATTATTGTGGAGTTGTCTGTTTCCCTTTTCAGTGCTGTTAGAGTTTGTTTCGTGTATTTCAGATCCCTGTCATTGGGTGTGTAGATATTTATTACAGTTATGTCTTCATGATGGATCATCCCTTTAATCATTATGCCATGCCCTTCTTTATCTTTTATGGTGGATTCTGTTTTAAAGTCTATTTTATCTGATATTAGTATTACCACTCCTGCTGTTTTTTGGTAGCTGTTTACATGATATATTTTTTTCCATCCTTTGATTTTTGATAAATTTATGTCTTTGTTTCTAAGGCATGTCTCTTATTGATAAATCCTGCTTTTTTATCCATTCTGTCACTCTCTGTCTCTTTATAGGTGCATTTAAGCCATTTACATTTGATGTGATTATTGACAGTTGTGAGTTTATTGCTATCTTTTGTAGTGCTTTTTTTGTGGTGCTGACATTTTCTTTGTTCCTTTTACTTTTCTATACTGAGTTCCTTTTGTCTGTGTGTGTTTTTTTAATTTTTGCAGATTTTGTGTACACTGAGATTTTATATTTTTCTTCTTTATTTTGATGAGTAACTTTCTTTGTGGTTACCTTGAAAGTTACCCCATCTTCCTAAGTTTAAACCAACCTTTTATTACTTGATAACGCCTTGACTTCCTCTCTATTTGAAAGTTATGTACCTACACTGTTTATTCCCTCTTTTATTGCTCCAATGTTGTTGTCATTTACAGATTGACTTCTCTGGATCCCTGTAAATTTTTTAGTTTTGTTTTATCCTTGAGAGTTCATTATCTAGGTTGATATCTGCCTGATGTTGTCTTACATGCTAGATTCAGGTTGTCTGATGTTGTTGGTTCTCTAACTGAAGGATTGCCTTTAATAATTCTTGTAAGTTTGGTTTAGTTTTTATGTATTCCCTTAATTTCTGTTTATCTGGAACTGTCCTGATTTCACCATCATATTTGACCAAGAATTTTACAGGATATATTACTCCTGGTTGGAAGGTTTTTTTCTTTCAAGATTTTATATATGTCATCCCATTGCCTTCTTGCCTACGTGGTTTCTCTGAATAATCACAGCTTAGTCTTATTGTTTTCCCTTTGTATGTGACTTTTCCTTTTCCTCGAGATGCTCTCAGGATTCTTTGCCTTTGGTTTTAGAGAGTGTGATTATGATGTCTTAGCATTTTTCTTTTGGGGTTTGTTGAGCTTCTTGGATAGTCAGCTTTTCATCGTTCATGATATTAGGGAAGTTTTCTGTTAGCATATCTTCAATGATCCTCTCCTTGTTTTCTGTTTTCTCCCCCTGTTTTGGAACTCCAGTCACATGCAAATTTTTGCTTTTGATTGTATCCCATGTCATTCTCAGAGTTTCATTTTTCTTTGTTCTTTTCTCTGATTTTTACCTCAAAGTGGTATCCAAGGATTTGTCTTCAATTTCACTGAACCTGGCTTCCATTGTTTCAGATTTGCTCCTAAAACCTTCTATTGCTCTGTACATTTCTGAAATCTTGTTGTTTATCTTTCCAATTGCTGTTTTTGTGTTATTTTTAGTTGTTTATTTATTTTGACATTTTGTTCCCGTATTATTTTCCTGATGTCTTCCATTGTTTTGTCTGTCTTTTCCATGATTTTGTCTGTATTTTCCATGATTTTGTCTAATGTTGTCTGCATTTTCCTTCATCTATTGGAGAACCCTGAATATCAGTGTTCTGAATTCCCTATCGGGTACTTCCAGTGTCTTTTATTCTAGGAGAAGGTCATCTGGTATTTTATTTTGATTGCTTTCTGCAGCCATTCTCTTTTTTTTTTTTTTTGTATGTTTTAATATTATCTGCTGTCTCCAGGATATTCAGGAATTATTTTCTTCATTTATTGTTTGTAGATTTGATTGTTTCATCCTGCTTTTTTGTTTTATTTGGTTATGTCTGGGCAGATGGGCTGGGTGAGTTTTGTTGCTTGCTCACCTGTGGGCATGATATGTCTCATCACCTTATCCAAGTGAGCAGGGCTGGTCACTCAGCTATGGTGCAGCAGGGTGAGTCCAGCGAGCCTGGAGGGGTGGGGATGTGTAGTTTGTGGCACAAACTGGGGGCTATGGGGCAGGGCTGGGGTGCAGTCCAGTGCAGGGCCCAGGGGACCATGTTGGTACTGCTCTGGGGCCTGGTACTTGGCCCACAGTGCAGATAGGCAGGAGGGAAAGGAGAGGACTGTCTAACCAACATGTGCAGCACAGCCCCTGCAGAAGGGGTAGGGTCGCGGTACAAGACTGGGTGGGCAGGAGAAAGGAAAGGAAGGAGAGTGAGAGAGGAAACAGAAGAAAAGAAAAAAATAGCAAACCAAACAAACCAAAAAATCACAGCCCATAAAGAAGGGAAGCAGATGGCACATGGGTTAGCTGGGCAGGAGAAAGAAAAGGAAGGAAGGGAGAGAAAGAAAAGCAACAACAACAACA
Organism: Elephas maximus indicus; assembly: GCF_024166365.1. Taxonomy (NCBI): domain Eukaryota; kingdom Metazoa; phylum Chordata; class Mammalia; order Proboscidea; family Elephantidae; genus Elephas; species Elephas maximus. The sequence goes on along the minus strand of NC_064828.1, from coordinate 111,422,275 downwards.
AAAAAGCCTCCCCCCCCCCAAAAAAAATATCAAAAAACAAATAAATAAAGCAAACAAACCAAAAAGTCACAGCCTGTCAAGAAGGAGAGAGGGTGGTACTTGGGGCTAGCTGGGCAGGAGAAAGGAAAGGATGGAATGGAGAGAGAGAGAAACAACAACAAAAAAGCCAAAACAAAAACCAACAAACGAAGCAAACAAACAAAAAATGGTGCTGAAGAGCCAGCTATTGGGGTTGGGCAGACCCCGGCAGCAGTGAGCTAGTGTCTCTCAGGCCAAGCAACTGTGGCCTGTTGGCAATTGCCAGAGCCCTCGTTCAGAGAAGAAGGATAGGGGTGTGGGAAACTGTGTATCCCTGGTGACTGGGTGCTTTGTCTCCTGTTGGGAGCTTTGTGAAGTTGCCTTCTCGTACTCCCTGTCTGAGTTCTTTGGCAGCTACAGCCCAAGATGGCTAATCCAGCCATGTTAGCTGGTATGGGACCTCCACTCTGTAGCTGTCCTCATTCTCTGTTCTATGTCAGTTTCTTATTCCATTTGATGCTTGATCGTGTTCTTTATTCCTTCATTTGGTACTTAGGGTTCCAGGATTGACATTTGTATCTGTTTTACTTAGTTTTTCAGGTCTTTGCTGCAGAGGGACAGCATGGAGCTTCTGTCTATAGCACCATGTTGGCTCTGCCTCTGTCCTTTGATTTCTTCACTGCTGCTTCCATGGGTGTTGATTGTGAATCCAAGTAAAATGAAATCCTTGACACCTTTGTTTATCATGGTATTGCTTAGTGGCCCAGTTGTGAGGATTTTTTGTTTTCTTTATGTTGAGCTGTAATCCATACTGAAGGCTGTGCTGTGGTCTTTAATCTTCATCAGTGTGCGCTTCAAATCCTTTTCACTGTCTGGAAGGAAGTTTGTGTCATCTGCATATTGCAGGTTGTTAATGAGTCTCCCTCCAATCCTGATGCCTTGTCCTCCTTCATATAGTCCAGCTGCTTGGATTATTTGCTCAGGTGATGGCACCATCATACTGATTGAATAAAGGATACAACCCTGACGCAAACCTTTCCTGATTTTAAACCACGAAGTATTCCCTTGTTCTGTTAGAAAGAGTGCCTCGTGGTCTATGTACAGGTTCCACATGACTGCAATTAAGTGTTCTGGAATTTCCATTTTTCACAATGTTATCAATAATTTGGTATGATCCACACAGTTGAGTACCTTTGCATACTCAATAAAACACCAGTAAACATCTTTCTAGTATTCTCTGCTTTCAGCCAAGATCCATCTTACATCAGCAGTGATATCCCTGGTTCCACATACTCTTCTGAATCTGGCTTGAATGTCTGGCAGTTCCCTGTTGATGTACTGCTACAACTATTTTTTAATTATCTTCGGCAAAATTTTACTTGAATATGATACTAATGATATTTTTTGATAATTTCCACATTCTGTTGGATCACCTTTCTTTGGAATGGGCACATAATATGGATCTCTTCCAGTCAGTTGGCCAGGTAGCTGTCTTTCAAGTTTCTTGGTATAGATGAGTAAGTACCTCCAGTGCTGCATCCATTTGTTGAAACATCTCAGTTGGTAGTCCATCAATTCCTGGAGCCTTGTTTTTCACCAATGCCTGTAGTGCAGCTTGGACTTCTTCGTTTAATACTATTGGTTCACAATCATATGCTACCTCCTGAAATGGTTGTTCAATATTTTGCCCATAGAATCCTTCAATATTGCAACTCCAGGCTTGAATTTTTCCTTCAGTTCTTTCAGCTTAAGAAATGCTGAGTGTGTTCTTCCCTTTTGGCTTTCTAACTCCAGGTCTTGCGCATTTTCATTATAATACTTTACTTTGTCTTCTTGAACCACCACTGGAAATCTTCTGTTCAGCTCTTTTACTTCATCATTTCTTACTTTTGCTTTACCTTTCAAGAGAAAGCTTCAGAGTCTCTTCTGACATCCATTTTGGGTCTTTTCTCTTTTTCCTGTCTTTTTAATGACCTTTTGCTTTCTTCATGTGTGGTGTCCTTGACGTCATTCCACAACTTGTCTGGTCTTTGGTCATTAGTGTTCAATGTGTCAAATCTCTTCTTGAGATTGTCTCCAAATTCAGATGGGATATACTTAAGGTCATATTTCGGCTCTCATGGACTTGTTTTAATTTTCTTCAGCTTCAACTTGAACTTGCATATCAGCAGTTGATGGTCTGTTCTAAAGTTGGCCGTTGGCTTTGTTCTGACTGATGATATTGAGGCTCTGCATTGACTCTTTCCACAGATGTAGTCAATTTGATTCCTAGGTATTCCATCTGGTGAGGTCCATGTGTGTAGTTCCCATTTATATTGTTGAAAAAGATATTTGCAATGAAGAAGTCATTGGTCTTGCAAAATTCTATCATAAAAAAAAATCTAAAATGTATTATTATCGTTGCTGTTTTATAGATGAGGAATTTCAGGCTCATAGAGCTTGAGTCATCTGCCCAAGGTCCAAAGCAGTGACTCCCAGTGGTGGGCTCAGACCCAGGCCCTCTGTCTCCAGAGTCTGCACTCTGCACCCACCATATTGCTCCCAATAGCCTGCATAATTTCCCATGCAATCAAGTTCCATGCTCCCTGCCAACCCTAGCAAATTTTCTCCCCATCTAATATGTCAAGCATAAACTTGGGGTGCTAGGGGGCAAGTGTGGCGCAATACAGAAGAGTGGACATTGAGCTGAGGGACACAGGATCCACCAGGCATCCTCACCCCCACCTGTGTTTACAGGCTTCTCACCTCCAAGGACCACTGATCCTGGGCCACCCAAGCCGTGTGGGCCACCATGGCAGAAACTCCACCTCTGAGCTCCTGAAAGCACATTTCCACCATTGGTCAGCAGACACACAGTGCCATTGTCCCAGTGACCAAGGAGGCACAGCACCAGTCCAATGGCCCCTCCTTATTCACCCATATTGGGCAACTTCCACCAGTGCTGGAGACCCAGCCCTGAGAAGACCCCAGCTCCAGAGAGCAGGGACCTCATCTGCATCCCCCTGCTGGGCAAAGTTCTGGCACAGAGCCACTATTAGATCATGGTGAGCCATACACCCCAACTAATGGTGACCCCATGCACAACGAATGAAACTCTGCCTTGTCCTGCACCATCCCCACGATGGGTTGCAGATTGGACTCTTGAGACTCATAGGGTTTTCACTGGCTAATTTTCAGAAGTAGATTGCCAGGCCTTTCCTCCTAGTCCATCTTAGACTGGAAGCTCTGCTGAAACCTGTTCAGCATCACAGCAACAGGCAAGGCTCCACTGACAGACAGGTGGTGGCTGTGCCTGAGGTGCACTAGTCAGGAATTGAACCCAGTCTCCCACATGGAAAGTGAGAATTCTACCACTGAACCACCAATGCCCCTGGACACAGAGCAGTGTCTCCGTAAATACTCACAGAGGGGGAAGGAGGGAGAGAATCCCAGTCAGGCAGCTGCAAAGACCAGCAAGTGGTTCTGAGGAGCTGGCGTGGAGCATGGCAGGTGCTGAGGAGAATGAGGCCATGGCGGCAAAGGGCCATCATGTCGACTCTGGCAGGATCTGGGGTCTTACGCCATAGCAGTAGTGTGCTGCAGCCAGCTCATCCCAGCTCCCTAAAGCTGACTGTTAGAATTTCAGGAATTTTCCATGCAGATTATTAAGTGCAGCCATTGTTAAATTAAAAAAAAAAAAAGTTACATACTTACAATTAAATTCTATTTTAAAAGATAATGTCTTAGGCTAGATTCTCTAGAGAAGCAAAACCAGTAAAGCGTAAAATAGAGAGAGAGAGAGAATCAAGGAAATGGCTCGTGCAGTTGTAGAGGCTGGAACGCGTCCCAAGTCTATGGGTCAGACTAGAAGCTTCTCCTGATTCACATAGCCTCAGGGACTGGCAAACTTAAGATCGGCCTGTCAGAGAGTATGGTTCTTGCTCACAGGCTGTGAAGATCAATGAATCCCAATACTTGCAGGCAAGACTGAAAGTAAGCTAGTAGCTCAAGATTTAAGAACTGGAGGTCAGATGAATAGGAGCCAGCTGCAGGATCCATCACAAGCAAAAAGTCCCCAAGCCTTGCCAGAATGTCCACTTATATTCAATGCAGGCCACACGTCCAAGGAAACTCCCTTTCAACTGATTGGCTACTCAGAGCAGATCATCTCATGGAAGTGATCACAACATCATATGACGGCCACTCCATTGAGAAGCCCCCATGCAGAAGAATTTCAAATAATGTATGTAGACCCCCACTATCACCAGGTTGGAGCGTAACTCCTCACTTCTTCAGTGTGGGCTGTACATGGCCACTTCCATCCAAAGAGAACAGTATGGAAAGGGGGGAGGGGTAACTTTATTTGGTTGGGAGAAACCTGTCAAATGCTACCTCACCGAAGTGATCAAGGTCAACATCAAAGGTGAGATGTCATATTGCTAGCACATGCCCTTGACCTGATGTGATAAGAATGGCACTTCACTTCCGTGGTCTTCCTCCCAAAACTCAAATCCCCAGTCCAGTCATGAAAACATCTGATAAATCTCAACCGAGGACATCATATAGTGCCTGACTAGGAATCCTTAGAACAGCCCCAGTCATCAAAACCAAGGAAAGCCTTAGACGCCATCAGAGCCAAGAGGAGCCCTATGGAAGCACGACAACTCATGTATTGTCCTGGATGGGATCCTGGCACCAAAAATGGACATGAGGGAAAAACGGACAGATTGTGAGTAAAGTATGGCCTTCAGTTAGTAACAATGTATCCATACATAGTGGTTCATTAATTATGACAAATGAACTTGTTACGGATTGAACCGTGCCCTCTCCCTCCAAATATTTGTTAGAATTCCAGTCCCTAGACCATAGCAGTAGTGTGCTGCAGCCAGCTCATCCCAGCTCCCTAAAGCTGACTGCAACAGTATAGCTCAACAGCTAACCTAAAGGTTGGTGATTCAAGTCCACCCAGCAGCTTCGCAGGAAGAAGACCTGAAAATCTGCACCCGTGAAGATTACAGTCTAGAAAACCCTATGTGGCAGTTCTACCCTGTCACAGGGGGTAGCTATGAGTCAAAAATAGACTTCATGGCATGTCATGTTAATGACATCATATCAGCTATAGGGTATGTCCTAAACCTAATCACTTCAGAGTCATAAAAAGACCAGATTAGACACAGAAGCAAACACAGACTGTGAAGACATACATGCCATGTGAGGATCACCAAAGAACCAAAGACGCAAGGAGTACCTGGGAAGGAATTGATAAGACCGAGACCTTGGTTTGGACTTTTAGCCTCCAGAACTGTGAGAAAATACATTTCTGTTATTTGAAGCCCCCCACTTGTGTTATAGCAGCACTGGGTAACTAAGACAAACCATTGTAATGTTGTTGTGTGCCGCTGAGGCAATTCCAAATCATAGTGACCCTATATGACAGAGTAGAACTGCCCCATAGGGTTTCCTAGGCTATAATCTTTACAGGAGCAGATCGCCAGTTCTTTCTCCTGCAGAGCCGCCGGTGGGTTTGAACCACCAACCTTTCAGTTAGCAGCTGAGTGGTTTAACCACTGCACCACCAGGGCTCCTGTTAGGTATTAATGTAAGGTGTTAGTAACAGTGGAAATTTGGCGTGGGGTATATGAGAACTGCGTACTACCTTTGGAATAGGTCTGTAAATATAAAACTGTCCTAAAATAAAAAGTCTATTCAAAAGTTTTATTTAAAGAGTTTAAATAAAAAAATAAAATGGGGACCAATCAAGTCCCCGAAGAAATGTTAGGAATGCAAGAAATACGTGTCGACTCTACAGCCTTACCCCTCACACCAAAACATTCCAGGTGAATGTAAGATAAATGAAACCATAAAAGTACTAAAAGAAAAATATTTATATAATCTTGAAATAAAGACATTCTTTCTAATCCACAAACCCACGAAAGATAGCTTTGACTACATAAAATGTAATACTCTGTATGAAAAAAATAATACAAATACTACTAATAATAGCAAGGAGTCCCTGGTGGCACAAACAGTTAAACGCTCTATTACTAGCCAATAGGTCGGCTGTTTGAACCCACCCAGAGGCATCTCAGAAGACACCCCTGGCAATCTGCTTCCGAGTGGTCACAGCTTCGAAGACCCTGTGGAGCAGTTCTACTCTGCACACATGGGGTCGCCATGAATCCAAATGGACTCAATAGCAACTAACAACAGCAATAACAAACAATTATCTCACAGTCGCTGTGTTTCAGGCAGGGTTATAAGCACTTTATTAACTCATTTAATCTCCACAATAAAGCCTATGATGTAGGTATTAATATTATCCCTAATTACAGATGAAAAACAAAGGCTCCAGTCGGTTAAAGATCGTACCTGAGGTTAAACGGTTAGGAAGTGGTGGAGAAAGGGTTGAAACCAGTGTGGCTCGATTCTGTGCTCTGAACAACAAAAGCAGCAGACACCCACAGACAGAGAAACGTGAGAACATTGAAACATATACAAAATTCAGAGATCGATATCTTCTTTGCCAGTAATGTATGTATGTACCCTTAGCAACGAGAAAATGACAAACACCTTGATAGAAAAACAAGAAAAGGAAGTAATTCACAAAGGCAATTAATTCACAAAGGAAGTAATTCAGTCAATGCTTACAAAATAAAGTTCAACAACATTAGTAATCAAAGGGATGCAAATCAAACGAGGTACATTTCTCCCTTTCAAACTGGCTAATTAGAGCTTGGGTTCTCTGGGATGGAGCTGAGTGAACTTGAGGACATTCGTTAGGGAGTGCCCTTGAGAAGGGAGAGGAGGGAAGCAGGAGTGGTCAGAGGGAGAAGGCCAGCTGTGATATAGACCTAACGATAGCCTTGGTGATCCCACAGGTAGCCCCAGAGCTAGAATGACCCGAAGAGTTATCCTGAATTGGGCCAAGATGGCGAGTCTTTGTGTCCACGTTGATTGGCCATTGGATGCCAGTGCCCTGGAAAAGGTCATGATCTTGGGCAAGGTAGCTCTTCGCAGCTGAGCAACCCCTGAAGGGGCTGACAGCGGAAGGCTCTCCCCACGGCCTTGGTGACAAGTCCTTCCTGGAAGGTAGATCTGGTGGCTCATCACAGTGAAGATATGTTGTTGTTGTTGTCGTTGTTGTTAGGTGCCTCTGAGTCAGTTCCAACTCATAATGACCCTGTGTGCAACAGAACAAAACACTGCTGGTCCTGCACCATCCTCACAATCATTGCTATGCTTGAGCACGTTGTTGCAGCCGCTGTGTTAATTTAGTTGAGGGTCCTCCTCTTTTTCTCTAACCCTCGATTTCACCAAGCATGATGTCCTTCTCCAGGAACTGGTCTCTCCTGATAACATGTTCAAAGTACGTGAGATGAAGGCTCGCCATCCTTGTGTCTAAGGAGCATTCTGGCTGTACTTCTTCCAAGACGGATGTGTTCATTCTTCTGGCAATCATGCTAGTATATTCAATATCCTTCACCAATACCATAATTCAAATGCATAAATTCTTCTTCTGTCTTCCTTATTCATTGTCCAGCTTTCACATGCATATGAGATGACTGAAAAATACCATGGCTTGGTAACTCTTCAGACAGGGATTGTACTGGACTATAAGATAGAAAATGATACTGGTGAGGAGTGAGCTTCTTGGCTCAGTAGATACATGAGACTATGTGGGCAGCTCCTGTCTGGAGGGGAGATGAGAAGGCACAGGAGGATAGAAGCTGGCTGAATGGACATGGGGAAAACAAGGTGGAGGGGAGGAGTGTGCTGTCTCATTAGGGGAAGAGCAACTAAGGTTACACAGCAAGGTGCATATAAATTTTTGTATGAGAGACTGACTTGATTTGTCAACTTTCACTTAAAGGACAATTAAAAAAAAAGAAAATACTATGGCTTGGGTCATGTGCACCTTAGTCTTCAAAGTGACGTCTTTGCTTTTTAGCACTTTAAAGAGGTCTTTTACACCAAATGTGCATATTAAAAGTCATTTAAGTGCATCAGTGGGCTTTATCAACAAAGTGAAGATACAGCCTATATAATGGGCGAAAATGTTTTAGAACCATATATCTGAAAGAGCTTAATACCCAGAATATATAAAGAACTCCTACAACTCAACAACAAAAAGAGAAAAAACTCATTCAAAAAAATGGGCAAAGGGTTTGAATAGACATTTCACGAAAGAAAATATACAAACGGCTAACAAGCACATGAAAAAATGATGTGTCATTGGTCATTAAAAACCCATTGCCACTGAGTCAATTTTGACTCTTAGTGACCTTATAGGACAGAGTAGAACTGCTCCATAAAGTTTCCAAGAACAGCTGGTGGATTCGAACTAGTGACCTTTTGGTTAGCAGCCAAACAGTTAACCACTGCACCACCAGGGCTCCTCATTAGTTATTCAAAAAAAAAAAAAAATCATTGCCATGGTGTTGATCCCAACTCAAAGCAACCCTGTAGAACAGAGTAGAACTGCTCCATAGAGTTTCCAAAGAGCAGCTGGTGGATTCGAACTGCCGACCTTTTGGTTAGCAGCCAAACGCTTAACCGCTTCACCACCAGGGCCCCATCAGCCATTTAGGGAAATGCAAATCAACACTACAATGAGATGCTACTGCATTTCTACTAAGACAACGTTTATCAGAACATAACAAGTGTTGGTGAGGATGTGGAGAAATTAGGACCCTCATCCATTGTCGGTGCAGCTGCTACGGTAAACAGTTTGGCAGTTCCTCAAAAAGTTAAACGTAGAATTACCATATGACCCAGCAATTCCAATAAGGAAGACTGAAGAAGAATTGATGCCTTTGAATTGTGGTGTTGGCAAAGAATATTGAATATACCAGGGACTGCCAAAAGAATGAACAAATCTGTCTTGGAAGAAGTACAACCAGAATGCTACTTAAAAGCAAGGATGGCAAGACTACGTCTTACATACTTTGGACTTGTTGTCAGGAGAGATCAGTCCCTGGAGAAGGGCACTATGCTTGGTAAGTGGAGGGTCCGTGAAAAAAAGGAAGACCCTCAATGAGATGGATTGACACAGGGGCTGCAACAATGGGCTCAAGCATTACAAGGATTGTGAAAACTGGGCAGTGTTATGTTCTGTTGCAAATAGGGTTGCTATGAGCCGGAACTGACTTGACAGCACCTAAAAACAAACAATAAGTGCCAAAATCATTTTAAGTCTCCTGAAATGCAGATTTCTGGGTTCATGGAATTAGGGTGACCCACCTAGGCCATTCGCCCTTTAGATGTTCCTTTGAACCTTGAAGGAAGTGATCCCTGGAGTCACCTTCAAACAATAGCCTAGTAAGCAGCTTAAGGGAGACCATTTGACCTTAGGCATTAGGTTCTTTTGGAAAATTATCTATGTACAGCCAGCTTCGAGAAGCAGGAACTCCAGGATCTAACCAGAGGCTATGTTTTAGAATGTACGGTATATCCTTAGTGACTCTGTTTCTGTAACAGATGGGCCCTGAAACCCTTCCCTGTGCTTTGATTCTAGCTCCTGAGAAATTAACATAACAAGGACCTATATATTCAGATTTCACTGTCCCTTCTTCAGAGCGCCTTCCCCATATGTTCAGGTTGATGCTGCCCAATTCAAATCGTGTCTAATCACAATAAATACATTCACTTACACTAATTTTCGGTGTTTCACTGTGTATTTAAGTTTTTGATGCTCGGTATGTATCCGAAAGACTTGAAACCAGGGTCTCAAACAGATGCTTGCACAACAATGTTCACTGCAGTACTACTCACCATAACCAAAAGGTGGACCCAACCCGGTGTCCATCAATAAATGAATGGATAAACAAAAGGTGAACTATACATACGCTGCAACATCAGCCATAAAGAGAAATGAAATCTTGATACGTGCTCCACATGGATGAACCTTGAAAACATACTAAAATCAGACACAAAAGGATAAATATGGTTAAGGGCCCACTTATATGAAATATCTAGTATAGGCAAATGTGTAGAGACCAAAATTTATTAGTGGTACTCAGGGGCTTGCCGGAAGGGGGAGATGGAGTTAATGCCAAATGGCTACTGGGTTTCTGTTAAAGGCGATGAGAACAAATTTAAACTAGATAGCGGTGATGGTCGTACAACGTGGTGAGCATAATTAACGTCACCGAATTGTACACGTGAAAATGGTTGAAATGGCCAATGTTTATATATGTTTTACCACAATTAAAAAAAAAAAAGTCATTTAACAGTGGCATCTGGCAGGCTGGTACTAGCCGACTCCAGCAGACCACGGGAATAGGGAATCACGAGACAGGTGCTGGTGATCTCCAAAGCAGATGGTATGGCGAGATGAGAGAGGGAGGGGGCAGGCAGCCTTTTCAGAATGACACAGAACTCACAGGTCCCTCTGAACTCCTGTCAACGGGGTGTGGAGAAAAGGGGTTGTGGGTTTAAATGCTCTTGTCCTAATTCTTGGTGATTGGAATAGTCTCACAGATGATCCTCCTCATCCCCTGACCTCCACTCCCCCTGTGACCTTGTTCTTCACCCTCCTTGCCACTCCCCCATGGTCACTCTCTGTGCTGATCAACACAGTGGCTGTGAGCCACTTGCAGTGTGGCTGGTTCAAAGGGACATGCGCTGTCAGAGTAAAAGACACATCAATATCAAAGACTTAATATAAAAAAAGAAGGTAAAACATCCCATTAATAATTTGTTAATATTGATTGCATGCTGAAACGATGATACATGGGATACATTGGGTCAAACAAAATATATAGTTTAAATGAATTTTGCCTGTTTCTTTTTACTTTTTTAATCTGGTTACTACCACCATCAGTTGCCGTTGAGCCCATTCTGACTCAGGGCGACCCCATGTGTGAAGAGTAGAGCTGTGCCCTGAAGATCACAAGGCTGTGATCCTTCTTCTGAGGAGCCTTTGGGTGGGTTTGAACTACCAACCTTTCAGTTAGCAGCAAGTGGTTTGCTTAACCATTTGTGCCACCCAAGGACTTCTAGTATGGCTACTAGACAATTTTAAAAGTGGCTCGAATTATGTTTCTGTCAGACACAGTACTGTAGACTCCACCGTTACCCAAAGTATAAAACCTGAGAGTGGTTTGTGGAAACCTCCAAACTTGCCGTCAGTGTCAGAAATGAGAGTTATCTTGGAAACTGTTCTCCCTAACTCTGCACCGTGGCTAACTCTGAGCACTGTGGCAAGAAGGCTTTTGCCGCCTACCACTGCATGGAAACCCTGCAACAGCTCCTCTACTGCACTTGGGATAGGAGCTGAAGTCCAGACTGTGGCCCACAAGACACTATGTGATCTGGCTTCCCATCACCAGTGCCCCTTAGCAGCTACCATTCCACGAAGCAGCCCAGGACAACTACTTTGCAGGAAAAATCAGGGACTATCTAGAGAACATATGTGACCAGACGACCCCTTCTCTCTGGCTAACCAGAGGACCCAGAAATCCTACAACCCACCCTCCATACACCCAGACGCAATCTCGGGTCAGAGGAGTAGAGGATAGGAGCAGGCTGAAACCATACTGACTGAGAATTTAGCCTAAGGAGCATCAGTTCCTCAAGGAACTGTTTACGTTACTGTATTAGACTAAGGTTACCAGGATGGACTCTTTTTTTTTTTTCCTTGTTACCCAGCAGATGTTACCTCTCCAGAAAGATCAGAGTAAGGAGAAAAATAAAGAAGCTCTATTTTCTTTGCACATCTGATGTGTTGTGAGTGATTTTGTGACCTTGTTACATGCACACAAATTCATAGAACACAGGATGGCAGATTACAGACCAAAATATCATCAATGGTTATGACTAAGTGATGGTTTTGTTATTTTCCGAATTTTTTTTTTTTAACAATAAATGTGAACCAATTTTATCATTGAGAAAAGGAAGAGTACTTTCAATTTTAAAACAAGATGAAAACTTTTGCTACCAAACGAGATGGAGAAATAGGGACCAGATTTACCCTCTTGCCCAAAATTTCCAAAATGAACCAGACCAAATATATGAAACAAGAGTTTTCAAGACACTGGATATCTGGTAAAAATCACCACAATCCCTGAGAAGATGGAAACAAATGAGGTGAGCCCCACAATTACCCCAGCTTACTTCCTTGGGAGAGTTTCCACGCCGCGGCCTAGAAAGAGGTACCCAGGTAGAATCTGGCAGACTCCTGGACTTGAAGAGACAGAGCTGAGAGTCTAGGGGGACAAGGTGGCTAGAACTCTCAGGACAGAGTTCAAGAGAGGAGAGAGCTGCAGAGAAAGAGAACCCTGGAGATCTGCAGAGGGCCCCCTCAAGTATTCAACATGGTACTAATTAGCACAGGCCTGTGAGGAAAACACTCAAGGTGGGAAAGAGCGACCTGAAAGCATCAGAGGGAACAGTGCCTGTCGCTCACACAGAGCTGGGAATACTGTCTCTTTCCACTAGTTAGACTGCAGGAAACTCAAAACTCATGATTCATAAGGCATAGGGCTAAGTGCTCCGAAAGGCTTGACTTCAGCAGTGGGAAATAATTTGTTCTAGACTAAAGGCTACTATTATTGTTGCCACCGAGTCGATTCCAACTCATGGCAACCTTATGTATAACAGAACAAAACGTTGCCCAGTCCTGTGCCATCTTTGTGATCAGCTGGTATGTTTGAATCCATTGTTGTAGTTACTGCATTAATCCATCTCATTGAGGGTTTCCCTCATTTTCACTGACCCTCTACTTTACCAAACATGTTGTCCTTTTCTAGCAATTGGTCTTTCCTGATGACATGTCCAAAGTAAGTGAGTTGGTGTGTCTCGCCATTCTCACTTCTAAGGTGCATTCTGGCTGTATTTTTTCTAAGAAAGGCTACTGTACAACCACCTAAAATATCATAAAACAATACCAAAAAGGATCAATCAGTTTCTAAGTAACTTAACTGTATCCATGAACAAAGCTCAAGAATATTTATAGGAATGCAAAAATATCCAGCACCTAACAAGATTAAACTGACGATATAGGGCATCCAATCAAAATTTTCTGGGCATACAAAGAAGCAGGAAAGCATAAGAAGGAGGATAGTCATACAAAACCAACTTGGAACTGACATACAAGTTAGAATTAGCAGACAAAGGCATTAAAGTAGTTATTAAAACTGTATTCCATGTTTGTTCAAAAAGTTATGTAGAGACATGGAAGACGTAAAATTAAAAAGACCCAAGTCAAGTTTCTAGAGTTGAAAACTACAACGTGTGAAGTAAAAAGAACACTGGATGAAAGTAATGGCAACTTAGACATTGAAGAAAGAAAGATTGGTGAACAGCAATAGAAACCACCAAAAATAAAATGCATAGAGAAAAAAACGATTTTTATTAACGATTTATTTTATTGTTGTTGTTGAAAATGTACACAGCAAGACATACATTGACTCAAAAATTTCTACATGTATAATTCAGTGTTTTAATAAGAAGAACACCAGTGAGTGGTAGAACCTCTCCAAGTGGCCTAATAGATAAGTAATTAGAATCTCTGAAAGATAGGAGAGAGCAAAGGTATTCAGAACCATCTCAAATTGAGATCCTCAGCATCCCTTTTAAGAAACTAGAAAACAGCAAATTTAGCTTTGTTGTTGTTGTTGTTAGGTGCCACGGAGTCAGTTCTGACTCACAGTGACCCCATGCACAACAGATCGAAGCACTGCCCAGTCCTGCATCATCCTCACAATCGTTGCTGTGTTTGAGCCCATTATTGCAGACACTGTATCAATCCATCCCGTTGAGGGCCTTCCTCTTTTTGGCTAACCCTCTACTTTTCCAAGCACGATATTCTTCTCCAGGGACTAGTCCCTCCTCATAACCTGTCCAAAATAAGTGTATGAGAGCCAAAGTATGACCTTGGGTATATTCCACCTGAGTTTAGAGGCCATCCCAAGAATAGATTTGACATATTGAAAACTAATGACCAAAGACCAGACAAGTTGTGGGGTGACATCAAACTTAGCCTAGAAGAAAATAATGATGATCAAAGTGGAAATCAGTGAAATAGAAAACAGAAAAACAATTAAAAGAAAAAAGAAAAAATCAATGAAACCAAAAGCTAGTTCTCTGAGAAAATCAAAATGGATAAACTTCTTGCCAGGCTGATCAGGAAACAAAGAGAACAGATGCAAATTACCAATATCGGGAATGAGTGAAGTAAATCACCACAGATTCTACAAATTATTACAAGGATAATAGGGAATATCATGAACAACTTTATGCCTTATAAATTAGAGAACTCAGACAAAATTAATATATTCCTTGAAGGACGCAAACTAGCAAAGTTCTCTTAAGAAGAAATAGATAACCTGAATAGCCCTATGTCGATTAAAAAAAGTGAATTTGTCGTTAAAAACCTTCCCACAAAGAAAACCCCAGGCCCATATCAGTTCATTGGTGAGCTCTGCCAAATGTTTAGGGAAGAAGTAATACCAACTCCACAGAAACTCTTCCAAAACATTGAAATGAAAGGACTATTTCCAAGTGCATTCTATAAGGCAGGCAATATCTGGATTCCAAAACTAGACAAAAACCTCAGGCAAGAAAGGAGCGACAGAGTGAGGGAGGGAGGGAGGAAAGAAGAAAGGAAGGAAGGGAGAGAGGGAGGAGCTACAGACCCATATCCCTCATGCACACAGACACAAAAATGCAAGTTTATCCCGGAAACACAAGGTTGAATTATTGATACATGCTGTGACATGGGTGAATCTCAAAATGATGCTGAGCGAAGGAAGGCAGACATAAAAAGGGTCCATTCTGCATGATTCCATTTATATAAAATTCTGGGAAGTTCTCTATAATACATAACAGAAAGCTGATCAGTGGTTGCTGGGGGTGGAAGAGGGTAGAGAGGGGCAAGAGAGAGGGGGCCTCCAGAAGGAAACCTTTGGGGGTGTTGGGTCTGTTCATTATCTCCACCGTAGTGTACAAATGTCAAAATTTACTGAGCACTTCGCTTTAAATATGTGCAGCATAGCCAATTGTATCTCAATAAAGCTGTTTTTAAAAAGCACGAAGGTGAAGAACCGCACATATGAGAGGGGCATCTCTCCTCTCCCATACCTGCTCGGGCTTCCTGTGCTCTGGGAGGGCTACCACAGAGCCCTGGGGCCTGCCCTGCCCCAGGAAAGCTCTGGTTCCCCGAGGGGCACCAGGGCACAGTGGCAGTTCCATGTACAGTGCAGAGTGACGTCTGTCCCAGCAGCCCGAGCCTGAGGCTGCCACGGGTGAAGGCAGCTGCATCCTGCTAACTCTCCTTCCGGAGCCCCTGGTGACGTCCCACACCTTTCCTTCCAGAGCCCTCGTTTTGCAGGTGCACGGGTCTGGTTGCTATCTTAGTCTCCTGGTGCTGCTGGAACAGAAATACCACAAGTGGGCGGCTTCAAAGAACAGATGTCTATTTTCTCACCGTTCAGGAGGCTAGAAATCTGAATTCAGGGCGCTGGCTCTAGGTGAAGTTTCTCTCTGTCGGCTCTGAAAAAGGTCCTCGTCTTTTTCAGTTTCTTTAGCCTCTGCATTCCTCAGTTCCTGAGAGACCTTCAGGAGGCATCTGTGTCCCCTTTCCCCGGCCCCTACCTTTGTGCTTGCTTCTGTGTCTGATCTGCCCTCTTTATAACTCAGCAGGTTTAGGACATACCCTACACTAACATGGCCTTATTAGCATAACAAAGAAAACCCTATTCCCAAGCGGGATTACATCCACAGATACAGGGGTTAGGATTCCAACACATATTTTGGGGGACACAATTCAATCCATAACAGTTGTAATTCTACAAGAACTCAAACCTGGTTCCTGCTGCTTTTAGTGATGGCTTAGATGGAGTTCTCAAACTCCAAACATTGGGTCTGCACCAAAGGTGGCGAGGAGAGGGGCGGGGTTAAAGATGCAGGTGTCTGGTTAAAGATGCAGGGGCCTGGTTAAAGACACAGGTGTCTCCTAAACAGAACAAAAGTATTTTAACAAACTTCCCCAAGAAAAAAAAAAAAATTTTTTTTTTCCCCCAAGAGAGTCTAAGAAATGTTTGCAAACCCCTCCCTTAGGCCAAAACAGTGATGTCAGCTCAGCGATGCCCCAACCTCGCGTGGAAGGAGGCTAAAAAAAAGGCTACGTTTTCCTTAATTCTCCCCTACGTGGTGGTTTAGACCAGAACCAGAAGAGGGCAATGCTGGACCATAAAGAGAAGAAATGCTTCGACGGTGGCATTTCAGGCACAAGTCAGGGACCAAGTCGGCGGGAGGGGGCTGTGTCAGGTGACTAGCTAGGCCGGACGGACCTGGAGAGCCGGAGCAGCTGCCCATTTTCACTTCCAGGAGGATGAGAAGGTGGTTTGCCAATAGAACCCCAGAGATTTCCCTGCCTTCCTCACTTCAATGCTTTTCGAGGGTGGAAGGAGGGAAGGAGGCTGGAGCGAGTTCCCTTTGCCTCCTGTGAAACCAAGAGAGCAGTCTTCTGTGAAGGCCGGGGGGTCTGGGAGCCGGAGGCCTGGCTAAGACCCCAGGGCTCCAAACGGTAGGGCCCACTGGGCTGGCAGCATCCTCCCGGAGGAGCCCCACCGGCCAGCGTTGCCAGGCACACAGAGAGAAGAATACACCTCCACTGTGCCCCCCGCCAAAGACCTGTCACCTATGAACATGACACACCACCGAGTGGTCTCGGCATCTGAACGCTCCTGTCGTGGTAGGGGAGGCTGCCGCAGGTCACAGGAAGACCTGGGACTCTGCATCAGGCTGAAGCCCGTTCAAATTCCGGGGCTATCACTTAGGGGATCAAGGTGGATTTCCCAGGAATCTAAAGAGGCTTACAGCACAGGGCACCTCGCTGACTTGGGCCACTTCCAAGGCCTGGGACCTCATTTTGTATTCAGAATTGTGCTGCTTTTCCTTCAAGAGCGCCTCCAAATTTAAAATCTTCAGGCCCCACAAAGCTGGATCTGCCCCCAAGAGGTGCCCAGGAATGGGGCACAAGGAACTCTCCTCATCTTTCCGTTGGCATGGGAACAGAAATTGCCACGGTGTCTCACGGTAGAATTCTCACCTCCCCTGTGGGAGACCTGGGTTCGATCTGCAGCCAATGCACAGCCACCACCGGTGTGTCAGCGGAGGCTTGAGTGCTGCTATGCTGCTGAATAGGTTTCAGCTGAGCTTCCAGACTAAGACGAACTAGGAAGAAAAGCCCAGCAACTGACTTCTGAAAATCAACCAGAGAAAACCCTATGGACCAGGGTGGTCCAATCTGCAACCGATCATGGGGATGGTGCAGGACTGGGCAGCGTTTCATTCCATTGTCCTTGGGGTCATCATAAGTCTGGGGGCCAACTAGACAGCAGCTAACAACAGCAACAACAGGGCCACTCTAGGGATGAACGAAGCTGTGAACAACGTACCACACTCAGAAGGCACACAAGTCACGGTGCCTGGCGTCTATACCAGACCGGCATTGCATCACCCTTGGCCATGAAGACCTGCACCCTTGGTATTTCTATAACTCAGGGCCCTGCAGATAAAATCATGTTACCTGGCTACCTTAGCCAGTACATTTTAGCAGCTTTTTGAAACAAAGCATTTCAATATTTAGACAGTGAGCTCTTCTTATTGGAGCTGGGAACAAAATAATAAAAACGCAGTCAGCAAAGGGAGAAGAATAGAAATTAGCAGATTTATTATTTTGCAGATTGTTCCTCCCAGGTAAACATGCCTAATAATATCTGCTTAAATAATGAGCATGACATTGCCTGCGGGGCCTGGGCCCCCACTGTGTTCCGCATTTCCATAGCACTCCTCGCCCACCCATCTCAGACAGCCACGAGGATAATTAAGTGGGGCAGACACAATTAAGCATCTAATATGCAATACTACGTGTGCATGTTGAAGCAAGTCATGCTTAAACAACTGGACAAAATCCACTGCACTCACTTGGTTGGCCTGCATTTTACAGGCGCCCTTTACATACTATTCTAGTTATTCATTGCTGTCTGATGAATCAGGGGGCAGGGGTGGTTCAGTGGAAGAATACTCGCCTTCCGTGTGGCAGAACCAGGTTCAATTCCTGGCCGAGGTAAGTCATGCACAGCCACCACCTGGCCTGTCAGTGGAGGCTTGTGTGTTGCTACGATGTGAACAGTTTTCAGCAGACCGTCCAGACTAATATGGAGTAGGAAAAAAGGCCTGGTGATCTACTTCCAAAATTCAGCCAATAAAAACCCTATGGATCACAACAGTTCGATCACAGGCGATCGTGAGGGTGGCGCAGGGCTAGGCATTTAAATCCGTTGTGCATGAGGTTGCCATGAGTCGGGGGCCGAGGCCACGTTTTTGCATTGCTGTCTCTCCGGGTTCTGGGGTTCACTGGGCTCAGCAGGCAGTTCTCGTTCAGGGTCTCTCATGAGGCTGGGGTCCCCCCAAAGGCTTCTGTACTCACATAGCTGCAATTGATGCTGGCTGTCGGCTAGAAGCTCAGCTGGGGTGATGGCCAGGACACCTGCATATCGAGCCTCCCCATGTGGACTGGGCTTCCTGTTAGCATGGTGGCTAGGTTCTGAGAGCATTAGGTCCTGGGAGAGAGCCAGACGGAAGCTGTATTCCCTTTATGACCCAGTCTCAGCAGTCACATAGCACCATTACTTCTGTTGTAGTCACCGGCCCGCCCAGGTTCATGGGAACAGAACATTGGTCTCACCTCTTGATGGGAGGAGTATCGCTGTCACATTGTAAAAAGAACATATGGGACGGAGACCTTATTGCAGCCATCTCGGAAAGCATAGTCAGGCACATAGACCTTACAAGTGAGAACATTAAATCATTATGCCGTCCCTAAATCTAGTCTCTGAGTGGTCTGCTTAGATGACCCTTTGTGAATCTAGCCATCATCAGCATCTGCGTTGTAAGGATACATTTCTTTGAACAATAATAATGATGACCCATAATCCTGGCTTTTCCTTATTTAGATTAATCTTCTCCACAATTTTCCCAGTAAGAACAGCTTTGCCATATCTCAAAGTGGGTTCATTCCCCAAATAAGTCTTGCTGCTCCTTGGCGGGGGCAGATTTTCCCCGCGTGAGAAGGTACTTCCCCAGGCATGCAGGTTAAGTTTTTGCACATCTGTCTTTATGCAAAGAAAAGACCACAGTTGAGATGAAGATGCAGCAACCCTGGGTCTTCGCCTATTTGACAGTCAAATCAGCAGGTGTGTGGAATTCCAGAAAGAGAGGAGGCCCACCACACGAACATGCGCCCACGCCAGTCTATGCCCTGGCCTCCCAAGATACAGGACCTCAAAGGCTACGTGTGCAATGGGTCCTGCAAGGGTGACCCAAAGTGAGGGTGAGTGTCCTAGAACCCCGCACCAGGCTGCAGGCCAAGGTTATTCACGCCTAGCAGAAACTCATCTTTGAAGCTGGTCTTCCAGTCTTTGAGCAGCAGAGCTGTTAGAACTCGTGCCCTGAGGGGCCACTCTGGGCAGGCTCTGAGCAGGGCCTGGGGCAAGTGCCACTGATTCATATAGGCCATGAACAATCATTGAGCACCTACATGTACCAGGGATAATGCTTAAAGGGTCCAGATGACCAACTTTTAGCAGGTCCTATTTTTTATTATATTAGCTTTTTAAAAAGAGTTCGAAAAAAACAAAAACAGTTGCTATTGAGTTGACTCCAGCTCACTCACGGCAACCCCATGTGTGTCAGAGTACAGCTGTGCTCCATGGGGTTGTCAAGGGCTAATTTTTCAGAAGTAGATCACCAGGCCTTTCTTCCGAGGTGCCTCTGGGTGGCCGCCAACCTCCAACCTTTTGTTAGCAGCTGAGTGCGTTAACTTTGTGCACCATCCAGGGGTTCCCATTTCACCTGAGTCGTCTTCCCCCAGCCACACTGTAAGTAATTTGAAAGCAGAGTCCAGCTCAGACTATTGTAGTCCTCATATGTCCGAGCTTATCACAAGCATGGGTGGTTGTTTGCAGTTCTTAGTTGCCGTCAAGTTGACTCTGACTCATGGCAACCCCATGTACGACAGAATGAAACCCTACCTGGTCCTGTACCATCTTCATGATCACTGGCATGCTCAAGTGCATTGTTACGCCCACTGTGTATTTTAGGTGCCTTCCAACCTAGGGGGCTCACCTTCCAGCACCATATTGGACAATATCTTGTCGTGGTTCATAGGGTTTTCACTGGCTGATTTTTGAAAGCAGATCTCCAGGCCTTTCTTCCTAGTCTGTCTTTGTCAGGAAGCGCAGCTGCAATCTGTCCACCATTTGAAATACCAATAGCATAGCTTCCAGTATCATAGCAACACGCAAACCACCACAGTATGATAAAGCGACAGACAGGTAGTGATTAAGCATATGTTGTTGCTGCTAGCTGCCGTTGAGTCAGCCCCCAACTCATGACAACCCCACGCGCCACGGAACAAAATGCTGCCCAGTCCTACACCATCCCCATGATTGGTCTCGAATTGGACTGTTGGGATCCATAGGGTTTTCACTGACGGATTTTTGGAAGTAGATTGCCTTTCTTCCTATTCCGTCTCAGTTTGGAAGCTCCACTGAAGCCTGTTCAGCAGCACAGCAACACTCCAGCTGCCCTCCAGGTGCCTTGGCCCAGAATCAGAGCCAGGTCTCCCGCATGGAAGGCGAGAATTCCACCACTGAACCACCACTGCCCCCAGCTGAGCACGTAGTAGGTACTGAATAAATGCCTACAGATTTGATTTAACATGAATCCATAATGGCTGCACACTATTCAACGTGCAATTCTGTGTGTAGGTGTGCTGAATATTTTATAGTCTTTAGCAACATCCAGCAACACGAATCCTAGTTCGGGTCCAAAATAGCCTCATTTATGTCACACCATGACAGGCCTGCCTTGTTCTGTGGGGTGTACAATATTGGGCCCCAAAAGTGACAGCATCTTACCTGCTTTCCTGGCCTCATCCCACCTTGCATGCCTGCAGTTCCTGGCTTTGGAAAGTGTTTGGAGGTGATGTTACACATTCCGGGTGAACCCAGCTACAGATAAAATCCACCATGCAGGATCTTAATCATTCTAATAACACTGCAGATCATTTTACAATGGTCTTCTGAGAGCTCTACTTTAGTCTTCAAACACAAAAATTGAAAAACAACATATTTTGGGTCAAAGCAGCCGCTGCAGGGTGTGGACACTGCGTGGCTCGGGGCAGGAGGGTTTTCAGCACAGTGAGAAGGAGAATGCCAAGTGCATAAATTATAACACGATCATTTCCCTGCAAACGGTGAATAATTATAGATGCCAAGTGTCTCCATGGCAATCTGCTGGGCATATGGCCCCTTTGTGCCTTCACGTCGCTTTTCTTTGCTCTTCCAGGGTCCAAAGACACCAGCATGAACTAGCACGTGGCCACAGCATTCTGACCTGTGAGTAACAGACAAATGCACGTGTTCAAGCTTCAGGGAAGCTTGATTCAAAACTCATCTGCTGATGCCTAAAACATGCCAGGTCCCATGGGGATACAGGAAGGGCCCTTTGCACAAGGAGCATGCAACCTAACCTGATGGTTCCATTACACGGTCATTCATTAAGTGACTACTGTATACCAAGCACTATACTAAGCTGGGGATGGGGAGAGGGAGCCAAGATGAATATGGCATGATTCCTGCCCCCAGAGATTATAGATTTGTGGGGGAGACTCACAAACAATAACATATTTTCTCTTTCATTCTCACAACAATTCAGGAAACCAAAAAACCAAACCAAACCCATTGCCATTGAGTCGGTTCTGATTCATAGTGACCCCACAGGACAGAATAGAACTGCCCCATAGGGTTTCCAAGGCTCTAATCTCATTTTTTTTTGTTGTTTAATCTCACATACTATCAAGACATGTTATCAAGAGGGACCAGTCCCTGGAGAAGGACATCATGCTTGGTAAAGTAGAAGGTCAGCGATAAGAGGAAGACGCTCAATGAGATGAACTGACACAGTGGCTACAACAATGGGCTCAAGCACAGGAACAATTGTGAGGATGGCTCAGGACTGTGCGGTGTTTGGTTCCGTTATACACAGAGTCTATGAGCTGGAACCAACTTGACGACTCCTAACAACAGCAGCAATCTCCATGGAAGTGAATTGCCACATCTTTCTCCCACGGAGTGGTTAGTGGATTTGAAGCACTGAACACCTTAACAATCTAGGAAGGAGATAAAATTATGATTCCATTTTACAGATGCATCAACTGTGGCACAGAGAGGCTCAGTCACTTCCCTGCAGCTGGGTTAGGAGGTGGGGGAGGCGAGTGTGAACCCAGCCTGGGCTCTCTGTACTGGGCTAGAACCATATTCCCACCTGTAGAGAGGAAAGCAGCCTGTTCCACCTCTCACACCAGCTGAATGGATTCAGTCAAATCCCAATTCTACTTCACAGGTTAAAGGGCACAGTCCTGCAGGCTGCCAAGTCTGCCCAAGATTTCAGATGCCAGCCACAACCTGGAGGTTCCAAGGGCCCCCCTCACTTCTGACTATAAAAAAAAGAAAAAAAAAAATTTTTTTTTTTTTTTTATAGGCTTCCGCTAATCCCTCAGGTTTGATCATTCACTAGAATGACTCAAAGACCTTAGGAAAGTGCTATACTTATGATTACAGTTCCATTATAGCAAAAAGAATACAAATGAAGAGACTCATACGGCAAGGTCTGGGAGGGTTCCCAACAGGGAGCTTCCATGTCCCAAAGATGGGATGTGTTTCCATCCTGCATGCATCAATGTCTTTTACCAACCAGGAAGTCCATGGAGCGTCTGTGTCCAGAGCCTTTATTGGGATCTCATAACATAGGCATGATTGGATGAACTCAACTGTAAATGTAAGTATAACACTTTCCTGAGATCAATACAAGCTGCAATTTGTAATGGAGAAAGTGTCCCAAGCCAATCTTATCTCCACTCAAGACCACTGTGAAAGATTCTCAGATTGTATCCTGGCTTCCTCTACCCTCCCCACCCCACCCCAATCCACACTCACACTCATCCATCCCCCACCCATCCTCCAGAATGATCCTTTTATAGCCTAACTCAGATTACAGCACTCCCCAGCTTAAAACCGTCCAGTAGCTTCCATCACACTCAGAGTAAAAGCCAGAGTCTTCACCATGGCCTACAAGGTCAACATGAGCTCGCCCTGCCCACCTCTCTCATGTCCACCGCTCTTCCCTACCTCACTGTGCTCCAGCCACAATGGCCTTCTTTCCAACTCACAAACACTACACCAGTGTCATTTATGTCTCAGGGCCCTTGCACCAGCTCGTCCTTAGTTTGGAATGTTCTTTCCCAATAGCTTACAGGGTTGACTCCCTCATCAGGTCTCAGTTCAAAGTCTCCCTTCTCAAAGAAGCCTTCCTCGATCATCCTAGCTGAAGTAGCCACCACCCCCCTACTCTATGGAGTCTAACCTAGCGCTGGCCATACGACTTTCTGTGTTAATGGTGTATTAGTTTCCTCGGGCTGCCGTAACAAAGTGCCACAAATTATGTGGCTTAAAACAGCTGAAATGTATTCTCTCATAGTTGTGGAGGCTAAAAGTCTGAAATCGAAGTGTAGGCGGAGCCATGCTCTCTCTGAAGGCTCTAGAGGAGAACTCTTCCTGGTTTCTAGCGGTTGTCACCAATTCTTGGAGTTCCTTGGCTTGTGGATGCTTCACTCCAGTTTCTCCCCCTATCTTCACATGCCTTCTCCCTGTGTGTTTGTCTCTTCCCATAAGGACACCAGTCCTATTGGATTAGGATTTACTCTAATCCAGTATGACCTCATCTTAATTTGAGCAATCTACAAAGACCCGATTTCCAAACTAGGTCACATTCACAGGTATCAGGGATTAGGACTTCAACATATCTTTTTGGGGGGACACAATTCAACCCACAACAGAGGAGAATGTTCTCTCTCTGCTGTCTGATACTGTACCCAGTAGCATTTGTACAAACAAATCTGTCTTGGAAAAAAGTACAGACAGAATGCTTCTTAGAAGCAAGGATGGTGAGATTTTGTCTCTTGTATTTTGAACATGTTATCAGGAGGGACCAGTCCCTGGAGAAGGACATCATGATTGGTAAAGTAGAGCGTCAGCAAAAAAGAGGAAGACCCTCAACGAGATGGTTGACACAGTGGCTGCCAAAAATGGGCTCAAACATAGCAATGATTGTGAGGATAGCACAGGACCGGGCAGTGTTTCATTCTGTTGCACGTAGGGTCACTATGAATCGGAACTGGCTTGATGGCACCTAACAACAGCAAAATTGGAATATGGACTGTAATTAAAGTATTGTATCAACGTAGATGTATGTGTTATGGTTATGTAAGAGAACATCCCTAGTCTTAGGACATACAAACTGAAGTTTTTAAGAGAGAAGGGCCATAATACATCCAATTATATATATATACACACACACAGTGCAATAGGTTTTTTGGTTTTGTGTGTGTGTGTTTTTTTACGGATTGATTAGACAGACAGATAGGTAGGTAGGTAAGTAGTCAGCTACTGTTGAGTCAGCCCCCAACTCATGATGACCCCATACACAAGGGAGCAAGAGATGAAACAAATGGAATAAAATGTTAATAGGGAATTCTGAGAAAAGGGTATGTGTTGTTCTTTATACTAGTTTTACTTTTGCAACTTTTTGTACATTATAAAGTATTTCCAAGTAAAAAGTTAGAGGGAAAATTTGGAGACACTTACAGGATGGCTTTGATGGTTTAAAACGTAACTTGCTTTTAATATTTGTTACGGATTGAATTGTGTCCCCAAGAAGGTATGTTGAAGTCCTAACCTCCAGTAGCTGTGAACTTGACCTTGTTAGGAAATAGGGTCTTTACAGATGCTATCAGTTAACATGAGGTCACACTGGAGCAGCGTGGGTCCTAATACTGTCTGGTGTGTTATAAAAAAGAGAAGACACAGAGAGGGAAGGCAGCAACGCTGCAAACCAAGGAACATCTGGGGCTACCAGGTGCTGGCAGAGTCAGGAAAGGATCTTCCTCTGGAACCTTGGGAGAGAGCTTGGTGCTGCCGACGCCCTGAATTTTGACTCCCATGGTCCACAACCAAGAGACATTTCTGTTGTTGAAAGCCATCTACTTTGTGGTACTTTGTTATGGAACCCTGGGAGACCAGTACAACATTTTTATCCTGTTTTCAGTGTAAGTCATTGACACACACACGCACACACACCACTGATAAAACGGCAACTGATTCTACGGATACTGTGACAACGTTCTTTGAGCACCTACCAAGCACATGCCAAGCAGTTTCAGAGGTCGTTTAAGCTCACAACAGTCTGGAGGGGTGGCTAGGTTTCCGTTTTGTGTGTAAGCAGGATGCCCCAGCTTTGGTATAAGCCATGTCACACCACCCATCACTGGACCCTGTCGTCCTCCAACTTCCAGGTGGGTGAAGCCAATGGGAGGTACTGTGGAGAGAAGGGGAGGGAGGAAGGAGAGGTATTTCCAGCCCCTACCCCAAGCTCCCTCCCTGCACACTTAAGTTCCCCCAGTGGCTCTGTCCAGTGGGCCCTCTCCCAACTCCTGTACCCATCCCTTCCTCTGCTCCATTAGACCTAAGAGTAGGGATAGCTCCCACAGCCACTGTCCCTCTGTGCTTTGCTCTCCCTCAAGGGTCACTTGGCCCTTGCGCACCTCTGTACATAGACTCTTAATTTATCACCACTTAAGCCATTTTGACTGTGCCATCTGTTTCCTGCCTATTAAAGCCAATCACCCCAGTCTTTGGACAAGAACTGTCTTGGTTAACAGAAATACCATAAGTAGACGGTTTTAACGAACAGAAATTTATTTTCTCACAGTTTAGGAGGCTAGAATTCCGAATTCAGGGTGCCAGTGCTAGGGGAAGGCTTTCTCTCTCTGTCGGCTCTGGAATAAGGTCCTTGGCTCTTCTGAGCTTCTGCTCCTGGGCAATCTTCATGTAGCTTGGCATCTCTCTTCCCCCATTTCTCCTTCCTAGTTTGTGTATTTAATCTCTTTTCTATCTCAAAAAAGATTGACCCAAGACACACCCTACACTAATCCTGCCTTGTTAACAAAGACAACCCATTCCCTAAAGAGATTATAATCACAGGCATAGAGGGTAGATTTACAACACGTATTCTGGGGGGCGGGGGGGAAACAATTCCATCCAGAACAAGAACTGAAGTTCAGCTCTCGACCACAGTCACTATTCTCTTCCAGCAAGTCTTCTGCTTCTTACGTTCGAATACACCTTCCTCCCTCTGAAAAGTTCCTAATCCTGGGTCTCTAATGCTCTTATGGTGTTCTTTGCTCTCCACCTCAGGTCAGGTTATTTCTGTCTTGTCTTCCTTATCTCCTCTACTAGGCTTAGGGATTTGGGAAGAAAAAAGAAAGGGGTTGTATTTCACCCTATGTACATAAAATTGAAATTATATTTTGTGTTGTTCCTCATTTTTCTTCAATACTTGGATATCAAATCCTATTAAAGCACAAGTTTCCAGAACTTTCCACAGATTTTTCACTTTTTGGAATGAACTCCAGGCACCTTGTTGCAGCATTGGGAGGGGTATGTCCAGCTGACGGCATTTGTCAAAGCTCTTCAGGGGCCAAGTGAGGGTCTTTTCTTGGTCTAACAGAGCTCTCTGGGAGCACTTGGCCTTAAAAACCGAACCCATTGCTGACTCATGGCGACCTCATCCATGTGTACAGAGTAGAACTGAACTCTACAGGGTTTTTCTTTACTCTTCCAAGGCGCCTCTGGCTGGGTTGAATTGCCAACCTTTAGATTAGTGGTCAAGCGCAAACTGTGCCACCCAGGGACCTTGGCCTTAAGATAATAACCTTTGGGTTTTTCCTTGAAGTCCTCAGAATTGAATAGCACTTCAGATAAATTCATCCTCCACTTGCTGGCAACTAAACTTACCAAATACTTGCTACGCGTCAGGCATTGGGATCAGCACTCTTTTTACGTGGAGAATTAATTTAAATTTACTACTCACTTCTCCACCTCAAATCTGCAGGCAAATTTGTGGTGGAGGGAGTTGGGAGCGTGAATAAATAGACACAAATTGACTAAGTAATGACTGTTTCACAACAGCTCAAGGAATACAAGTGAGGGGGAGGAGATGAGCTGAACTTCTAGGGTGGAGATGGTCTCAGGGACAGCCCGGTACGAAGTTCCTGTCCAGTCCAGGCTGTAGGGAGCCCCTTGCCAGGAGATGTGTGGAGGAGAGGCTGGGAGTCCCATGAGGCTGTTGACACAGGTGGAGAGGTGGCTGGTAAACCAGTTGCCATTGAGGGGACTCCGACTCATGGTGACCCCATGTGTACCAGAGGGTTTTCAATGGCAATTTTTCTGACATAGATCACCAGGCCTTTCTCCCAAGGCACCCCTGGGTGGACTAGAACCTCCAACTTTTCAGTTAGAACCCGAGGACATTAACCATTTGCAGCAGTCAGGGATTCCCCACAAGTGACAGGTACCAAAAACCACAAAACACAGAAGACACTATGGCCAAGAAGCTCAGCCACAAAGACCTAGGTCCCCTGAGGCCTCTCTGATCCTCCAGAAGTCCTCAGGGGCCTAAATGAAGCAGTCCACCGTACAGAGAAGCTGGACATAGAAAGCCATGTCCAGGTTAAGAAGGGCCATCACAAAGAAGTGTCCCAGTAGGATTGAGATTGGAAGAAAATGACTTTTGTGCAATATTGTGCCTTTATGAATGGGGACCATCCCAGAAAAGATAACCCTCAGGTACCCGTGAACATGCTCACACACATATAAACACGTGTGTGGGATGCTACTAACATTTGAGGACTGGTTTCTGCATTTACGAACTGGTACCTGGCCAGGAATATGACTCTGTGTGCACTGGGAGGACGGAGGTGCTGTTGCAAGGGCTGCGAGCCTCCTCTCAGATATGCCCCAGGTCTCTTTTGTTGCTGATGTTAGCTGCCACCAAGTCAGCCCCCAGCTAATGGAGACCCCATGCTCAATAGAATGAAACGCTGCCTGGTCCTGTGCTGTCCCCATGATTGGTTGCAGATTTGACCGTTGTGATCCATAGGGTTTTCAGTGGCTGATTTTTCTAAGTAGATCACCCAGCCTTTCTTCCTAGTCTCTCTTAGTCTGGGAACTCTGCTGAAACCTGTCCAGTTTTTGAAATACCAGTGGCATCGCTTCCAGCATCACAGCAACATGCATGCCTCCACTGACAGACAGGTGGTAGCTACACAGGAGGTACACATTGGCCAGAAATCGATCCCGGGTCTCCCACATGGAAGGCGAGAATTCTGCCACTGAACTATGAAAACACCTTTAGCAAGACATAAACCAAGCAAAACCAAATCCATTGCCATCAAGTGGATTCTGCATCATAGAACTGTCGCACAGGGTTTCCAAGGCTGTAATCTGCGCAGAAGCAGACTGCCGCATTTTCTCCTGTGGAGCGGCTGGTGGGTTGGAACCTCTGACCTTTTAGTCGGCAGCCAAGCACTTACCCACTGTGCCACCAGGACTCCTTTAGTAAGGCATATCAGAATCTTAATCTGGGTCCGTGACTCCCTCTGTCTCACCTCCTGCCATAACAAAAATGCTCCTGTGCTGTGTTCTTTCATGCTTCCTGGCCTGCCCACCCCCACCCTAGACTTGTCTCATGTTGCATCTGGTCATCTTGTTTCCCTGGACCATGCAAACTCCTTGAGAACAAGGACAGTGCCTTGTGCGTGGTGAAATCCCAGGAACCAAGCTGTACACATGTGAGCATGCCACCAACATCTGCTGAATGAACGAAAGATGTGCAAGCACTGGATCAAGGGCTAAGTCAAGGAGGTTGGAGGCACAGACTTGCCTTGGAGAAGCCCCTCAGATCCCTTAGATCCATGGCCACACATCAGTAGCTTTACAACTCCTCCCTAGAAATGAGGATGGCAAGAATTTGACTCACTTACTTGGGACATATCATCAGGAGGGACCAGTCCCTGAAGAAGGACATCATGCTTGGTGGAGGGTCAGTGAAAAAGAGGAAGACCCTCAACGAGAGGACTGTAAAAGTGGCTGCAACAATGGACTCAAACATAGCAATGATTGTGCAGATGGCACAGGACCTGGCAACGTTTTGCCCTACTCAGAACCGACTGGACTGCACCTAACGACATTAAATTTAAAGCATGTGTTTCATATTATAAAACTGAAATGTTACTGCTTAGGGGGCATTGCTCTAACCCCCATCTTTTTACTATTTGTTTTATCCTATTTAAAAGTCTTAAAACCGTTTCTTCTGCTAAAATAGCTGTTTAAGGCTGTCCTGCACTTCCCATACTCCTCTAAGTGTGCTGGGACATTCGGACACCCGCACACAGAACTTACTTAAACGGCTTGCCACAGCACTCCTCACTTTAGATCTTTTTTTTTCCCCCGTCTGTTGGCTTTCCCATAGCACAA
This sequence comes from Elephas maximus indicus, assembly GCF_024166365.1. Taxonomy (NCBI): domain Eukaryota; kingdom Metazoa; phylum Chordata; class Mammalia; order Proboscidea; family Elephantidae; genus Elephas; species Elephas maximus. Next base: position 111,392,837 of record NC_064828.1, on the reverse strand, counting down.
CAGCATGGAGAATAACGGAAAATGTTCCGCCTTGGAACTTTCAAAAGCAAAACCTGGGGGCCGGGAGAACGCGATGATTCCCTAAGAGCGGCTAGGTTAGGACGCAGCTGCCTAACCAACCATCCAGGTTCTCACCCGTGAGATCCTCGCAGCCCTGGAGCCTCACCACCTGATGCACTTCTGTGATCTCTGGTGCTGGCCAGTTTGGGGACTCGCTGGAATGCCTAAGCAAAGTCACTTTAAAAGTTGAGCTTTTTCCCTTGGAAGACTCATCTCCCAGAGCTATTTACCGAGGTGAGAGAAGGCAGGTGACTCCTGGTCATAGCGCAGAGCCTTGCTCAATGGCTACTAATCAAGTCAAAGATAAAAAGTAAAATAACGTCCCATTCGCAGAGCTGGCAGCAGGGTTCACCGGGACCCGAAGCTGGGAGGGGCGGGGCCGAGGCCGGGAGGGGCGGGGCCGAGGCCGGGAGGGGCGGGGCCTGGCTCCGCCTGCGAAGCCGCCCCTCCCTAGGCCTAGGGCCCGGGGCCTACGCTGACGCCGGCCGAGCGCCGCCACGTGGGCGCGTGCAGCGCAGCGAGAGGCCGGGAGGCTGCCGTTCGCGCTGGTTCGCACCCCGTCGGCTGCAGAGGCTGTTCCCACGGATTTCAGTTTTGCCTTTTCCGTGCCTTGCTTTCCCCCTGCTCTCTCAGTTCAGGTCCTCCACAGCCGCGATGGCCCTGTCGCCGCAGTCGCAGCTACATGCTCCCTCCTCAGCCCCTCCAGCCCAGGTCGCCTGGACGCCTTCAGAGCCAGGCCACCAACGAGCCTGACGCCGACGGGAGACAGCACGCGGCGAGAAAAAGGCGGAGAGGAGGTGAAGGAGAGCGTTAGGAGCACGTGGGGCGCCGCGGCCAATAGCAGCGCGACGTGGCGGGGGCGGGGCGGGGCCAGACGGGGGCGGGGCGGTGGTGGTGCGCTATGGCGGGGGAGGCCCGGCGAGCGGGGGGAAGGGCGGGGCCGGTGGGCGGGGCGGGGCGGGACCGGGGCGGGGCGGGGCGGGGCCGGGGCGGGGCGTGGGCGGGACCGGGGGTGGGGGCGGGGGCGGGGGCTGGGCGGAGAAACGCCGCCGCCGGTGCCGCCGCCGCCGCCGCCGCCGCTGCCGCCGCCGCTGCCGCGGCTGCCGCAGCCTGTGGGAGCCTGGAAAAGGGGAAGCGCGAGCGAGCGGACACCTCAGTCCCCGGGCGGCGGCGGCGGCAGCGGCGGGGGCGGGGGCGTGACGGTCGTGGCGGGGGCGCTGCTGCTGCGGGGGAGCGGCGGCGGGGCGGCGGCGGCCCGCTCCAGCCATGCCGAATAAAAACAAGAAGGAGAAAGTGAGTCGGGGCCGGGCCGGGCCGGGCGGCGGGGTCTGCCCGGCCCTCACGGCCCCGGGTCCCGGGGCGCCAGGCCGGCGTGGCAGCCTCCCCGGGGCCGCCGGGCGGGGGGGCGGGAGCTGCGGACCGGCCGAGGCGGCGGGAGCGGGGGGGCAGGTGCGGCCGCGGGGCCGGGGAGCCTCGCCGCCGCCGGGGCGGGGGGGCCGGGCCCGGGGCAGCGCAGGGCGCCGAGGGGCCCCGCTGAACGCTGACTGGGGGTTCCTGGCTCCTGCGGCGGAGCCCCGGGGCTCCGGTGCTATTATTATCCCGGGTGGCGGCCGGGCGGTGCTGGGTCGCGTGTGCTGCGTTTGCATCTTTTTGGGGGGGGGGGATATGTTTGCTTCAGGTGGAGCTCTGTAGTGTTTCAGGGTCACCCCGGAAACCCCCGCTCACAGGGGTTAGGGAGGAAGGGAGGAAAGGGGAAGATGTCAGTCTTCCAGAATGCCCCAAGAGCATTGTGTAAAATTGGGTTTATCTCTTTCTGCTTGAAGTTCTCAAGCCCAAATGCAGATAAAACCAGAGAATCTGAATGGGAGGGGTAGTCTAAATTGGGGGGGAGGTCCTCAGGGGGCATATTACATCCCAAGTATTGTACGTCTGCTTTAACAATCGAATGGTACATCTCCTGGTGGTGGTGTTTAGAAGTAACAGAAGTCTTAGTTAAGTTCATTAAGTCAGTTTAGCAACTGCGTTTGGTTTATCTGATGTTTAGTAACCTAAAAATTGAGAAGCCTAATTGGTTTTGCTTGATGTCTCCCAGGAATCACCAAAAGCAGGGAAAAGTGGGAAAAGTTTGAAAGAAGGACAAGACTCAGATCAAGAGGTAACTGTTCTCAAAATTCACTTTCTGATTTCCATGAGTACTTTTTAACTTAGGGTAGGAAAACCAAGGGTGATAAAACCCAGGGTCTTCTAAAATGTTTCCCTCTAGGGGATTTTTTTGTGGTGTCTTTCATATCCCTCAATTTTAGTTATTTAGGTATTTATGATTCTGCTTCGAAAGAATATTAATGTCTTTATGAAAGTTGTGATTGTCTGCAGGGCTGACGTTTTTAAGTTAATTCCCCACCCCCTCACATGGAGCAAGTCTCCTGTATGCGCTGGTCTTGTTGGCCTGCTCTGGCTGGAGTTCTTTCAGCTTTGGGTTCCTCCTTTGTCCTTCCCTTCCAAGCCACTAGATCCTTCTCTCAGTGACTCATTCTCTTTCTCCCATCAGTTTTATTTTCTTTCGTGTCCTTGCCTGGTCCCTTAAACTCTTTCCACAGTGTTAGTATTTTTCTAGTTTACCTAGCGTTGGTGTTTTTGTATAGTCTTCTATCTTTCATGTTCCCTACATTGGCCAACTCTTACTTGTTTTACTTCTTGACTTTGGGTTCACTTGAGAACATCTTATCTCTCACTGAGGCTGGTGTCTCTCTGGTGGGCTGGTGTCGCTCCTGACTCAGTTGTGCTTTGAGAGGGTTTCCACAGTCGTGACTTTCATTTGCCTTTCCTTCCTGGAGGCTAGTTGTCATTGAACTGGAGGACTGAGGGCTAAGGGTCCAGGTAGCTGTGTGGAACCAGGCAGAGCTAATCCACCCTTTTGAAATGTTAGTAGCAGAGAACAGTGGCATCACGAGGGGTGTGCGGAGGGGTACAGACTGCACCAGGTGACACTGTCAGAGGTGGTGACCCCAAAATGATTGTCTATGAAAATATCCCTGTATTTAGTTATAACATCAACAAAAAAAAATTCGTAAATTCAGCTTACATATATCAATATACCTACAAGGCTAAAACTCCATGTTAATTTACTTTTTGAACCTTCTTGTATGCTCTGGTCAGAGCTGTTGTGTTACCCAGTTACAGCAATGCTTCGAATCAGGTGGTTGCGTCAAGCAGGCGCTGTTGTTTTCATTGCTGCTAGTGTTTTTATAGTCGCTAATTTTTGTCAGATTTTCTGGTGCTTTGGCTACAGTATTGTGGCAATGTGCCTTGGAAGCAAGGATGGCAAGACTATGTCTCACGTATTTTGGACATGATATCAGGAGGGATCAGTCCCTGGAGAAGGACATCATGCTAGGTAAGGTAGAGGGTTAGGGAGAAAGAGGAAGACTCTCAACAAGATGGATTGACACAGTGGCTGCAACAATGGGCTGAAGCATAACAACGATTGTGAGGATGGTGCAGGACTGGGTAGTGTTTCATTCTGTTGTACGTAGGGTCACTATGAGTTGGAACCAACTCAGCACTTAACAACAACATTGGAGCCCTGGTGGTGCAGTGGTTAAGCATTTGGCTGCTAACCTAAAGGTCAGCAGTTCAAATCCACCAGCCACTCCTTGGGAACCCTGTAAGGTAGAGTTCTACTCAGTCGCTATGAGTTGGAATCAACTCGATGGTGAGTTTTCTGTTTTTTATCAATAACTTCAGCATGAGTAGTAATTAAAGGAAAAGAAGGAGTGATATATAGGAATTATGATTAACAAATTATGATTATAATTTTTAGTACAAAAATATTGCTAAGAATTCTGTATGCTCTGGTACAGGAGAAGGTCCGTGGGGGAGGGGGGCTTATACTATGAGTCATCATACTGAGTGACACTACTGACCCTAGTGACGCCACTGGCAGAGAAGCTGCTTAATTTAAGTGTTGTGGTTCTCCCGAGCTGCAGGCTGAGGGCCCGGTGTTATCCCAAATGAAGTTAATTTTGCAAGTGTCAGACCCCTTGCTCTAAGCCAAATTAGAATGACTTGAATTCTGTTTGGGAAATACAGTTAACTGGAGGTTTTCTGCAGCAGACTCTAGCCCCAGGTCATCTTTCCCCTAACTTTTGATGTATTCCAGGTCTCTTTCCAGCAAACCTGCTGCCCTCCCCAACGCAAGAAAGCAGAAATCCCAAAGCTTTCTTAAGTATCAGTAGGGACTGTTTGCACCAGTCCTTCCCTACCCTTGCCTTATTGCATACAATCAGGTTTTCCTGTGGCGTTCTTGCCTTTAACTGGCTTGCTTACCTCCCTGTCACCCTTTTGACAAAATTGCTTTAGATGAAATTTAGTCACTCTGCAGGGCTGTATACCTTTTTTTTTTTTTTTTTTGATGATCTTTTGCTGTAGCTGCTAAGACTTCCTAATGCTCCCTAAGCCTTTCTTGTTGACATACCCATCTCCTCCCAACTGCTAGGGTTACAGCCACTGTGTATGTTTCGTTTATTCCTGTTTTAGCAGAAAGAACATGGTTATGAAGGTGGAGAATGTTAGGTTTGAACCTAAAAAAACCATTGTTCAAGAAGACCCCCGGAACACTAATATGTACAACTTATGCTTTTAAGGCGGGGTCCTAGGTCGTCAGTTGCGTAAGACTCTTTAAGGTGTGGCTTGCAGTGTCTGACTGTGATGCCCCGCTTGTCTTTTTGTATTTTTTCTAGTGCTGTCTAGGAGCTGGAGCCACACAGCTTGAAATTACCATGAAAATACTGAAATGTTGGGCCCTTCACTACTTCCTCATAAGGATCCCAGAGGCAACATGGTTTATTAAGCGTGATACGTGGCAGCTCACTGTATAAATTATTTTGCAGAAGTACAAATTGAGGCACTTCAGTTCATCAGACCTCCGAATTGACCCTCCCTTTTTTTTTTTTTTTTTTACTGTTGGGTTTTTTTCCGCCCGTTAGTCTGCATCTTGCTTCTTCACTTCTAGTTCCACCCACTTCCCGAATGTGATTGACTCAGACAGGTGAATTAAACCGTTACTGGACTTTTTTCCCTCTCCTTTCCCCCTCTACTCTCAATTTGAATATTCCAACCTGAACAGTTCAGATAGGTTTGATATGCCCACACCGCTTTCCACCCGTTCCGGTATCACATCCGTTCCGGTATCACATCGCCTTCGCAGTCAGCGCTCGCTCAGATGCTCCTCTGAGCTCCCCTCTGCTGGGGCTTTGCAGCCTTGAGAGATGTGAAGAACCTGTCAGGGTGCGTGGAAGGTTCTTATAATAAAATCCTGGCTAGCTGCTGTCTCGCCTGACAGAGAACAAGGGGGCAGTTGGCTTACATTGCAGAACACATCTTTGGTTAGAAACAAGGGAACACTTGGTGACCTGGGTTATTTGTTTTTTTTTTTTTTTAATGAAGCTGAAGCCCTGGAGTAAAGGATAGACTGATATAAAAAAACCTGTTACCGTTGAGTTGATTCTGACTTATCGCGACCCTATAGGACAGAGTAGAACTGCCCCGTGGCATTTCCAAGGCTATAAATCCTTATGAAACAGACTGCCACATCTTTCTCCCATGGAGCGGCTGGTGGGTTCAAACTGCCAACCTTGCAGTTAGCAGCCAAGCACTTAACCACTGCACTGCCAGGGCTCATATGGCGTGGTATAGTGGAAAGTATTTCAGCCTGGTGGTTAGAAAATAAAAAATGTTGATTCCTGCCTTGCCCGTAAATGATGTCACCACAGGCAGGCCACTGAACTTCCATGGCCCTGTTTACTCATCTTTAAAATGTCTTGATATGTTTAAGATTTGGCCATTTTTAACTGGATAGCCTAGATCAGGCGTGATCCCACTTGGAAAAAAAAAAAAAAATTCCCTGCAAGATGTATGGCAGGATATCTCCTTCGATGTAATAACTGTGAAAGGTTTTAACTGCTGATGGTTGGCTTTTGCCTTTTTCCAGAAATTTCTGTTCCTTGAATGAAATGTATTAGTACATTTTCCTCTTCTTTTTTTTTCTCTTTCAAATAGAATGTTTAAATTTGACTTGTTGCTTACTCAGACTGTGTCCTGGAAATAAAAGTTTCTGCCCAGTACTTATTGCTGGTTTATTTCATAGCATACCTTTGAGGAATGAGGCCATAAATGGGTTCATGGGGAACCTGAAGTTGGAAAATTATGTGAAGATTGACAGAGGGAACTAGCTCTCGAGCAGCTGTTTTCGGTGTAACGTTCAAATCTGTGGAAATATAACTGAGCACATTTTGTGAATGTTTAGAATCTTAATAAACTGCTCCAAGAGTCCTGAAGTCAGTTCTGTAGGATCAGACCATAGGACAGTGGGGGGTGTGTGTGTGCGTATATATACTGTTTCCAAAGTTACGTTTAAAGCAGTTTTAATGCTTTTTGTAAAGTGATATGTCTTCAGCACATTAAAGGTCATTTGGGGGGGTTCTCTGGTCCTGTATTTTGCGTACCCTGCTGCAGGTTAGTTTTGTTTGAAAGTCTCTACAGCAACTCTTACAGAATAGCTATTGCTGACGAGAAGGCTGAATAGCCGTCTCTCCGACTTGTTAGCTTGTTTTGCCAACGTCTACCTGTAATGATAACTTCTTTCCCTTTCTAATCTGTCCCCTTAACATTCCACTGCCACCACCCCCTGGGTATTTTCAAAAGATTCCCTTGCCCAGGGGTACATGGGTGTTGGGTGGTGGAGTCATCTTTTGGAAGTTAAAACTGGTATTTTAAAAACATTTTTCAATTCATCAAATAATAACAATAATACACACATTACATGAATAACATTTTTATGAAAAACGTTCCCCCTGCCCCCCAAAACCTTTGAGGTTTGATTCATCTGTAGCTGGGGTTTTAACCTGAGTAAGTTGGAAAAGGACAGTGAAACTGATTTTGTTACTTCGTGCATTTGTCTTGGGCCAGAGCTGTGATTACCACCTGCTCAAAGGCAAATCCATGACCCCCATCCCCAAAAAGGTCAAAAGCCACTGTCTAAGAAGCCCTGTTAGTATAACAGTTAAGCATTTGGCTGCTAACCAAAAGGTTGTCAGTTCAAACGCACCCAGCAGCACCATGGGAGAAAGACCTGGCAGTCTGCTTCCCTAAAGAAAACCCTGTGGAGCAGTTCTACTCTGTCACATGGGGTTGCTGTGAGTCGAAATGGACTCGATGGCACCTAGCAGTGACAACGTAGACTAAATCCTGAGTTCGTGGCTTTCGTCTTGGGCCTTTCAAGTAAAATTTCCCGTTATTCTCAGGTTTTTTTTATACAGCCCTAAACCAGACTGCAGTGAGACCTCAAAGAAAACCAAAAGAAGTAGTACTTTAAACATATTTTTGAAATTAATATGTAATTATTCTGTAGGAAATGGGATTTCCTGTTTTTAATTGCCATGTGTTTGTTTACTGGCCTCATCATCTGCTTAGAGCCCAGGTACCCTGGAAAGGCGGAAGCTCTGCAGAGAGGATAGTCAGCTGTGGCTGTGGCTGGGAAGGCGTCGGAGGGGCAGCTGGGAGCTGTTCTCCGCTCAGCTTAGAGGAAGCGGCTGGTTCTCCCTCTGTGGCTCCCGCTCCCGGGCTGCATCACAAGCTGGGCAGTTGGTCGACCCTGACGTGGTGTCTCTTGAGAGCCGCTGCCAGACCAGCGTTTCTCAGCCACAGCACTGTTCGGATTTGGGGCCAGATACTCTCTGTTGTGGCAGCCTGTCCTGTGCTTTGCAGGGTGCTCAGCAGCATCCCTGGCCTCTCCCCACCAGCTGCTAGTGGCCACCCAGACATTGCAACAGCACCCCTGATCGAGAACCTCCTCTCTAAAAAGACCCCTCCGCGGAGTCTGCACGTTTGCTTGCAAAGCATGCCTGCTACATGCTCACCTGAATGTGTGCATCCTTCCTAGAGAGCAGCAGTTCTCAAGCTCTCTGCTGTCAGGATCCCTTGAAAGCAAACAAACAAACCCACTGCCAAAGATTCCACCTCATGGCACCTGTGTGTTAGGCCTGCGTGGGGTAGGACTGCTCCACAGGGGTTTGGCTGTCGTCTTTATGGAAGCAGCAGGCAGGACTTTGTTCTGCGGGGCTGCTGAATGGATTTCAGAAGCCAATCTTTAGGTTAATAGTTGAGGGCAAACCACTTGCGTCACCCAGGGACCTAAAGAGCTTTTATTTATGTGGGTTATATTTATCAGTATCATCTATATCAAAAATTAAAACTGAAGCTTTAAAAATATGTAGTATTTTTTCTACTAATAACAGTAACACATCTGTTACATAAATCATGTTTTTATGAAAAATATTTTTTACAAGTTCAGTGAGGAGAGTGGCATTCTTTACATTTTTTGCAAATCTCTGTAATATCTGGCTTTGCAGAGGACAACTGAATTCTCAGGTCCGTTTCTGCCTTCAGTCTGTTTTGATATCACACGGCCTGTGTAAAACTCCATGTAATGATTATGTGAAAGGCAAACAATGTGTTAGTACTGAGTAAACAGTTTTGACCTTGTGGAAGCCTGGGGCGGGGGGGGGGCGGTGGTTCCTGGACTACACTTTGAGAATCCCCTGCTTTAGAGTGCCCTTCCCATCCTCCTAAGGCCTGTCTAAATCCTTTCATCTTTTTAGCTCCAACTCAGGTTCATTCTGAAATTTAAAGGAAGCTTTTTCTCACTGTCTTGGACCACATTCTTCCATCCTTTAAGTGTGTACAGCAGTTATTTGCTGTGCCGATTACTCACCGTTTATACTGCCTTGGACTACCTTTGTCTACCCATGACTTGCCTCCCTAACTAGATTGCTGAGTTTTTGAGACAGCAAGTCACTCGCTGTTAATCTTCTTTGTACCTCCCATGGATAGTAGGGTCTGGAGTCAGGAAGTATTTGGTTGGTGGATTTTAAAACTGTGTAGGAAGGAGAGCTTCAGATCAGTTAGGTTGCTGACATTTCTGAAGCTGTAAATAAAAAAGAATTTTTTTTTTTTTTTGGTTAAGAGGCTTATTTCATTATCACCTTTTTGATCCTCTAAGGGAATTTTGGTAGTCCCTGGGGGTCACAAATGGTTGAGCATTCAAATACTAACTGAAGGGTTGGCGGTTCAGGTCCACTCCAAGGTGCCTTGGAAGAAGGGCCTGGTGGTTCTCCTTCTGAAAGGTCACAGCCTTAAAACCCTGTGGAGCGATTCTGCTCTGCGCACGTGGGGTCGCCGTGAGTGTGGAGCGATTCTGCTCTGCGCACGTGGGGTCGCCGTGAGTCAGGATCTGTTCCACAGCAACTGATTTGGTTCTTGTTTGTTTGTTTTTTATTTTAAAGGGAATTTTAATAGAGGATTTCTATGCTGCATAATTTGTCTTAAATAAATAACACTCGACGGCACTGGGTTTGGTTTTTGGTTTTGGTATATTAAAGTGGAGCCCCCCGGTGGTGCAGTGGTTAAGGGCTCAGCTGCCAACCAAAAGGTCAGCAGTTCACATCCACCGTTGAGACCCCACGAGGCGGTTCCACTCTGGCCTGTAGGGCCACTGCGAATCAGAATTGACTTGACAGCAATGGGTTTTTTTGGTTTATATTAAAGAAGAAGATTATGGTACTTAATTCTTTTTCTAATGTCTTGTAAAAGCTTTAAGAAGAGTATTTGTTTTTGTTTTTAATTTGCTTTTACATATTTACTACCAGAGGTCAGTGGTAAACAGTATAGTTTCATAAGATTTTCACTAAAGCATTTCAAAATAGGATTTCAGTTTAAATATGAGGTTTCCGTATAATCTTTGGTACTTTACATTTATTAATTTAAATTTATTTTGGGAGTGTTTATCAGTTAAACATGACTTACATATGTACGTACATGTATGTATACACACACAAACACACATACTTTTGAGCATTTCTTGTTATGGTGCAAGCAGTGTGTTGAGCACTGGGGAAGATAAAAAAGATAACGTAGTTCTAACCTGTTAAGAAAGAACTTAAGTGTTGGCTGTTCATGTTATCGGGATGTGTAACGTGCTGCTTCTGGACATTCAGTAGACTGGGAAGTAACCTAGTCCTCTGCTGAGTCCTACCTTGGAGCCACGGAGGGGCTGGGATAAGATGGAGCACATCTCCTGTAAGGAGCCGGTGGAAATTTGGGGGTAAGTAAACACAGGATGACCGTTAAGTCAGGGCATTCCAGAAAGTGTGTTGGACCTAGAGTACGTGTTGTAGATGAAGCCAGTAGCTTAGATCAGCTGGCATTCCTCTCCCTCTTTAATTAAAGCTCTGTTACACGATATATAATGCTAGGAAGAGTCCAGCAGGTGAATTCTATGAAATAATCTAGCGTATTCCAGTTCATGGATGAAGCACAGAGTTCATATATTAAAGCATGCTCTAGTCACTGCTGCAGAGCGATCACAAACCTGTCGTCCTGCTATGTAATGGTGGAGAGGTTTCCATCTGCATCAGAGAGGAGGTGAGTCATTCTGCCATCAGTATGAATCACGATGATCTTTCCTAAATCCTAATTTACTGGGAGATTTCAATTATAAAAAGTTACCAATGTTTTCTTAAGTGTTGGATACTACCAAAGGTCAGGGTATGATGATGTCTGGTCTAGGACAACATTAATTGTCTTGCATTCTCCTTATCAGTATGTTGGGCTAAGCAGAGACTTCCCAGTGGCTTGCTTCTTGGATAGGCTTGAGAACAACCACTGCCTTGAAGTGGTGCCTCCCAAATCCAAACAAAATTGTCAACCTAGTTTTTACCACCTGGGGGAGTGAGAGAACAAGCCTAGAAATTAAACTTCATGGAGAAAAATGCTTTATTAGTTTGAGGTCATTGAATTTCCTTTCATCGTGTGTGTGTGTGTGTGTGTGTGTGTGTGTGTGTGTTTAAAGATGAGGTTTATCGTACCTCTAATGGAATTGGTTTCAGACACTCTCCAATCTACAAGTATCGTTAGCTGTCATCAAGTCATTTCGGACCCACGGCAACCTTACGTATAACAGAATGAAACGTTGTACATTCCTGCACCGTCTTAGTGATCATTGGTATGTTTGAGCTCATTGTTGAGGCTATTGTGTCAGTCCATCTCTCGGAAGGTTTCCTTGGTTTTCACTGACCCTCTGTTTTACCAACCATGATGTCCTTTTCTAGCGATTGGTCTTTCCTGATGACGTGTCCAAAGTAAGAGAGCTAGTCTCGCCATCCTAACTTCTAAGAAACATCATTATTGTATTTCTTTTAAGACTGATTAGTTCGTCTTTTTGGCGGTCCATGGTATATTTCAATATTTTTTGCCAACGCCGCAGTTTGAATGCAGTGGCTCTTCTTCTGTTTTCCTTATTGTCCAGCTTTCACACGCACATGAGGTGATTAAAAAAGACCATGGCTTGGGTCAGGCACCCCTTAGTCCTCAAAGTGACATCTTTGCTCTAAAGAGGTTAGGTCTGAGCTGATGTTGACTGACAGCCACGTATGGCTATTTAAGTTTAAATTAATGAAAATTAAGTGAAATTTAAAACTCAGTTCCTCATTCACACTAGCCACATTTCAAATGCTCAGTAGCCATGTGTGGCTAGTGGTTCCTGTATTGTACAGAGATACAGAACGTTACTAGCTTCATGGAACATTCTATGGAACAGAGCTTCATTAGACCCTAGCAGGATTTTCCAAAATAATTCCACTGTGCATGCTTTTTAGCTTACTTTAACTTTTACTAGCTATCACTCTTTTTAATGTAAACTATTAAATTTAGATTAAATTTAAAGAAAAAGAAGAAATACAAATTGGCAAAAGAAAAGAAAGTAGATAAAATGAGGGGAAAGAGGAAGGAGAGAAGAAAAGGGAGCAGTGTTGGGATGGGAAGGAAGCCCTATTTCCTGACAGGACCATGTCCAGCCTGCGTTCTTGAAACCTCTGCATGTGACCCACAGGCTATGGAAGCTCCATTTCTATAGGAGTGGGACCTAGAGAGACCAGCAGCTCAGGACAAACAACAGTCTGTATATAGGATGCAGTGAAAATCTCTAATACGTGTAATTAGAGCCCCAGAAGGAGAGGAGAGACAGAATGAGACAGAAATGAATAGACAATGGCCCAGAATTTTCCAAAACTGATAAAAGACATCAAGTCACAGATTCAAGAAGCTCTGCAAACCCCAATCAAGATAAATTTAAATGCACAAAAATAAACTACGTTTAGGCACATGATAGTAAAACCACTGAAAACTAAAGACAAAGAGAACAGCCAGAGGAAAACATACCAGGTACATAGTAGTTGTTCAAATATTAGATGAAATAAGCTTGCCTGGTAGAACAGTGGTTAAGTGCTTGCCGCTAACCAAAAGGTTGGTGTTTGAACCCACTGAGCAGCTCCACAAAAGACCTGGCAATCTGCTTCTGTAAGGATTGTAGCCTAGAAAGCCCTATGGGGCAGTTCTACTTTGTCAGATGCGGTGGCTATGAGTGAAAGACCGAATTGATGACACTTAACAACAAAAAACAAATCCGTTGTTGTCGAGTCAAATCCAACTTATAGTGACCCTATAGGACTGAGTACAACTACCCTATAGGGTTTCCAAGGAGCAACTGGCGGATTTGAACTGCCGACCTTTTGGTTAGCAGCCACACTTTTAACCACTGTGCTACCAGGGCTCCATACCTAATAACAGTGCCACTGTACATTATCTGTTAACCTCTTGATTTAATAGATGATTTAGCTGACCTTCCTTCCCCTACCCTCCTAATATGGTTATATGGCAGGTTTGTAGTTCCTCTATCAGTTTCTTCTGAAACTAAGTATCATAATTACACATTAACTTATTTTTCATCAGTTATGGAAATCTCTTCACTCTCCACGCTGTAAGATGGAGATATTTGTACTCCTGACTTTCCCTACAGCTCTCCTTCCCCTTCCGCCTCTCGGCTTCTTTCATCTACTCTTGCATTGCCTGGGCTGGTAACGTTTAGTTATATTCTGTGACCATAGTTAAGTCTTCCATGTTTTGTCTGTCAGTTAATTGTGAAAGTTGAAAATCGGTATATAGCTATTGGCTATGTAGTGAATATATAATGATTATATTTCCTTTCTGTTGTTCTGGGGTTTCTAATTGCCTTTCTTTTTTTCTTGTACTCTCTGACTTTATCATATCAGCAGTTTCCATACTTCATGTTATTTTCTGTTCTGTCAAGCCCCTCTTTTCTCTGGGACAGCTTCCTGGAGCTCCCATCCTCCCACTCTCCTCTAGAATGATTGTTTTCTGTAACAGCTATCTTTCTGGGACTTTATTTCACTCCCTTCCTGGGTTGCAATTACTGTTTCCTGGATGCTGTAGCTTCTACTTTCTCGGTTTACTCCTTGTTTTGCTGAGGTTTGTTTGTTACAAGTAATTTCCTAATAAGGGTACATGAGAGGTAAATCTTCTGAGTCCTTGCATACCTGGAGATGCCTTTATTTTGCCTTCCACCCTCACCTGTAATCGATAGTTGGGGAACTGAATCCTATCAGGAAAATCATGTTCTTTAGCATTGCTTGCCTGTCTCCTAGCATCTGTGTTGCTGAGGAGGAAGTCTGATGCCAGTCCCTTTGTAGGTGATCTGTTTTTCTGCCTGGAATCCCTGATGATGATCTCAGGTTTCACAGGGACGTGTCTAGGTGTGAGTCTTCATTCATTGTGCCCAGCACACAGGTGGGCCCTTTGAACTTAGAACCTTTGTTCTTTAGTTCAAGGACTTTCTCTTTGATTATTTCTTTGATAATCTCTCTGCTTTGTTTTTCCTGTCCTGTTTTTTTTTTTTTTTTAATTTCTTAGGACTTGGGCAATAAATCTTGTGGACTGAGTGTATATATCCCTTATTTTTTCTCTTATGTATTCTGGTTTGATCTTTTTTTATGAGTTTCCTTGATTGTAACTTTCAGCTCTTCTACTGAAGTTTTTGTCTCAGCAGGCAGTTTTAGTATTCAAAAAGTTTTCATTTCCAGTTCTTTTTTTCCCCTGTAGAACAACTGGCTAATTTATTGGATACAGTATCTTATCAAATCCTAAGGATAATACCTGGTTTTTTAAGTTCCCTTCTGCTCTCTGAATGCATCTTTATGTCTCTACTTGTGTTTCCCTTCCTTGATCTTGGCCATTCTCTTTCACGTGGCAAACGCCGCTCCCATTCACGCATTCATCAGTCACCCAGTAAGTGACTCGGAGCGCCTGCTGTGTGCTGAGCACCTCCACATAGTGAGGAGTCAGCACGGGGCAGATTAGAGCCCTGTAGGTGTAAAGCTGGTATATATTGAGGCCCCTAGTATAGCTTGGGAAACCCTGGTGGCATAGTGGTTAAATGCAACGGCTGCTAACCAACAGGTGGGCAGTCTGAATCCGCCAGGTGCTCCTTGGAAACTCTATGGGGTAGTTCTACTCTGTCGTATAGGGTTGGTATGAGTCGGAATCGACTCGACGGCACTGGCTTTGGTTTGGTGGTTAGTACAGCTTGCCGCCTCAGCAGATGTAGGTCCCAAAAGCTTTACTCCATCCCCATCATTAAAGTCGACTCTACTTTGAGGAGGCAGCTCTTCCCCAGTCATATTTTGAGTGCCTTCCAACCTGAAGGGCTTATTTTCCTGCACTATATCAGATAATGTTCTACTGCTATTCATAAGGTTTTTGCTGGCCAGTTTTTTCAGAAGTAGACCGCTAGGTCCTCCTTCCTGTTCAGCCTTAGTCTGGAAGCTCCTTGAAACCTGTCTGTCATAGGTGACCCTACTGGTATTTGAAATACTGGTGGCATAACTTCCAGCATCACAGCAATACACAAGCCACCACAGTACGACAAACTGACAGACTCAAAATGAGAAGAAACAGCTGCAGACTCCATTAATAATTGGAACCTGGAATTTATGCACACCTGGTGGATTCGAACTGCCAACCTTTTGGTTAGCAGCCGTAGTTCTTAACCACTATGCCACCAGGGTTTCCATACAAAGTATGAATCTAGGAAAACTGGAAGTCATCAGAAATGAAATGGAATGCATGAAGATCTATATCCTAGGCATTAGTAAGCGGAAATGGACTTGTACTGGCCATTTTATATCACACAAGCATATGGTCTACTATGCCAGGAATAGCAAATTGAAGAGGAATGGTGTCGCATTCATCATTAAAAAGAACGTTTCAAGATCTATCTGAAGTACAAAGCTGTTAGTAATTGGATAATATCCCTACACCTACAAAGAAGGCCAGTTAATACTGCTGTGATTCAAGTTTACACACCAACCGCTAATGCCAAAAATGAGGAAATAGAAGATTTTTACCAACTTCTGCAGTCTGAAATTGATTAAACATGCAGTCAAGATGCATTGATAATTACTGCTGATTGGAATGTGACAGTTGGAAACAAAGAAGAAGGATCAGCAGTTGGAAAATTACGGCCTTGGTAATGGAAACAACACTGGAGATTACATGACAGAATTTTGCAAGACAACAACTTATTCATTGCTAAGACCTTTTTTCAACAACATAAACTGCGACTATACATGTTGACCTCGCCAAATGGAATACACAGGAATCAAATCGACTACATCTATGGAAAGAAACTATGGAAAAGCTCAATAGCATCAGTCAGAACAAGGCCAGGGATCAACTGCAAAACAGACAATCAATTGCTCATACGCAGGTTCAAGTTGAAGAAAATTAAAACAAGTACACAAGAGCTGAAATATGACCTTGAATATATCCTACCTGAATTTGGAGACCATCTCAAGAATAGATTTGACACATTGAACACTAATGACCGAAGACTGGATGAGTTCTGGGATAACATCAAGAACAGCTTATGTGAAAACAGCAAAAGGTCATTGAAAAGGTAGGAAAGAAAGAAAAGACCAAAATGGCTGTCAGCAGAAAAGACTCTGAAACTTGCCCTTGATTATAGAGTCGCTAAAGTGGATGGAAGAAATGATGAATTAAACGAGCTCAATGGAAGATTTCAAAGGGCAGCTCAGGAAGATGTAGTAAAGTATTATAATGAAACGTGCAAAGACCTGGAGTTAGAAAACCAAAAGGGAAGAGCACGCTCAGCATTTCTCAAGCTGAAAGAACTTAAGAAAAATGCAATTTTGGAGGATTTTATAGGCAAAGTATTGAACGACATAGGAAACATCAAAAGAAAGGAATACCCAGACTCACTGTACCAAAAAGAATGGTCAGCATTCAACCATTTCAGAAGGTAGCATATGATCAAGAACCTGTAGTACTGAAGGAAGAAGTCCTAGCTGCACTGAAGGCAAAAAACAAGGCTCCAGGAGTTGACAAATACCAATTGAGATGTTTCAACAAACGGATGCAGTGCTAGAGGTGCTCACTCGTCTATGCTAAGAAATTTGGAAGATAGCTACTTGACCAACCAACTGGAAAAGAGCCATATATGGGCCCATTCCAAAAAGTGATTTAACAGAATGCGGAAATTATCGAACAATGTCATTAATATCACACGCAAGTAAAATTTTGCTGAAGATCATTCAAAAGTGGTTGCAGCGATACATCAACAGGGAACTGCCAGAAATCAAGCCAGATTCAGAAGAGGACGTAGAACTAGGAATATCATTGCGATGTCAGATGGATCTTGGCTGAAAGCAGAGAATACCAGAAAGATGTTTACTTGTGTTTTATTGACTGTGCAAAGGTATTTGACTGTGTGGGTCACAACAAATTACAAATAACATTGCAAAGAATGGGAATTCCAGAACACTTAATTATGCTCATGAGAAACTTGTACATACTCTAGGAGGCAGTCATTTGAACAAAACAAGGGGATACTTCATGGTTTGAACTCAAGAAAAGTGTGCATCAGGGTTATATCCTTTCACCATACTTATTCAGTCTGTATGCTGAGCGAGTAATCCGAGAAGCTGGACTATGTGAAGAAGAACAAGGCATCAGAACTGGAGGAACACTCACTAACAACCTGCAATATGCAGATGGCACAGCCTTACTGAAGTGAAGAGGACTTCAAGCAGTTAGTGATGAAGATGAAAGAATACAGCCTTCAGTATGGAAAACATCTCAACAAAAAGAAAACATAAATCCTCACAACTGAACCAATAAGCAACATCATGATAAACGGAGAAAAGATTGAAGTTGTCAAGGACTTCATTTTACTTGGATCCACAATCAACGCACATGGAAGCAGTAGTCAAGATGTCAAATGATGTATTGCCTTGCGCAGACCTGCTGCAAAAGACCTCTTCAGAGTGTTGAAAAGCAAAGATGTCACCTTGAGGACTAAACTGTGACCGACCCAAGCTGTGATATTTTCAGTAGCCTCATTGCATGTGAAAACTGGACAATGAATAAGAAAGACTGAAGAAGAATTGATGCCTTTGAATTATGGTGTTGGCAAAGAATATTCAATGTACCACAGACTGCCAGAAGAACGAACACGTCTGTCTTGGAAGAAGTACAGTGAGGATGCTCCTTGGAAGCGAGGATGGCAAGGCTTCATCTCACTTATTTTGGCCATGTTATCAGGAGGGACGAGTCCCTGAAGAAGGACATCAAGCTTGGTAAGGCGGATGGTCAGCGAAAAAGAGGACGATCTTCGACAAGAGGACACAGTGGCTGCAACAGTGGGCTCACACATAGCAACAATTGTGAGAATGGCACACGACTGAGCAGTGTTTTGTTCTGTTGTACATAGGGTCACTATGAGTAGAACAGAGTCGATTGCACCTAACAGCAATAGTGCTGCCTGGGAAGCCTTTTGGGGCAGTTCTACTCTGTCACACAAGGTTGCTATGAGTCGGTATTGACTGCACGTAACCAGAGCTCAGTGTAGTGATACAGGAGTTTGTCTAAGGGGCACTGTTGACATTTGGTGTGCAGGTGCCTCTACTTTGCAGGAGCAATGGCCTTGGGGCTCTAGATGCCAGTAGCACCCTCCAGTCATCATGACAACCCACACTATACTCACACATTTCTAGACACCCCTAGGGGGGCAGGACCACACCTGGCAGCTCTGAAATAGAGGCCAGGAGTCCACTCCAGGTGGTCAGGGATGATTTCACCAAAAATATGATGTTGATGGTGAGGCTTGAGTGTAAAGAAGGAGCCAGCAGTGTAAAGATCTGGGAGGACTTTCCAGCCAGAGGCAGCAGCTAGTGCAAAGGCCCAGAGGCAGAAGCATGCTTGGTGTGTCCAACCAAAAGAAGTCCAGTGGCTTAGGAGAAGTGGGGGTAGGAGAGTGGGAGGAGATAGAGCCAGAGAAGAGGGCACAGGCCAGGCCGAGTAGAATCTTGTAAGCACTTGTTGTCAGAGTTGTGGGTTTTTATTTAGTGTGACAGAAGACCATGGTTGTATTTTCACCAGAGAAGTAATGTGATCTAACTAAAGTATTTAGGAAGATCTCATGTTGTTGTATGGCGAATAGAAGGCAGGGAGAGCGGCAGGAAGACGTGGCCCTCACAGACACGTGAGTTCCTTATTTGCAGGTGTGTAGGGGTGGGGCGGGGAGAGAGGGCAATGGCAAAGCTAGCTCTGTGCTTGGTGGGAGCCGTTAGCTGGGCGCTGGGTTTGGGCCTTGGCTGGCAGCTGGCTCTGGTGGTGTTGACCCCTAACAGCTAGAATGCAGAGAGATTTACCCTCAAGGGCCTTAGTTTTTCCTAGTTTGGTTTCTTCAGAGACTGCTTTTGTTTTTCTCATGTAAACACCCATTCACCATTGTTCTGCAGGCAGGGATTGGGGAGTGGGACAAGGGTGGCAATGGACAGATCAGTATTCAGTCTAAAAATGAGGCCCCTCCAGCACCTTCTCTCATTTCTGCCCTCTCCAGAGTCCCCAAGTCCGGAGCCTCTTAGGTGTTCTGTGGGGTCAAACCACCTGCCTTTTCACCTCCGACCCCACACCCGTTTGTGTATTGAGGCTGGAAGCTGCTCTCCACGGTACTGAATCTGATGAGCACTCTGCCAGGGGCATCCACTCCCCTCTTAGATGTCATTAAAAAAAAAAAAAAAAATTTATTGGAGGTTAAAACCCGTTGCCGTCAAGTCAATTCTGACTCGTAGTGACCCGATAGAAGAGAGTAGACCTGCCCCATAGGATTTTCCAGGGAGCAGCTGGTGAATTTGAACTGCTGACCTTTTGGTTTGCAGCCTTAGTTCTTAACCGCTGTACCACCAGGGGTCCAGTTGGAGGCTGTAACATTCCTGTTCCTTCATTCCCGTTTTCAGTAGGGGCTCAGGAGATTTGGTGATAAGTGTGAGTGTATGGTTTACCTTATACAGGAAAATCTCTTCTGTCTTATCTTTATTTCTGTCTTTCAGCCAGAAACTAGCCTAGTGCAGGGATCAGCAAACCTTTTCTGCAATTACCTGTTACCCTTGAGTCAGTTCCAACTCATAGTGACCTTCCAGGACAGAGTAGAACTTTCACATAGGGTTTCCAAGGAGCGGCTGGTGGATTCGAACTGCCAACCTTTTGGTTAGCAGCGGAGCTCTTAACCACTATGCCACCAGGGCTCCGTTTTCTGTAATACAGATAATATATGTTTTAGGTTTTGTAGAGTGTACTGTCTCTGTCGCAATTACTCAGTTTTCGTATTGTAGCAAGAGAGCAGCAATAGACAATATGTAAACAAACAGGTGTGGCTGAATTCCGATAAAACTTTATTTTGAAAATCAGGCGGTGGGCTAGATTTGGCCTCTGGACTGTTCGTTGTTTACAGAGTCCCAACCTGGCGGAATCCAGATTAGGCTCCGTGCTTAGAGGGCCTTTTTGGCAAGAGACTAGATACTTTTGCTGCCCCGTGGGCTCTGTTCTTGGGTCTTAGTCTGAGACAAACAGTGGCCGTGCTGGGGCAGAGGGGTATTCCTTTGCATTTGATGCCATTCGTTATCTCGAAGCAATCAGAGACCAGTGATTTGGGCCCGCGCAATGGAACAGTCATGCCTCAAGTGCAGCTGTAACTTCAGAATTTCAGTGTTTGAATGAGGGGCAAAGAGTTGCATGTGTAGCATAGTGAGCCCTTACCTGGTAAAACCTCTGGGAGGGAGACTTCGCCACAAACCCTGTTACTCGTTTTGTTGTTTGAATGAAATACTTCAGACATGAGAGACCCAGAAAATCTAACAAACACTCATATCCTGCTGCCACCCAGGTATTTTTTTTTTACTCCAAAATTTTGGGAGCACTGTTGCTTGGATGCATAGGAGGTCACAGGGCCATGAGGGTGACAGTTGGGCACTTGCATACTCAGGGTCGGTGTGTTTCACGTTACAACCTGCGGCAGCCGAGGGGAGCCTCAGGGTGAGGGAAAGCTCTGCTGGCTCTTCCGGGCCGTTATTCCCACGCTCCTGGTTCTCTGCATACTGGCTGCTTTGGAAGAATGGCTGTTCTCAGTCTGGAGATGTGGGGAGAGGGCATTGTACCCCAGGCCTGCACTGCCGTTTCCCTCTACACCTTCTTGTCTGCTGAGCAGTGTACAGTGAGACCAGACCCAGGAGACAGCAGCTCAGCCACCCGGCTCGGCCACTTGGCCCTCCCCTGCTCTCAGGGGATCCCCCCCCCCGCCGTCAAAAATCAAGAGTCCAAGAGCCCCACGTTAACAGACAAGCCCTCACTCAAACCAAAAAAACAAACTTGTGGCCGGAAAGTCGATCCCAACTCGTGGCAGCCTATGTGTTGCAAAAATGAACTGCCCCACAGGGTTTTCTTGGCTGTAACCTTTCACCAGGTCTTTCTTCCATGGCAGTGCTAGGTGGGTTCAAACTGCCAACCTTTGGGTTAGTAGTTGAGCACAAATCATTTGCACCACCCGGGGACCTTAGCCCTCACCCAGAGCTGTGCTATCTCTTCAGTAAGGTCGCCCTGGAAGGAAGGGCAGCTTCTGCTTTGTGGGTACAGCATCAGTTTGAGCATCTCCAGTGGCATTTCAGACCATCCCAAAGCCGCCCACGCTCCACCCAGAAAATGCAGCTGCTGCCACGTGTACACCTCGTGTGCGGCTGCTTCACAGGTGGAGAGGTGGTGCTCACTCAGAGACCTCCCCGAGACTTTCAGTGACTTCTGGTGAAAGGAAACGTCAGCTGTTTTGATTTGGTTTTTACTGAGTGTGATAAATAATTTCGCATCATTAAACCAAAAATAAAGGAGAGAGGGTGAAGTAGATCCTGGAACATCACTCACCTCATTGACTGAATGGATAAAAAAACAAAACTACCTACAGCCTCCTTTGTAGAACAGGGTCACCCAAAAGGAAGAAGCAAGTCTTTTTTTAGGTTTGACCTAAGTCGAAGCTAAACAGTATCAAACTTCTTTAGGAAGATTTCTTGTAATTTTATGATAGGTATCCAGTATTTATTTTATGAGTAAACACCTAAACTAGGGAGCCACGCCTGTGTTCATCATTTAATGTTCAGCCGACATCAGTGCCTCCCATAGGCCTGGCACTCATTTCTAGCCACTATGGAGTACGACTTACCTGTAGAAGCACGCAGGCCTTACTGGCACTCCAGGACCCAGGCAGATAT